>NC_141085.1:1716125-2046125 GCF_041138505.1 Cibotium barometz
TCTAATTCGTTGACAAATATTGTAAATATCATTCTCCCAAGATCACTCATAACAAGCACACATGATGCACACACATCAGTCAGTGGAACATAGAAGTCAGTCTCTAATTGGGTGGATATCAATAGCTTTTGATATAACCTTATACATTTGTATAAATCCTTGTTGCAAGTGTGAATATACTTCTTAAGCTGCGATCATCTATTAAGAAGCTCCCTGCTGGGGGGGGGAGGGAATGGGATGTCACCAGCTTGTGATATAGCCCTATACATTTGTATAAATCCTTGTTGCAAGTGTGAAAAAGAGGCTCAGTCTAAGTTGGAATAAGAGAGCCTTATTCTTGAGTTGGAAGAAGATTTGTACAAATGTCAACTTCACGTGGGTTACAAAAATATGTGGGATTCAGGGATTCACACACGTTGTTATATCTCTAAGTGGGCCTTGGGCTAGTATTAACCAGGGTTAAGGGGATCTGCTAACCCATGATTAGGGTTAGGGTTAGCTGGGCGTGAGGTTGATAGGACGCACCCAAGAGGCTAAAGGCGAGCAAGGATGAGGTTTGGATTAACTTAGAGTTGATAAAAAGCCAATTAGAGGCTTACAATGGTTAAAAGATTAATAATAAAAGTAGTGGGCTAATAGTAGCTTGGTTATTACTACATAAATGATTATGGGCTCACTTATGATGATTATGTGGAATCCTTGTGGTGCAAGTGTCTACCAAGGTGGGAGACCTTAGGGCTAGGGGTGGCAAGGAGACAGTTTGGTGGTATGGGACGCAAGGGCGTGTTGTCAGTGGTAGATGTGGCTATGGCAAGGGCATGTCATGTCGTCGGAAAATCTCATGGATCTGTCTCTGTATGGTGGAGATCCTCGGTGCTGTGGGTCGGGGGCGCCTAGCCTGTAGGATGGAATAGGCCTGCCTTGGCGGGGGGGGGGGGGGGGGGGGGGGGGAGGGGGAGTTTTGGTTTTTTTCTGGGGGGATGCCAAGAAGGCAGCTATGTCAAAATGAGAGGATTGGGGGGCATTCTTTGAATGTGGATGGGGAACTGTGCAAGAAGGTTGATGCAGAGCTATTGTAATTTGTAAATAAATTTTACTCCATCCCTCAAAGTTGATTTCTTGTAAGAGTTGCAAATTAGTATATGATGTTTCATTGCTTGTCGTTACTTACATCATGGTTTAATGAACGCTAGGTGTGCAGGAAACATGCCCAACCATGGATTGAAGATCCAACAAATGGCAACCTTGTGTTCTTGCGAAATGTGGTACGAAAACTTTTGAACGAAGGGGAATTTTGTGAGTATTGTTTGAGTGAGCTTAAACAATTTCTCCCTGTATTCCTTGTTTTGGTATACAATCAGCATGTATTCTTTCCCTTGTTTTAGTGTATCATCTTTTCAAGACAAAGAAACTTTGTAATATAAATAAACTAAGATAACCAAAATGGCCCGAGGCTAAAATGTTTTATACAGCACTTCCGTATGGAAGGAGTAAAACAGTCTGTGAAGACATGACGTATATCCAGGAAATATCAATAAAGGAATAATTTTTTGAGATTTGGCTCAGTGCCCTGAGTGATGTACGTTAATTCGGCTCTCAAGGAGTTAAATAGTGATTCATGCATCAGCCTTTGTTCATCATTGAGTGCATTGTGTTCATGCGTGCTTGTAAGCAAGACATCCTCTACCTAGAATCTATCTATGTCGCCATCAAAACTCCTTATCCAGAGCATGCGGGTGGGTGGATAGCCACCAATTTATAATCGAAGTTTGCAAGCAATAATATTGTTGACTCTCCACTTCTTTCTGCAATTCAATGCATTGTATTATGAAGATCTTGCTTCCGCTATTGTGTTGTCTTACAGAGAAGCCACAAGATTTTGCTAGTTAATGGGCAATTGTGAGGCTCACTAAAAGACTAAATTTGGTGTAGATTAAGCTCTTTGGGTAGCTGGCCCATGGGTTGTCCTCAAATTCTGTATCAAAGGAGCCAAGCAAGAAGCTACAAGGTTTTTACTACTTAATGATCAACAATGGGGCCCATTAGAAGACTAAATTTGGTATGGATTAACCCCCCTGAAGGCGAGCAGGTCCGTGTGTTGTATCAAAGGAGCTATCCACCAGCATCTTTGATTGGGAGACAGAGTCTTTAGGGCTTTCATGTTGAGCTGCAAGAAATGTGTAATTTTCTTTGTCAAGACACTTATTCTGCAAGTCATTTTTTTCTCGAAGGGAAGATCTTGTTGGGTATTTTGGAGTTAGTTTGAAGTCTCCTATAAAAGCATTGTACATGGTGGAAGTATTATCATAATACAATCATTCTTCTGTGGTGCAACTCCTCTCTATTGTGTGCTATCATCTGTGTGCACGCGCATGCGCACCATTGTCATGGCTTGAGCTTCCATATCATCTCTCTACTTTCATGCTACTCCTACACACCTATCATGGATATCTTTCATCCTCCATAGCTCCTCCTAGGTTTACCCTGATTCAAACATGGTATTAGAACTAGGCTGAACCACATCTATGTTTTTAGAGTTTCTGTACTTTTAGGGTTTCTGTGTTTTTAGGTTTTTTTTTTGCATTTTTCTATTGGACTGCCAGCAGCAATGTGTCTGATGCATTTTCCTCTACAGCCTGCCAACACCTATCTCCGTTTTTCTCATGCATATGTGTGATCTCTTGATATCCAAGTTTGACATTCAGCTCACTGTCCAGCAGCATATACAGCTCTTAACACAAGCACATTTGAGGTCACACAAGCTCTTAACACAAGAACATTTGAGGTCACACAAGCTGTCCACAGCAGGCTGAACTTAACGCAGCCATACACATGATGACACAGGGAAGGAAAACACAGGTCTTCAGTCACCAGTGTTGTCCATACACAGCTGAGCGCTTCTCCTTGTCACCTCTTCATCATCATGGGCCGTCCTGTGCTATAAACAACCATATGTGTGATCTTCGTTGACAACATCTGGGCCAGTCACACCTCACCCGCATTGCGCTAGCTCTCCCTGCATACAAGCTTTTGCACGGCTAGTTTGGGCCAGAGGCTTTGGAGGCCCTTTTTGCCCTCTTACATTTTCGCTTGGCGACGTCTTGCTCGTCGTGTTGTGGCTCCTCTGCCTCGCTATCGAATTCTTACCTATGATTTGCTTCAGCCCGCCTTCATCACACTGGGCTTCTTTTCAATCTCCTCATGGAGATCACCGTGAAGAAAAGCAGTCTTCACATCCATCTGAATCAAGTCCAGATCATCATGCGCAACCAAAGCCAACACAGCTCTAAGTGTGGTCATTTTGACCACTGGAGAGAAGATCTCATCAAAGTCCACACCATATTCCTGCTTAAAGCCCTTAGCCACTAACCTGGCTTTGTATCTTGGCTTTGCATCACGTGTAACTTTGAGCCTGTATACCCATTTGCATGGCAAAATCTTCTTGCCTGCAGGCAAATGCACCAACTTCCAAGTTCCATTTTTATGCAGAGAATCCATCTCTGACTTCATGGCACGCTCCCAAAGAGCCTTGTCTGCCCTCTGTAAAGCCTCCTTATAACATGAGGGCTCCCCACAGTCAGTGAGCATCAAGTGGTCAACCCCTGGAACAAACCTGTCAGGGGCTCTAGAGGGTCTAGTGGACCTCTGTACCCAATGACCATCATTTGCAGGTTGCTGTCCAGCCTGCATATCACCCATTGGTGGCTCCTGTTCCATGCCGTAAGGCTGAAATATCATGCCCGGTATTTCTTCTAACTGTGGTATATCCATAGGGATATCTTCTGCCATCTCTGGCTGTCCATTTGGACCATTTTCAGCACCATTTAAGGGCTGGTTTTCCTGCTGTAATGGCTGATTTACAGCCCTTGGTTGTTGTCCATGATGTCCATCATCATCAAAGATGACTCTGCCAGGTTCCTGTTGCCTTGCAGGCTCCTTATACATGCATGTTTCATCAAAAATGACATCATTGCTGCGTACAATCTTTCTATTCACGGGATCCCAAAGTCTATACCCCATTTCACCTCTGTCACCATATCCTAGGAATATGCATTTGTGAGACTTAGGATCAAGTTTGGTGCGCATTTCCCTGCGTATGTGCACGTACGCAACGCAACCAAACACTCTCAAGTGCTTGTATGACGGAGGCTTCCCTGTCCATACTTCCTCTGGCACTTTCCCACCAAGCCTCGTGTTAGGTGACCTGTTTATAAGGTGAACGGCTGTCATAACAGCTTCAGCCCAAAAACCATGAGGTAACGCAGCATGTGACAACATAGAACGGACCTTTTCCTGAATGGTCCTGTTCATCCTCTCTGCTGTCCCGTTTTGTGGAGGATCATAAGGAGTAGAGAGCTCCCTCTTGATGCCTTTAGCATCACAAAAGTCTTGAAACTGTTTAGACATATACTCTCCACCATTGTCGGAACGCAAAGCCTTCTGTGTTTTGCCAGTTTGATTCTCAACAAGAGCAACAAACTTCTGAAACACTGAGAATGTATCACTCTTCAAACGAAGAGGATAAATCCACACCTTGCGTGTGGCATCATCTATAAAAGACACAAAGTATTTTGTCCCTCCCAAAGAAAGCTGAGGCATCTCACATACATCTGTATGCACAAGCTCTAACTGAGCATCTTTCTGTCCAAGAGCTTTCTTGTGGGGGCACTGGAGTTGCCTACCATATATACAATGCTCACAAAACTGAAAACTTGAAAACTTTAGAGAAGGCAAGTAACCCAAACGAGACAATTGCTCCATTCCTTTGACACTCATGTGTCCCAACCGGCTATGCCACATAGAGATTTCCGGCAGCTCGGTTGCATTTACATTAGCATGGTGACAAACACCTGCATGCATGAAATAAAGAGTGTCCACCTTAGAGCCTCTGGCAACAATCAGTGAGCCCTTACTAATCTTCCACTTTCCACGACCAAATGTGGTAACATAATCAGCATCATCAAGCTGTCTAGTAGAAAGCAGATTCTTCTTGATCTCAGGCACATGCCTGACATCATGGAGCATAAGCTGTGAGCCATCTGAAAACACAAGGCTCACATCACCTCTGCCAAGTATCTTGCATGCATGGTTATCACCCAAATAAACCACTCCTTCATTGCCAGCAGTATACCTGACAAACAAGTCTCTGCAACCTGTGACATGAAAGGAGGCACCTGAATCAATGATCCATGAGTGCATACCATGACCACCTGTAAGAAGTGAATGGGCATCCAGTGAAGACGTAAATAGGACCTCATCCTCACTGCCACCTGCATGTGACACATTGATTTCTTCAATCTTGACTCCACTTTTGCCCTTTGGCTTTACATCTTTGGCTTCATCTTTCTCTTTGTCTTTGCCTTTTCCCTTTTCTTTTTGATCATTTTTCCATTTGTAGCATTGCTTTTTAATGTATCCCTTCTTGCCACAATAATGGCATTCCAAATCCTTTTTGGAGCGAGACTTGCTCCTTCCCCTTTCTTGGCTTTTTCCCCTTTGCTGGGATCTCCCACGTGCATTCATTGCATTGGACTTTCCAATAGAGTTGTTTTTCCTGTTCATCTCTTCTTGAAGAAGAGCACCCTCAACATCTGCATATGACAGCATAGCATGCGAATTGCTAGTGGCTGTCCTGAATGTGTCCCAACTCTCTGGCAAAGTGCATAACAGAAAAGTGGCTTTGAACTCATCGTCCATTGCCAACTTTTGATTAATGACCTGGCTGACAATACCATTAAACTCATTTAGATGGGCTGTCATAGACGCCCCTTCCTTCATCTGAAGACCTATGAGTTTCTTCAACCAATACACTTTGCTTGAGGCACTTTGTTGGGCATACAAGTCCTGCAATCTCTGCCACATTCCCCAAGCTGTCTTCTCTTCACGAATGCTGAAAAGTAATGAGTTTGACACAGACAACATAATAGTAGATCTTGCCAGCTCATCCATATCTTCCCACTCTTCAGCAGTAAGAGAAGCGGGCATTACACCCCTTTCTTTGATAGGCTTGTGCTGCTTTTTCTGGAGCAACACATTGTAGCACTGGGTTTGCCAAATATCATAATTATGCGAGCCTTCAAGCTTCTTGATGTGAAGCAATGAAGAGCTCTCACCTGTGGTTGCCATAGCAATATGCAACCTGTCAATGCCTGACTCCCTGCAAAATGTGCAAACACTGCACCAAAAGCACACAAAGTGCTCACAGTTGTTCTCCCAAGCTTTATCTCCCACTGCGGAAGCAAGAATGCAACTTTTCTCCCACTTTATGTGATGAAATCACCAAAATCTGGTTGCTGCAGATTTTGGACAGCACCTTAAATGTGCTCTGTTGCCCTTCCAAAGTACTGTACAACAGTACCAAGTGCTTACAAATGATGTACCAAACCTGTACCGGCAAGTACAGCAGCTGAAATTGAACCTTTTGGTCACTCAAAACAGTGTACAACCATGCCAAAACTTGCACAAAGCTGTGCCAAATCTGTACCAGCAGGTACAGTAGCAATAAATGCTCTCTTGGCTGTCCAAATGAGTAAAAATCAGACTTTTACAGTCCCGAACACTGCATAAAACAGTCCCGAACAGAAATTGGGCAAAAGCCCCTTGACTGCAAGCTGATTTTTGAGGATTCAAGGCATAAATGTCTTGCCTGCTGCTTTGCCAAGCTCAACAAGCATAAAATCTTGAAAAGCCCCTTGATTTGAGATCAATTTCTGATCATACATGGTACATTGACGCACATGAAGGCATCCAGAGTGTTCACGATGCTTCCCCCTGGCCACATATACATCCAAATAATGAAAGCCCCTTGATTTACAGGCACATTGAGTGCTTGACAGGCATCAACACATTGCCCAAAGCATCAATTGCGAGTGCCTGCATGCAAATCAACCAAATAGGCACAAAAGCCCCTTGATTTGCACTGCAATTTGCTGCAATTTTACCCAAATGTGCAATTTCTCACATCATACAGCATGTATGAGTGCTTAATTGCACAATTACATCAAAAGCCCCAAATTTCGACATCCAATTTCCTGCAAATTGATCCTGATTGTGACCAATTTCCTGCAAATTGATCCTGATTGTGACTAATGTCACCCACTTTTGCCAATTTTGCTCAAAAATTGAGCAATTGGGCACCTGTACCTGCGCAATTGATTGAATTGATAAGAAATTCCCAAAATTGAAGGCAAATACCTCTTAATTTTTTGAATTTCTCTGATCTGCAGGCTGAATTTTAGTTGTTGCAGGAAGGGGGGGCATCTTCTTCCCACTTGCAAGGAAGCATGCCTGATGCAGGAAAAGCTTCTCGCTTTCCCTGGGCAGAAGCTTCATGGTTGTCCTTTACCCTCTTGTTGTTGGAGGCTCTTGTGCAGCAGAAGGGCAACAACACGCATACCTGGCGCTACCCCGCTACCAGCGATAAGGTTGGCGGCGTGTCGTGTTGTTCTGACCTAGTATTCGATGGACGCCGGGAGTTGTGGGCGCTGGCCTCCGTGTCCTTGGCTTACGTGTCTAACGCCCAGCGCTAATACACTTTGTAGCCAGCCGAATCGCGATTAAACGCCTCAACGCCCACTGCCTACGTGTCCGCCTGGCTGCCTTCGCCTATTCACAAGCAACTCGAAAAAAAAAGGTTCGCCATCACTGCCGGTGTGGGGTTACGCGTTGTGGCCACCAACACTTTGCTGCGCTTTCCTTCTGAGCCTGGGCAGCGTGTAGCTTTGCCCGACAAGCTGAATGTATGACAGTACCCAATCAGCACCTAGCTGATAACAGTATGACTCACCTAATGAGGGTGACAGCCAGCTACAGTACAGCTCGTTCAGCTATCAAGGAGAAGAGGGAAGAGGGAGGGATCACTAAGCTCTGATACCAGTTGTGTGGGAGAGAGAATTAGGGTTAGGTTAGAGTTCATGTGTGGGGGACATACACAGAGAGAACAAGGGAGAGAGAGAGAGAGTTGTGGGATAAGTCAACTCATGAAGATACGAGTGTGTGACTCCCCTATCACACATGTATATTGCACTAGTACACATAGTGCACTTAGTACATTAAAAGTACTAAGTGTACTATGTACTATAACTTATGGGCTTGTACACACTATAAGGGTGGGCATAATGCCTTTACCCCAACAGTTTTTGCCTTTGGAACTAAAGTATGACTGAGGAAGATTGGGACATTGATCTTTGTCATATGGTTCTGGCTGTTCTTGACCACAGGATCGGTCAATTGGATATTGAGATGATGCTATTTGTGGAGTTGGTTCTTGCCTTTGGAATGGCATGGTTTCGTTGAGCTCAAAGTTTGCAGCAACCTGAGCTAATACTTCGAGACTCTATGGAGGGCATAAGTCTTGCGAGCAGTCCTAGAGTTGGTTTGATTGAACTCTATTTGTGCATGTATTACACACTTTCTGAGGTATTATTGTATTCTGGTGCCCGGTACCCTTGGGAATACATGGGTAATACTCTGGATGTGTCAGGATGAGATGCATGTATGTTGGTATGATACATCAGGTACTTTACCATGTTCATGGTGTATCACTGAGTGTGGCTCCTACGGGATGGCCATGTGTAGAGTGTGTAAAGCATCAAGAGGGACATATGTGGGAAGTACTTCGTGGATGTATAGTTTAGATGCATTGAGTGCTTTCATATGCTCATGTTGTACCATCAGTCGTAGGTCTTGCGGGATATACATGGGTGTAAGGCTTGCGAGCAACCCTGAGAGTGTTATTGTCGAGTGGGTAGAGCATCTTCAGGAGCATATTGTTTGCGAATGCATATATGTGTCATGCATATGTTTGTCATATGTAGAATGATGCATGATTTTGTTTTTGGCTAACACAGGTTACGTGTTTCCACTTGGTTTTAGACTTTTGCTACAGGTTCTGAAGGAACAAGCAAGAGTTCTTTGTCACTTTTTTTTTTCTCCAAAAAGGAGACTATATATGAAAAAATTTTACAAAATAGAGATTTCACACCAAGAAAGGTGGAGATCTCAACCAATCAGGAGCCTTGTGCTGCCAATAGGGTCCTGAATGAGAGGACGTGAAAAAGATACCAATGTCCCACTCTCTCATAAATTGGCCGCGCTTCCTCTCCGCAGCCCTCGAAGATCCCTGGATTCTGGCCCAGGTAGCCATGATGGTGTGAATAATATCACTCCAAATCCTGCAAAGACACTGAGAAACAAGAACGGGAGTATCCTCAATAGCCTCGGTGCATCTAGTCTTCCAGATATTCCAGGCTGAGATGCTAGCAATAATCTCCCAAGAACTATCTAACCTCTGTGCCGGAGGGACAAAGTGTGAAAGTGGCAAATCTTGAAGACAACACTGCCGAGCAACTCCTTGCCTAACCATAATGGCCAAGCTCCTGTCAGTCCCCTCAAATCTCAGCTGTGGCCCAGACTGTGTCAATCAAATAATAGAACCAAGAGAAATGATAGCATCCCTCTTAATCCTACCAAAGAGGTGTGCAATCGCAGACCAAAGCCTCTATGCTTCCCTGCATTCCCATAAACAATGGTAAACTGACTCCGAAACTCCTGCACATCTAGGGCATGCTGGGCAAGCACCAGTAATTGACCTCCACTGATTGGTGGCCAGACCACCATGAAGAGAAACCCAAATAAAGGAGGAAATTTGTGGCTTCCTATAAGAATGCCACAATCTCCGCCAAAAAACCCTCTGAATGTTAGTCGAAATGCCGTAAGATTCCCAATGGAGTCTAAGAGTAGGGACACTCTGAATGTGTCCCAAGATAAGATGTCTGGCATTCCGCACCGTATAACTGAAAAAAGGCATGCTTTTCAAGGGGTTACAAGCATCCTTCCACCCCCACTCACCGGGGTCCCAATGCAAATGTCTGATAGGGCAGCCACCATACAACCAAAGGCTAACACTCTCTGTGATCATCTCTGAGGGGTGGGGGGGGGGGTGGGGGTCAACAAAGACGTGCTTCCCTAACCTGCCAACAACTCTGACTTGACGAATCTGGGGTCCTCAATAAGGTCCTGCACGTCACATCTCTCCAACTGCCATCCATCCTGTACAGAAAAAATGACCGATACATCATCCTCCCTAGGCAAGGGGAGACCCATAACCTGAAGAGGAACACCTATCCCAGAAAAAACCCCAAACCAAAAATGATGACGGTCTTCCAAGAAAGATCTAGTAATCCAGTGGTTGGGAATGGCTCCGTCAATCTGTGCAATCCTCCGACTAAAGCCTCTCAAATGCTGCGTGAGTTCCAATCTCTGTACCTCGGTGAGGCTCTGAAACCTCTTCCAAGCCAACACTGTGGGGCAGAGCGTCTCCCATCCAGCCCAAAGAATATGCATAGCTGCCCCAAGAGGCCTACCATGCACATCTAAGATCAAATCATTCCACAGAATGGGCTGTCGGTTAACTTCCTTCGCTGAACGCTTCATGTGCACCAAAAAACTTCTCAGGCAGTCCCAGGCCCGTAGGAGGGACCTAACCAGGGGGGATGAAGGGGAGCGGTGATGTCACCAGCCTGGACATTTCTCAGTCTGAAAGGGGTCTGGTGGACTCTAGGATGTTTAAATTTTTGGAAAGTACAAGCTTTGGGAATGGGGGATTATCCTAGAATACAAAGGACCACACTCCTAAAATTTAGGAGAGTTGGTATTTTTGGCCCGACTCCGATGGAAATTCTGTTCGCGTCATTACATCTGGAATTGAGCAGATACCAAGAGTTGGCAAAGTGCCTATGACAGAATGTCTACCAGTTGGGATATTTTTAGAGATAAAGTTTATGGAAGGACCCATCTCTTAGATTGGGACATGTGGCAAGGAGGTGGACCAAAGTGAGACAAGTGGCGTGACATTTGTTAGAAAGTGGATCAAAGTGAGACAAGTGGCCTCACACTTGTCACTTCAGCTATTGTGTTACTCTCCACTTGTCATCGTAGCCTTCTCTTGCCATTTTAGCTCATGGGAGGCCCAAATCTATAAATTGGAGCCCTCTCTCTTCATTAATGCAGGCTCTCTTGCTGCACACTAGCCTCTACCACCGTTGAAGGCTGCCCTAATGATGGCTACTCTCTTTCTCTCTCTCTTGAAGGCTGCCCATGAAGAATACCGGCTGTTGGGGACTGTTTTGGAGGCTTCCATCGCGAAGAAATACTGAAGGCAAGGGTATTTAATCATTTATTATGATTTCTAGCCATTGTACTTGTTGCACCAGCATTTGTACTTGATGTACTTGCAGTACCAGCCATTGTACTTGCTGTACCAACCACCGTACCAGCCACTGTACCTGTTGTACTAGTCATTGCACCTGCTGTACCAGCATTTGTACTTGCTGTACCTGTTGTACCAGCCACCGTACCGGCTGTACCAGCCACTGAACCTGCTGTACCAGCCACTGTACTTGTTGTACTAGCCATTGTACCTATTGTACCGGTTGAATGGAGAGTTGTACTTGCTGTACCAGCTCTATTGCATGAAGACCTGTGGTTTTTGGGGAAGAATCAGTACCCACACGGAGATATATGGATTATATTGTTGGCTCGGCATTTCTACAGCCTATGTTCCGGCTTGGTAGCCTTGTGTTGGGCTGTGTTATGGCATTTGTATGTGGATAATCCGGCATCTCCCGTGGGGAGAGTAAGGCCCTCAAAGCTTGTACATGATATTATTCTCCTTGGGTAATAAAATACTCCAAGGGGGGGGTCGGCCAATTCCGGCCTCTATGCGGTGTCACTCGTGTAAGCTCCATTTTCAGCATTTGTGGATGTTTTGTCCAGCTTTATGTTTTATGCAAAGTGTTGATGGATATGTGTTAAGGCTATGGCCATGTTTAAATGTTTTAATATGCATTGATGGTATCAACAAGTGTGTCAAAGGCCCTAGTCCCCGAGGCACCACCGCCGCGAGTTACAGGTGAACTGCATCCGAGAAAATAAAGCGTGAGCTGAGAGTCCAGTCACCTCCGCGAACAGGGACACACTTCATGATCTGCTGCATGAGAAAGTCCTTCCACGGCTCAGAGCGTGGAAGAAAGTCCCTAACAACCAGCTTACATAGCAAAGCCTTACATTGCACCTCAGGGTCAATGATATTCAATCCCCCTTCCTGCTTAGGCCTGATAATGGTTTCTCAAGCAACTCTAGCCCTGGTGTGTGCATTTCCATCAAGCCCTGACCGAAGAAAGTTCCGAATAAGGCGACGAAGCTGTCCAATGCAGCCCTTATGAAAAATCCAGCACGAAGCGATAAACCATGTCGTGGCTAGCAAAACTTGGTTAACCACCAAAGCTCTAGAGGCCAAGTCGAGCTTCCTCCTACTCCAGTGATGAAGTTTGCTTTTAATGCTTAAGAACACTGGAGCAAACTGTTGTGCAGGGGAGATGTCAACACCCACCTGACAACCAAGGTATCTAGCAGAGCATCCTCTCTCAATCCAAGTAAAACCAACATCTGTACCCCAATCTGCAAGAGGAGAATCACTGATCCAAAAACCAACTGACTTATGCCAATTGATAGTAGCTCCTGTTGCCAAACAAAAGGCTTCCAAGGCTGTCCGGAAAGCACATAAACAAGCATGTGAAGCCTCAAGGAACAACGCCGTGTCATCTGCTAACTTAGAGTCCAATAACTCTTCCTCCGTACGTAAAGGCAGCCTGAGACCCACAACACCAGGGGCAGCCCGAAGAAACCTGCTCATAGCCTCAGCTACAATGAGGGACAGTAAAGGGGCGAGGGGACAGCCCTGCCTCAGTGAACGGGAAATCTGAAAACGCTCACCACGTCCCCCCACATGCTAAAACAGTGCTATGAGCCTCCCTGTATAGGCAAGACACACCTCTGATCCAGTTTTGGGAAAACCCCATGTGTGCCATAGTACCCTCCAAAAAACCCCAATCCTCTGTCATAAGCTTTTTCAAAATCAAGCAAAAGAATGGCAAGAGGCTGCTGACTAGCCTTTGCCCACTCGATAGCTTCCCAGAAAGAAAAGATGTTATCAAATATACTCCTTCCTTGGAGGAACCCATTCTGGGTATCATGGATAGTCCTTTGGAGAATCGGCTGCAACCTTATACTCAAGGCTTTAGCTTTATATGCAGAATCAAGGAGGGTGATGGGCCTCCATTGCTTGATGTCAGTCTTGTCTCCACTCTTGGGGATAAGGTGAATGAGTCCCTCCGTGAGGTATGGAGGCATCATACCCAACACCCACATTTCCTGAAGGGCAACAGTGATAGCATCTCCAATATGATCCCAAAAAAGAATAAAGAAGGCGGGAGAAAGACCATCATCCCCGGGGCATGAACCACTGGAAAGAGCATGCAAAGCGTGAAGGAATTCATCCTTCGAGAGAGGGGCATCCAGGGAAAAACACATAGCATCTGTAATGAGCCTGGGCATGCACTCCCAAACTTTCTGCCGTGCCACATCTCTCTGAGGGGAGGGCACCTCTGCAGTCAACAAAGACCGATAAAATTCTGAAGCAATATCCCTCACCTTATTAGGCTCAATCTGAACCTCACCTTGTGAATCCTGCAAGTACCTCACAGAGTCCCTGCTATGGGAAGGCTTGTGTGCTGAAAAAAACTCTTTGTTGCATCTGCCACCCATATGAGTCCAGAAGGCCTCGTTTGCATGAAAGGCGAACTAAGCCCTCCTGTCCATGGCCAACTGGAGCTTCGCTCTAACTGTGGTCAAGAGGTCTATAATCCAAGTCGCATGTGGATGCTTTTCATGTTCCCTCTGAAGGGGAGCAATCCTACGCCAAATAGCTCTCTCCTTGTCCAGAGCCTCTTGCTTCTTAGACAAGGCAATGCTATGATAATGATGGCTGGTCCTCTCAAGAGCTAGCGCAATATTATGACGAGGATTAGGACCATCACAAGATCTCCATATCTCTCTGATCTCAAGGGAAATGTCAGCATCTAGATAAAGAGAGTCAGGGATACGGATACGGGGAGAGGCCGAGCGAGCCCCAGGCTCCCTGAGACACAAAACGACGGGGCAATGATCGGATTTGGTGGTGCCAGGCATAATAGCAATGGTGCCTCCTCTGTCCAAGGACCAATCATCCACATAAAACTTGTCCAGACGTGCAAAGATGCTCTCATCCCCGCTCTTACGGTTATGCCAAGAGAAAGATAAGGAATTTGGCCTTCTCTGGAAGTCATCCTCAGTCCAGCAATCCCTGCCAAAAAAGGAAAGCGTGAACCTCTCCCATGAGGCTTGCTCCAAAGGGTGTAAACCCCCTTCGCGTCCACCCTTCTTGTCAGAAGGTTGCTCAACCATATTAAAATTCCCTCCCACTATCCAATGATCAACCTGGGGAATGACATTTGTAATGGTGTCCCAAAAGGCCACCCTTTCACCTCTTACGTTAGGTGCATAGATATTCAAGATTCCCAATTTTTGACCCTCATGCATGATCAAGATCCACTGCGCTCTAGTAGAGATGATAACACTGTGCCCAATAACATGAGGTATAATAGATGCTGCCACTGAAATACAAACACCCCCCCTAGTCCCAACTGCCGAGGACCGTGGTCAGAAAGCATCTTACCAGTTTTGCCACACTGAGATCTATCCAATTTGTGTTCTTACAACAAAAGCACATCCATAGACCCTCTTGTAACAGCATGGTGAAGCTGGTCCTTCAGAAGGCGCTTCCTACCACGGGTGGGAAGCCCTCCAAGGCCCTGAACATTCCATGAGACAATTCTCATGGAAGATAAGAGGGTTTGACCTCTGATCTAAGAAGACGATGGGCAGCCTGAGGACGCCTCTCATAATGCTGGAGGACGGGAAAATCCACAGGGCAAAGTCCACTGACATGCCCTTGTCCATCCGCCGAGGCAGTGACCACCTGGGCAGAAGATGTCGGCAAGGCGTGAAGGGGGGGCACTTGAAGAACAAGCCCAAAGGCAGACCCGATGGCCTCTAACATAGGCCAATATGCGCGCGGAAGACCTGGAAATCTGAGAGTAATCGGGAAACGGTTCCGGTCTTCCTCAACAGGGTCAAAATAGCTGGAGTAGGGAAGAAAGAATATCTTCCTCGGGCCCAATGGCAAAGGGCTGCCCTTCAAAACCTCTGAGGTTGCGTCCTCAGAGTCAAAATCCACTTGGAAGAAACCTCTTCCAAGCAACCTGACATCTCGAAAGTGTAGAGCGAGGTCGGAGGGCAGAGCCGCCAGGACCCAATCTCGAGCCTGGAGACAGGACGGGTGAGATCTAAAGATTCTGGCAATGAGGGTCGTTTTGGAGTCTTTCTCTATTTCGGCGTAGAGGACCGCGAGCTTGGCTTTGGAGAAAACAATGGTTCGCCCGGCCGAGGGAGAATGATTAGCCATGATGCTAATCGAAGAAAAAGGCCGACTTGAACCCGGATGATGAGCAATCCGAACCAAGGGGAAGAGGAAGGCGATGAGGCGGAGGAAAGGAAAGGAGGGAGGAAGAATGAACAGCAAAAAAGGGAAGAAAGGGGGAGAGGCTGGACACAAAGGCGAAGAGGGGCAGGGGAGGGGCAGCACAGCAGCACTGTGCTGAGGGAAGAGGCAGAGGAAGGAGGGGAGGCGGCGGAGGAAGGGGGGCGAAGCAGCAGGCAGCGATGGAGGAGAGAGGGGCGCAGCGATGGAAGAAAGAAGCGATAGGAAGGAAACGAGGAAGAAGGAGGGGGTAGCGATGAGGGAAGGAAGCGAAGGCAGAGGGGAAGGGAACGAGTCAGGTAGCGATGGAGGAAGAGGGGCGCAGCAAAGGAGGAATGAGGGGCGCAGCGAAGGAGGAAGGAAGCGATTCAGGTTCAGGGAGCTCGCCGGCCGTGCGCAGTTGATGATCCGTTCTTTGTCACTTTGACGTGACGGTATGGCCTTATTGTTCAGGATGATTGTTTCATCACCTAGATGCACTGGAGGGACATTGCTTTGGTCATATGGGAAATCCTTCTTCATTGGATGCTTACTGTGTTATTGAGTGCAATCGAGGACGCTTGCTATTTTTCAAGAGGGGGGTATGTTACGACCCTTTGTTTTTCCCTCTTGAAAACAAGCAGGTGGGCACGGGCACGAGAACGGGATGGACAGTGTGGACAGGCATCAGTTTGAATGTGAAAAGGAAACTCATAAGTGTGGCCAGCCCAAGTGTGAAAGGGGACAAAAAGGAACTTTAAAAGTTATAAGGTCTTTAAACCTTTAATGATTTTAAGTATTATTATTTATTGGAAGCATGCGTTTTGCTTTTAGCCCTTGGCTTTTTGGAGGAAAAAAGTGACTTGAATCGCATCCTGCTTATAAAAGCGAAGGTGGCAGAGATTCGTGGAGTCGTGTGGTGGAGTGGCGCTTCTCCTTGGCTGGCGGTCTGTCCTGTAGTATATATATACAGGCGAACAGATGCTTACACACACTCTCTCTCTCTCTCTCGTGACAGTCGGACTGTGGGGGAAGTGGGCTGGACTGCCCTCAGGCTGGACAGAGGGGCAGAGTCAACAGTAAGCCAGCGGGCAGTTGGCAGGTGGTGCCCTCCAGGTGAACAGCACGCTGATTGGGCAGTTTGCAGGCGATGCACAGGGGCTGAACAGCAGGCCCCTCAGCTTTGTGCAACTGGCCAGCTGTAGGTACGCGCACAGGCCCTTTTACTCCCTATCTCCCTCCTGGCGAGTCGCGACTAGCTGGACTGCAGAGAAATATAGGTTTGGACTACACGTGGGCTGGGAGCACTGCTGGATTGTGACTATAGGAAGGACATATGGTTTGGTACAGCCCTACTGCTGTCTGGGAAAGGGTTCGTGAGATCCATAGTTGAGATGGAGAAGACCTTTTCAAGTAGGGAGGTGTTGTACAGGTGTGCCTTCTCTATAGAATGCTTTGCTGTACTAAGTGAGAGTTCTTATTTGGAAAGTCCTAGGTGAAAAGCTATAAAGGGATCCTAATGGTAAAGGATTGGACAATTGTACTTTGTACTTTTATTTGATCAAGTAAAGAAATACCGCAAGGGGCGCCACTGCGTTTTGGGGCCAATCGGTGTCCTTGTACTATTTGTAGGAGCACTCTAGCTCCCCTGTTTGTTTTACTTTTCTAGGTTCCCATGGGTGATGAAGTGTTTTGTGTGCGAGTGTTTGTTCCACTGCCCGTCAAGTTTTTGAAGGCCGGTTTCAACATGAATATGTATAATGAAGATCTTGGATCTTGATTAATTTGAAAGTTAAACAAAAGCTAGCTCACCACCCAACTATAGATCCCTTGTGCAAAGATCTCCTTCTAGCCTTGGGTTAAGGTGCTATCCCAGCAAACTCTAGCAAGTTAGCTCTAGCATCACATGCCACCAGAATTTTCCCTGAGAGGCTTCGGCTAGAATTGTCTGTTTTGGCTTATGGATCAACTGGCTTGGGATCCCTCAATCCATGTACGGACTAGTTGTCCCATAGCGCACACATTTTTAGTCACAGGCTGTTATAAATAGCAACTGTCTTTAAACACAGAGGAATATAAGGGAATGGTACATGGAGGATCACAGAGGACTGGACTCTTAGCTCCCAAGGAAGATGGCAGAGGGCTGGACCTTGGGAGATAAGAGTCCATGACAAGTGAGTCTTGCATCTAAAATTATGGAATAAGTGTATTGCTTAACTGTCCTATATACCATTGTATATTCAGTGGGTGAATGGTCTTACAAGATTAATAATATATCATTGCCAATGGCCTAACAGTCTCTAGACTTGTATTTGATTTACTGCTGTTTGAAATTTCAGCTTTGTTGAGGAAGGAATTTCAACATGTGATTATGCTGTGCCGAAAGATTCGCACTCTTTTTGACAAAGGCAGAGACCTGTTGCTGCTCAAGGCTGTGTCAATAGATCAAGTCAGTATTTTATGGCTGTATCCTGGGAGAGGAGCGAATAGATGACGTTTTAGTGTGTGTGGGTGTTGTGTGAGCTAATTCTGGGGACTTCTCCTTTTGAAGGACTTTGGGTATGCTGTTGTGCATTTGGAAAAGCTTGAGCTCATTGAAGAAAATAAGCAAGTTCTCCTCCCGAGAGCACTTGTAGCAATAATGCAGGTGACTAATTCTTCTTTCTATAAAGTGTTCCATCCTACTTAAGGTTTTTCAGTTTTTGTAAGTCACTAATAAATTTTTTGATTTGGTTTTCGATCTACTCAGTTTGTTGCACAAAAGGAGAAACCCCCTCGAGGCAAGGTTGTGCAAACACTTGTTGATTACATATACAGTGGCCATTTGAAGGTAACCTTTAAAAAAATAAAAAATGTAAGGA
Organism: Cibotium barometz; assembly: GCF_041138505.1. Taxonomy (NCBI): domain Eukaryota; kingdom Viridiplantae; phylum Streptophyta; class Polypodiopsida; order Cyatheales; family Cibotiaceae; genus Cibotium; species Cibotium barometz. The sequence continues at coordinate 1,734,384 of NC_141085.1, forward strand.
ATGCAAGGAAACTGAGTTTGTTTATGCACGAATTTCTTTTAATAAGTCCTGAACCTTGTCTTACATCTTGGTCTTAAGCCTTAGGCTCTTCTTAACGCATCGTATGCAGTCATGTCCTACTTTTTTAGGCACTTTTAAGCTAGCAAGTGGCTTGGTGTGCACAATAAATGAACAGCTATCCATTTAAAAAAAAGTCGCACAAGGACTTTGGTGTCAAGCCTCAACATTCAAGCTTATCATACTTGTTTGTTCAATAGAGTCCTCAGGTTATGCTCAGCCCTTTGGTCACGGTTCTAGCCTGCTCCACATGTAAGGCCTTCCTCAAGGGATGCAAAGTTAGAACAATGCTGGAGACTATGCAGGATGGGGATCTGACAGTTGATCGATAGCAGACAAAGATTGCAATGCAAGTCGTGGATCAAGGGTGGACAGCATTTGCAATCAGATCCAGGACTGCAAATACTGTATGTAGAATGGACTCCCAAGGGTATTGCAGGTCGGACACATCCTAGTCAGATGCCACTAAGCAGCATTGTGGGCAGAAAGGTTGCCAAAATGGGGCCCAGCCCATGGCCAATGGAACTAGCCTGGCTGGGGGCCCTTAAGGCCCACAATCTTTTTTTGTGAAACCGCTGCTTCATTAAGGAATGATGCACTCCCAAAATGCATGGAGGCCTTAAGGCCCACAATCAGTGTTAATGAGAGTGAACTGATATGCCTCTAATATTCAAGAGGAAGGAGAGGGGTTGGCTTAGAAATAGGCTTCCACTAATTTCAGCAGGTATCTTGCCACTGAAGGTCGCTGTAGCTTATCTTGTGTTTCAATATCAGGAAGGAAAGCTGTGCATCTTGTGTGTGTGTGTGTGAGAGAGAGAGAGAGAGAGAGAGAGAGAGAGAGATATTAACGTCTACGAGAGGCCAAAGTCGGCCTATGAGACAAAAAATAATACAACTGTGTTCTTCCGGTCATCGGAAGAAAAGAAACAAAAGAAAAAGTGTGCATGTGTCTGGATACAACTGTGAATCATCATGGATCGGTGGAGCCCATATACAAACAATATAAGGGGGGTGGGGATGTGGATGGAGTGCTGAGGCAAGATGCATCTCTATATGCTGAAGGGGTAGTACAAGCATGCTATGCAGATCTATGTCTAACTCCATCCAGTGCCATAAGAGGGATATAAGATATCATACATCGCCGATGCTGAGGCTGTGAATGGCATGAACATGTACCCTGAGTCTGAATGAAAGCGAGCTAGCCTCTCCTGTGTCTCCATCTGGTGTCTCATTCGGATAGCTGCTATCTCTCGGTGACGGAGTCGGGGTGCTCCATGTCCAGTCTGTCTAGGTCTCCTCCTGGCTCTCAATTCCTCTGCTCTCTGTGCGGTCACCCCACGTGGTACATCAGCTGGCACTGGCATAGATCTCTGGAAGAAATCTGTGAGCTGGGACTGTCTCCCACCCCTAGTGGGAGCGGGTGTCTGGAGGAGTCTCTCTCGAGAACTATGAAGCTCTAGTAGTAGTCTGCCAAGCTGTCGACTGATGTAGTGAAGAGTGCTCCTCAAACAATCCTGCATATCTATCTCTGATCCCCTGGTGGGCTCTACATCTACATACAAAGTGATCCTCAGTCTCCACCTCCTCGCGGCACAATCTGCATATCCGCTCAGCTCTGGGAACCCGTGCCGCTCTCCCAGCCTCTATCTCTAGCTGATGTGATGAGACTCGTAGTTGTCCAATAGCAACGCGAGAGCTGTGTGGCATGTATACATCCATGTACCGCGGTCGATGTATAAACCCATCCCCTGAGATGCTCATAAAGTGGTCTCTGTAATACAACATCTTCGGTGGTAGTGGGCTCTCTGGTGCTGTCCATGTCTCCTGTAGATGTCAAATGGATACCAGAAAAGTTTTTCCATTCTTACCAAAATCTCATCTACTCTTACCATCCATGCAATTGAGGTTAATTACAACCCAAGGGAATGTGACCTCTACGGGGACACCCATTATTTTTCATGATATTTTATTTTGAATGCACCTTTTATTTATATCATCTACTAGGATTAATGTGTTTAATCAGCTGTGTGCACCAGTATGATATGGTTAAGATTAATGTGTTTAATCACAGTTGTGTGCACTGGCTAATATTATTTTGGATGAAGGTGAATAATGAGTGACGAATTGTGTGTTTCGCGGGTGGAGTGCTGCCATATGTCTTGTCTCATCACTCTGTTCCTCTCATTGAGAGAGAGGTAACCCCGTGGAGCAGACTGATCATACTGAAAAGGTGGCAACCGCTCAATGTCTATCCCATGATGTGAGAACCACTGTAGCATCTGTGCATACCAAGATCCAGTGTGTCCAGCCTCAGCCAGCTGTCTGGATGCCTCAAAAGCTCGGCGGGATAATCTCTCCGTGGGCATCTCCTTCATCCTGTATATAAAGGAGATCGTATGGAACAATGCCTCCACTGCCATAGGTGGTGCAGCAAACTCAGCTCAAACAATGTCGTGCGGGACGGATGGTTTGCTGCGTATCATCCTCGAGAGCATCAAGATCTGTGGTCTCTCCAGCTGTACCCATGTGGAGGCTGCAAGCCCTGGTGCCCAAACCGCTGCTGCATACATCAAGGCTGGTGTCTACTAAAGACCCAATAGGCCTATGAGACCGAAGTGATACAATAATGTCCATGGCATATCTCGTCATGGAATGTAAAATAAAAGAGAGAGAAAACATAAACATAGCTATCTCACTGGGGTGATGCAAAATTGTCCATGGAATACTAAGAACATAGAAACATGAGAGCAGCATCAGCTCCGAAAATACTCATCATGGAATACTAAGAACATAGAAACATGAGAGCAGCATCAGCTCCGAAAATATCAAGCATGGGGTAATGAGTATGGCCGAGAGGTCTCCCTCAGCTATGTCATGTCACGTGGAAAGGTAGCTCGATGGCGGTGGAGCATGTCCTGGATCTACAGCTGATGAGGTGATTGTGGCCGATGGCCAGGGGGTCGGGGGCCGGGGGCATCCAACACATTGGAGTGCGGAGGCTCGGTCCGAGGTAACTCCTTTTAGGCGAGGTAGGTCCGGAGCAGCTCGTGGAGGGTCCACAAGATCCACTATATCGGTGTCCTCCACTGGAACATGCAGCGGAAGTATTCGTATTGGAGGATCCTGTCACACAAATGCTCACACCGTCTTCTGTATCCTGAGTTTCGTGAGTTTAGCAATCCACTTTAAGACTTCGAACTTTTAAGAGATTTGAGAGAGAGAGATAGATGAGAACTGTACACCGTATGGGGTCCTGAATTACCCATTGAAGGTTCCCTATCCCGTTACCGGAATAGTATTTGCTTTATTATCTTTGAAGAGACTGACGGTGTGACTGACGATAAGCCAAACGCAAGATCTCTGAAGACCAAGAGTCGGGCTGAACTGTACACGGCTGTAGAAGCATCAATGATGTCCAATCTCGAGCCTATGCACTCTTCCCAATGGAATGAGGGAGGGATGCAAAGCTGAGGCTAAGAGAGGGGCTGTTTGGGACTGTTCTAGACTGTGTATGAATGCTGTAAATGAATATGAATGTTGCGTTTTACCTTCACCAAGTGGCTGGAGCAAAACGATGTGTAGATAAATGCTGAAAACTATACGGATGCAGAAAACGCAAGGCGGAATGCTGGCTGAATGTTGAAATTGCTGTGTTTTGCTGATGTATGCTCATGCGTTGATGTGCCTAGTGTTGTAGGAGGAAAATGCTGAGGTATGATAGCTGGAAACTGCAATTGCTTTATGCTCCTTGTGCTAAAGGCTCCAAGTGCTTGAATGCTCTATGCTGAATATGAATGGCTGGAAACTGCAATCGCTTTATGCTCCTTGTGCTAAAGGCTCCAAGCGCTTGAATGCTCTATGCTGAATATGAATGAATGAATACCTTGCTGAGCTATTTATATGGGCCAGATGAGCTAGTCGGCTGGCTACAGGGCTGGCCGACTGCTCATGTCCACATAAAATACCGTAATGATGTATAAAATGCTGGAAATTATGGAAAAAATACCATAAAATTCCTAGTAAATATTTTGATAAATACTAGATGATATCTGAGGGTTCTGCAATGGTCTAGATGCAATGAATGAATGCTATGCAATATGCAGAGTGCTTTCTAATGCAACCCTAAGGTTTCTACTGACTCTACATGCATGAATGCGTCTCTTCAAGTGGGTTAAGGGACTTGGACTGACTGACTGGCTTGCTATGGTTGAGAATGACCTATGTAGCTTGTGCCTGACTTATCCTGGACTGAGGATTACAGTGGGGTCACGACATACGACAAATATCATCCTGAAAGGTACTAATACTGATACAATGTTGCACTGATGATGATGAGCCAGTCTGTCACCATGCACTACAGTGCAGAGTGCATGTGACATTCCCTCCTGCTTAGCTTGGCGGCAGGTTCATGGCTTCCAAGTAGTCCGCCAACAACTGGGGGTACTCTTGAAAGAATTCCTCGTCTAGCCATAGGGCTTCGTGGATACCTCGATCTCGGAACTTCGTATACAACTGATATATCCGTCGATCGGAACCATGCTTCCAACGATTAAGAAGGATCTGCTCGGGCAGGTAAATCTTTAGAGATAATAAAGGTGTCCTGCCCCCAGTTGGAAATAGGTTCATACTGACGAAACAACTGGATTCCTAAGATCATGTCACATTCCAAAAGAGGAGAGACAATGAAATCTCGTTGGAATGAGGCCTTCGGAACATCAAAGGCAAACTGTTGTGCCTTCTGAGATATGTGGGTGCAGAGACCAGATGTGAACCTGTCTACCTGGTACAACTCATGTTAGTAGCCAACTGGGGAGAGATGGCGTCCTTAGAATTGCCCATGTCAAAAAGGATTATAAACTGTCGGCCCTTGGCAGAGCCATAAGCTCGGATTAGGCTTTTCTGTGTAGCATCGCTCTCACCCTCTTGCTTAGTGTCAAATACCACGGATGGCATAGGATGCATAGAAGATAAAAGTTGAACCGCATTGGTGGTAGTAGGCGGGGCTGGAGGAACTGGGGATGCTGTGACAACTGTGGCAGAAGGGGCTTTGGCAGCTTGTTCCGCTTGCCGTTTGTGGCAATCCTTCTTACCATGCCCTATGATGTGACAGAAAAAACATCTATTTTCTGATTGGTATTTCTTTTGCTCCTCTAGAGGAAGATAACCGCTAGTAATGCCTGCCTTAGCCTTTTCATCGGGGGTTTTCTTAGGCTTGGATTCTTTATCCTTCTTACCCCTTGAACTGGAGCTATTACTGTCGTCCTTCTTAGCATCTTTAGAAGATGCATTACCTTTCCCAGGCTATGCAGCAGATTGTTGCTGTTGGGGTTTGGTATTGGATTGGGATGACTGCTTAGGCTTGCCTCCGTTCATTTTCATTTCTTCATTCTGAGAGCGAGAGTCAAAGCCCGGTCATATGTATTGGGTTCAAAGTTACGAACTGTGAACCGGATGGTGGGATCCAATCCACGAATGAATTGCTCCATCTTGGCCTGCGTAGATAGCCCTAACTGTTGTGCTAAAGTGATAACCTTTTCAGAAAACTAAATCATTGGCGACCTGTTCTGTCTGAGTCCATAGAACTCATCTGGCAGAACGGTCATGTACTGGGGCGGGAGGAATCTAGTTTTCAGGTCATGGACAAATGTATCCCAGCTAAAAGCTGTGACACCTGTGGTTTGGTCTGTATGAAGATTAGACCAATGCTGCCACCAAGTGACTGCCTCACCTGTGAGATGGGGAGCCGCTACGTGGACTCTATCTTGGGGCTAATGAGTATGGCCGAGAGGTCTCCCTCAGCTATGTCACGTGGAAAGGTAGCTCGATGGCGGTGGAGCTTGTCCTCGATCTGGAGCTGATGAGGTGATCGTGGCCGATGGGGGGGCTGGGGACTTGGGCATGTTGGAGTGCGGAGGCTCGGTCCGAGGTAATTCCTCTTGGGTGTGGTAGGTATGGAGCAGCTCGTGGAGGGTCCACAAGACCCACTATGTCGGTGTCCACCTCCTCCTGGGTCCGGAAGAAACTGGTGATGGTTGGCTGGCGAGGGAGGGCCGACGCTCTCTCAAGGAGGTGTCCCTGTGTCTGCGGAGCTCAAGTAGGAAGAGGCCTAGGCAACGCTGGTCCTAGAAGTCAATGATCCTGGAGAGTGGACCAAAGCCCTCACGAAATAGACAGTGAAACCTCCCGCGGATCTCATACTATACTGGGTAGCGGCATATGTAATGCTCCTCCGTCTCAACCTCTGTGTGGCATAATCGATAGATCCTCTTCTCTCTGGGTCTCCGTATGAGCTTCCTGGCTCTGAAGATGTGCTCAGCTCTACTTGCCTCCACTTTGAGGCGGTTGGATGAAACCCGTATCTAGCCAATCGCAATCCGCATGGCATGGGACATGTGAACACTCAAGTAGCCTGGCTGCTAGATGAATCCATCCTCAGTGAGTGTGAGGAAGTGATCTCTGTAGAAGTGCATCTTCGTGGGGAGCTCCGAAGGTGTGCAATGGGTTTAGAGGCTGAGAAGATCTAACCGGATAACCTGGTTGGTATCCTCATGAGAGAGCTGGAGAACAGGGGAGTCCAAACTGTACTGAAGGGGGGGCAAGCGGTCCATGCGGAGCCCATATACTGAGAACCAAGTGGAAACTAGTGCATACCATACTCCAGAGTGGCCCTCAAGTGCTAGCTGTCTTGAGGACTCCAGGGCAAGCCTCGGGTACCTGTGGGGATCCATGTGACTGATTTGATGGAGGTATGTGACTATCTGGAAGAGTGCATCCACTACCATCGGGGCTGCAACAAACTCTGCCTGGATAATTTGGTGTGGGACTGATGGTTTCTAGATCATACGGGAGACCATCATGACCTCGGGCCTCTCAACTTGCTGCCAATCCTCACCGGATAAATTTGGCCCCCAGAAGGCTGTTCCATACATCAAGGCTGGTGTGACAAGGGTGTCAAAAAGCCAGCCCTTCGTCCTGGGCTCCTGGAAATGTGCCTGGAAGCACTGCTGCTCAAGTAAGCTCAAGGTTGCATATCCTCGTGTCACTCTGGCATGTGCTGCGGGAAGCATGGTGTGTGAGAGAGAGAGAGAGAGAGAGAGAGAGAGAGAGAGAGAGAGAGAGAGAGTTATATTAAATGTCTTCAAAAGACCAAGTGGGTCTATGAGACCAAAAGTGATACAATAGTGTCCATGTAATCTCATCATGGTACAAAGGTGCCGGGAGCCTCCTCTCTAGCAAAGGGATCCTGCCATGTCCACTCTCCTTGGTCCCATTGAAGGCGCATGGGCAAGCGGCCCTCCTATAACCATAGCCGCCAAAAGCCCTCTCTGGCCACCTTGGCTGGTGGAGGGTTGATGTGCCTGCCATGCTCATGGAAACCAATCACTCGTACTTGTCGGACTGTGCACCGGAAATGAGATAGAAATTAGAGAGCAGAACACTGTAGAAGTGCAAGAGAGGAGATGTGGTGTCGAACTCTGCCATATACACAAGTATATCCGGTACAGAATTTGGGGAGGGGGGGGGGTGGGGAAGAGTGCTATATATATATATATATATATATATGCTGGGGCATGCAGTCGGCGAGTAGAAAACAGGCCGACAGCCCCCTGCATGGGCCCGTGACTAGGTATAGCCTAGTCGGCCCGCACCAGGCCTGGTCGGCCAAGGGCCCCCATGGCCAGCCACCTCCTACAGGTTGGCCAGGGAAAAAAGAAAACAACAAAAAAATAGCCACCCCCCCACAAGTCTACAAAACTGGGAAAATGGACAAAATTGAACATGACCAGAGTCCTCTCATGGGCGGGCACACCCACATCACAGGCCCTCACTCAGTATGGTACAAACAGGAGATGAATGCTAACACCCCCTCTAAACTCCTGGATGTGGAACCAATTCTAGTGAGCTGGAGTGCTGACGGAGCATATGCTGAGGAAGAGGCTTCGTGAAGAGGTCTGCCACGTTGTCCTCCATCGAACAAAAGGCTAGCAAGATGTCACCATCCAAAATCTTTTCTCGAACAAAGTGATATTGTATCTCTATATGCTTGGTCCAGGCATGGGACCGGGTTCCGAACAATATCTATACAACTCTGGTTAGCGCACTAGATGACCATGGGTTCCTTTTGCTGAAACCCAGTAACCTCCTAAGCCACACCACCTTGCTAGCAGCAGCACAAGTAGCCCGATACTCTGCCTCTCAGTGGAATGTCGGTCAATAGTTGGTTGCGTCTTGCTGCTCCAAGAAATCGCTCCCGAGCCAAGGGTAAAGCTGTATCCTAAAGTAGAGCTCCTCGTGTCTGGATCTCCTCTCCAATCAAAGTCACTCCAACCTCGGAGTTTGACTTGGTCCTTCGATCCACCTCTAGTGTCATAACAGAGTCCAAGATCCTTTGGACCCTGCCGATGCCGCAAGATCCGCAATCCTACGTCCCAATGAGTCTTCAAAGGTGTCTGCATAAATGAGCTCAACAGCCCCACTAGAAAACTCAAGTCCAATTTGGTGTTCAGCAACCAAAATGAATCGACAAGTTTCCGATACAAAGAGGTATAACCTACTCACAAGGATCATGTACAATAAGTTTGGTATTTGGGTCCATTGGAGATGAAATAGGCTTGTAGTTCTCCGTCCCAAAGGCCTCCAGCAACTCATGAACATACCGTTGCCGAGAAACAAAGAACCCCCTCTGGGTTTGCCAAATCTCCAATCCCAAAAAGAAATGGAGTAAACCTAAATGCGTTATCTCAAACTCCTCTGACAAGGCAGCCTTCGTCACAGTTTTGTGCTCCACATGACTACCAGTGAGGACAAGATCATCCACATAGAGGATAATCAATGTGACCATACCGCGTTCCCGAAAGGGATACAAGTTTGGATTTGCAAATTGATCTCTGGCAACCCTGTCTCTTAAGGAAAGTATCAATCTTTTGGTTCCAAGCCCTGGGAACTTGTTTCAAACCATACAAGGCCTTTCGCAACCTGTAAACCATACCTTTTGAGCCCGAAATCTCAAAGCTTGGAGGTTGCTCAACATACACCTGCTCCTGCAAGGCACCATTCAGTAACACAGATTTGACATCCATCTGATACATCGGCCACTGTTGATGAGAGGCAACGGCAAGAACTGTCTGAATCGTGGCCATCCTAGCTGTCGGTGCAAAAGTGTCCTCATAGTCGATGCCCGCCGCTGAGCATAGCCCTTAGCTACGCCTTGTGCTTGTCCACAGACCCATCGGACTTATACTTGGTTTTGTAGACCCACTTAACACCAATGACTGACCATGTTGACGGCCTTGAAACCAACTCCCAAGTCCCATTCTTCTCTATGGCCTCTAGTTCCAATTGCATGGCTTTCCTCCAAGGCTCCTGGGAAAGAGCTTCCTTAACCGAAGTAGGCTCCTTGTCCCGAACAATACGAGACATCAAGGCATAATTTACATGTAAATTCTCCTTCGATTGACATTTGTCACGAACTCTATGTGATCTTGGAGGTCCATACTCCGTGGTCCACTGGGAGGGATACTCCATCACACCAGACTCTCGAATGGTATCCAATAACCACTTCGGTACCCGAACAAAATGCGGAGCCTGTTGTTGCTGCTGTGGAAAATCTCCAACCTCGGGACCAACCTCTCCTACTGATTGAGGCTGGTTCGCTGGAACAATAGCCCAGGACTCATCCTCACTCATCTACAAAAGCATTGGAAGAGAACTCCCCTCCTTTGTCAGCTCGAACAGTCTTCACTTGCAATCCAGACTCCTTTTCCACACCAAAGCATACCAGTCCTTGAACCGAGCAAAGGCTTGGTCCTTATGTGGCAGAAAATACATCCATGTGAACCTGCTACAATCATCCACAATCAGCATTAAATACAAGGCTCGTCCCAAGGATGGGGTCTGCATAGACCCACATAAGTCAGTGTGAACCAACTCTAGTGGTTTTGAAGCCCGACTGGTAGCCTGCTTCGGAAAAGACTCCCTATGCTGCCTCCCATGAATGCAACAAGTGCAGTGTCCTTGTCTGCTGCCAACATTTGGCAAGCCATCCACCATATGGTCCCGGAAAGCCCGCCGTAGTGCATCCACATTCAAGTGGCCAAAAGGAAAATGCCACAAATCACCGAGCTAAGTACCTGTAAGAGAAGAGAGTGCTGAGAATTTGTAAATCCCATTCTCCACTCTGCCTTCCCAAACAACCTAGCATGTTACTTTAACCTGGATAGCAATTGAATGCTCTTCAAACTCCACCCGCATTCCAGTCTTGCAAACCTCATGCACTGACAAAAGACGAAAACCAAGAGATGGAATATAAAGAATTGGGGAGGAATGCTTCCCTCCTCTGCCATCGGAGACGATCGTCGACCTGTCCTTACTGTGAATTGGGATAGTGGACTTGTCACCAATAAAGATGTGACCTGTTTGCCTCTAAAGGTCCTGTAACAACTCTCAGGAAGGAGTCATGTGCCTGGAAGCACCACTGTCCAGAATCCACTCCCGAGTATCCCCAACGGTGAGACCAACCGCCTCCCTGCTCGAAGAAGATGAAGCTCCGGTGTCCATAATCTCCAAGTGCACAAAAGTTGGAGTCTTCATGGTTGCAGTTGAGGAAGCTATACCTTTCTCCGTGCTCTGCTGAGGACATTTCCTCCAATAATGACCCTTTTGGCCACAATGTTTACAGGTACGCTCGGCCTTCAAAGCATCACGATCTGAGTTGGGCTTCTTCTCAGAAGACCTCGATAGTGAAGATTCCCCTTTGCCCTTGTTGTTGTTGTTGTTGTGGCCTTTCGACTGCTGGCTAGTCAAAGCCTCAGAATCTCCGACCTGTGGAGGGTTCAAAAACTGCTCCTCCTGGTTCAATATCATCGGCACAAGCTCCTCCCAAGTAATGGTGCTGAGCCTCCCGCTAGTGATCAAAGAGGAATAGAAAGCTGAGTACTGAGAGGATAGATGAGACAACAGAGTGATGGCCATGTCCTCCGATGATATCTCCTTCCTAGCCTGAAGAACCTCTTGCTGAAGAGCCTGGAGTTTGTTGATGTGCTTCCGCATCGTCGAAGACTTTGTTGGATTTATTACTTGCATCTGCACTTCCAAGGCAACTCTCTTCATGGGTGATACCCGATTGTATAGAGAGGCAAAGTGCTGCCAAATCCCTCGAGCCATCGTCATGTGTTTGATATGATTGATCACTTGGGGTGTGCAATTAAGAAAGATGAAGGAGCACACACGGGCATTGACACGATCCCGCAACTGTGCTTGGGCCTCCCGCTCTTGGACTGATAGTGAAGAGTCCTCCGCCGGATCTGGCCTTGAAACACCAACTGTAACGAAGTCAGCCAAATTATAAGATTCCAAAAACGGACTCCATCATCACCTTCCAAATGCCATAGTTGTTCTCGTCCAACTGTCGGTCCACTGGGAACGACGGGAGGGTGGGGATCTTCACAAGTTTCTCCGCCATCTTGAGCAAATATGCCATATCAGGGGTTCACATGGTCTTGGTAGGTGGTAAAAAAAATCTTGGTTTGCAAGGTTGTGGGTAGCCGCTCGGCGCGTGGACAGCTCAGGGAGGGGTTCTTGCAGAAATTGATAAAAATGAGAAAAACCCCCAAATTTGGGCATGAATTGAATGCCCATTTCAGAAATTTCAGAAATTTGGGCTTTCAATTCGATGCCCAAATTTGGGGGTTCTTGCAAAAATTAAAATTTCCCAAATTTGGGAAAATCTCCCCCAAATTTGGGCATCGAATTGAATGCCCATTTCTGAAATTTCAGAAATGGGCAGTCAATTCAATTCCCATTTCTGAAATTTCTTTGAGAAATTTCAGAAATGGGAATTGAATTGATTGCCCATTTCTGAAATTTTTGAAATTTTTGAAATTTCAGAAATGGGCATCGGATTTCAATTTCTGCAAAACAGGAAAAGGGTAGAGGGAGAAGTCTTTTTTTTTTAAAAATTTCAATTTTTGAAAAAAAAAGGAAGAGAGAGAGAGAGAGAGAGAGAGAGAGAGAGAGAGAGAGAGAGGGAGAGAAAGAAAGAAAGCCGTATTAACGTCTACGAGAGGCTGAACTCGACCTATGAGGCAAATCAATGTACAACTGTCAATGTCCTCTGGGTGTCCAGAAAAAAAAGGACAAAATGAACATGAAATAAACTATGAAAGTGCTGAGCTAGTGGGGGGGTGTGATGGATGGAGCACTACTGCTAGAGGCTCAGTATGCAACCTATATGTGTAGGGTATACAAGAATGCAATGCAGATTTGTCTAGCTCCAACTAGTACCATAATGGGGGTGTAATATGTGATACATAGGCGATGGCAAGGCAAAAATACCTCGGAGCATGATCTGCGAGTGTGTGTAAGTGAGCTAGCTGCTCCTGGATATGGTGCTGATGTCGAGCCCGTATCTCTGTGATCTCCCTCTGATGTAGTCTGGGAGTCTGGTAGCTTGGTGCTCTCGGTCTCCGTCTGGCTCGGAGGTCCGCAGTGCGATGAAGTGTAACCCCCTCCTGTGTCATGGTAGGCACTGGAATAGATCTCTGGAAGAAATCAGTGAGCTAGAGCTGTTGCCCACCTCTCCCTGTGGTATGAGTCTGTAGCAGTGTCTCTCTGTGGCGCTGTCTCTAGCAAGAACTGGCCAAAAGTGCGCTGATCTGTGGACTCCATGATCTGGCAGAGTGAGGGATGTCCAGTGAAGATGGTGGTGTATCTCTCTCTAATGACACTATATGTGCTACATCTGCATACATAATGCTCCTCACTCTCAACCTCCTCCTGGCATAGTCTGCATATCCTCTCTGCTCTGGGGATCCGTGCTTCCATACCTGCCACAATCTCAAGCTCGTGTGATGACACTCTGAGCTGGCCAATCGCCACTCGGGCACTGTGAGGCATGTACACATCCATATATCTGGGTCGTTGAATGAATCCATCCGCTGAGATACGCATAAACTGATCTGCGTAGTATAGCATCTTCAGCGGTAGAGGCTGAATGGGTGTAATCCAAGTCTCATGGGTGTATTGCTCCATAAATCGTGCCGAAGGACTCTGTTCCTCTCAGTGTGAGAGAGTTGGATGTGTGGTGCATGTATATCATACTGGAAAGGTGGTAGGTGATCTATGTCAAGACCATGTTGAGAGAGAGAGAGAGAGAGAGTCGAAGAGAGAAATGAAATGATATATTAACGTCTCTCATAGGCCATAATGGCCTATGAGACCAAAACTAAAAGTACATCTGAAGTTGGTGTCTCATTAAAGAGAACAACTAAATGAGACTAAAAAGTACAATAAATTGATTGTCTTACAGTTATAAGAACAGAATTGTAAGACTCCGAGATGATATTGAGTAGAAAATACTGGAAAATGTATATCAAGTAGATCCATGTATGCTGATCAGTTGAAGTGTTGCCATCTCCTTAGATCCATAGTTGCATTCCGTACTGGTACGAAAAGATTAAGTCTGTATATAGTACGGACAGTACGGATCCGTACGTCGTACGAAACATGTCATTTTTTTTTGGAAGCCGGTTCGCATCGCCAAGGGTTCCGTACCCTTTTTTTTCCCTTCAAAATCCATCGTGTTTTGGGCTGCCCGTACATGCGCCGCCCGTCCCATCTCCATACCTGTGCACCGTTCTTGTGCCGTGACCCGCGTGACCTGTGCGCCCGTCCGTTTGATGCTGTACAGCTTCAAGGTGCAAAATGCCCATTGCCCCTCTCTCTCTCTCTCTCTCCGTTCCGCCTCCCCCCCCTTTTCGCCTCTGCCCGCCTCCCCTTCTGTACGTTCCGCCTCCCTTACCCCACCCACCCTTCCTTTTCGCCTCTGCCCGTCTCTTTCTGTACGTTCCGCCCTTTTTCCCCTTTTCGCCTCTGCCCGTCTCTTTCTGTACGTTCCGCCTCCCCCCCCTTTTCGCCTCTGCCCGCCTCCCCTTCTGTACGTTCCGCCTCCCTTACCCCACCCACCCTTCCTTTTCGCCTCTGCCCGTCTCTTTCTGTACGTTCCGCCCTTTTTCCCTTTTTCGCCTCTGCCCGTCTCTTTCTGTACGTTCCGCCTCCCCCCCCTTTTCGCCTCTGCCCGCCTCCCCTTCTGTACGTTCCGCCTCCCTTACCCCACCCACCCTTCCTTTTCGCCTCTGCCCGTCTCTTTCTGTACGTTCCGCCCTTTTTCCCCTTTTCGCCTCTGCCCGTCTCTTTCTGTACGTTCCGCCTCCCCCCCCTTTTCGCCTCTGCCCGCCTCCCCTTCTGTACGTTCCGCCTCCCTTACCCCACCCACCCTTCCTTTTCGCCTCTGCCCGTCTCTTTCTGTACGTTCCGCCCTTTTTCCCCTTTTCGCCTCTGCCCGTCTCTTTCTGTACGTTCCGCCTCCCCCCCCTTTTCGCCTCTGCCCGCCTCCCCTTCTGTACGTTCCGCCTCCCTTACCCCACCCACCCTTCCTTTTCGCCTCTGCCCGTCTCTTTCTGTACGTTCCGCCTCCCTTACCCCACCCACCCTTCCTCAGGCCCCCAAGGCAGCAACATAACTCTCGGCTTGAACCCCTCTCTCTCTCCCTGCTGTCTGCTGCTATCGTTTCGCGCTTGTGTCATGGATTAATTTCAAATCCATTGGCTGTGAGAAGTTTTGCAAAAGGTCATGGCCAAGACCGGGTTTAAAGAGGAGCTCGTGAAAGTGGAGGACAAGCTCGGCACAACTATCAAAGAAAACAAGAAGATGGTCGACTCTTCCATTACCGCAATCATAAACCGCCTCTCCAAACTTGAGAAGGGATTTGACAAAATCCAAGAGCTCGAGTTGAGAACATCCAAGCAAGAGGCTGAGATTTCAGCCTTAAAGGAGGAACTAGTGGAGGCCAAACTGCATGCTAAAAGTCAAGCGGCTGAAATCTCAGCCCTCAAAAAGGAGTTGGAAGCCACTTCAAAAAGCAAGCTTGAGGATGGAGAATTTCAGCCCTCCTTTATTGAAGAGCTGAATACCATCAAGGAACAAATGAAGATCATTCGAGAGGAGGAGGAGCAACATAAACAGAAGACATCTTCATGGGTGGAGGTGATCACAAAGACACAAAAGAAGATGGACGAGGCCGAGAAATGGATCGAGGTCGCCAAGAAAGGGAAAGGTAAAGAATCGCCACCCATCCCCACTCCCACCATCATCAACATGACCCTTGAAGAGGAGCAAAGGAGGAAGACCCGGGCCTTACATGTACGAGTGTCCGGTCTAAAAGACCGTGATGATGCGGAAGGGGAAACCAAGGAGCTCTTCTCTATGATGGGCATTGAAGCCACGCACACAAAGGCATGGAGAGTGGGAAAGAAGAGAGAAGGTAGTGGCGAATCTTCTTCTAAGGAGAGAGCACTTATCATTCGTTTTCCCTCCATGGAAGCGAAGAAGGACTTCTTGAAGAGACGTCCTACACTCAAGCAAACGGGAATATTTCTTGGAGATGACCTCACACTCTCGCAACTTGCCCACATGAAAGAAGTTATGCCCGAGATAAGGGCAGCCCGAGAGAAAGGGAAAGTGGCCTTCTATAGAGATGGTAGAGTGGTGATTATGGAGAGGCGCTCTTCATGACGGTGCGAGACCTATGGGACTACACTCAAAGTTGCTACTTGGAATTGTAATGGATCTCTACGCCTTGATGTAGGGGCTTTTGAGGATAGTTTCACTGGGAGGGATATCATCTTCTACTGTGAGACGCATCAGGCTCCTGGACAGTCCATGCCACATGTTAGTGGATACCGATGGGAGACAGCTTGTAGACAGGAGACTCGTTCAGAGCATAGAGGACGGGGCTCAGGAGGAGTGGCAGTATTGTTTAGAGAGGAGCTACAGCCACTGATACATATAGTCCGCAGAGATGAGCAGGCTAGGTACATGTGGGTTAGATTGAGGGCAGAGACCGGCAGATATCTCTACATTGCTATATGCTATTTTGCTCCTAGTACATCAGTGTATGCATCACCTAGCGGGCAGTCTCCCTTTTCTATTTTGGATGATGACATTTGGGAGTTCTCCAGGGATGGTGACATCATTCTCCTGGGGGACTTCAATGCTAGGACCGCCCATAACCAGACAGTATTTTATGATACCTCAGAGGAGATGTTGAGGGAGCTTGATGTTAGGGATATGGGCCTATCTAGACTCTCACAGGATGAGGAACATACAGTGTATGGGCGGTATTTGATAGACATGGGGACTGCACATGGATTGGCCATCCTGAATGGCCTACAGAGATTCCCGACATCGGGCGGTTTCACTAGCTTTCCACATCGGCATGGTGCTAGTACAGTGGACTATGTTATGGCTCAGCCCAGTCTCATTCCCTCTTTTCAGGTTTTTATGGTAGGCACTAGGCCGGTTGGAATAGCAGTGGATCATGCTATCTTGTCCTTCACTCTCACATTTCAGTTCAGCACCGCTACATTGGGACAGGTCTCCACACACACTCGTTATACCTTTACGAGGGAGATGGACACCGTATACACGGATGAGATATACAGACGCCTATGTGCCGAGGAGCCGGGACGGCCATTAGATGAGCTCACTCAGATATTGATAGAGACGCTTCATGCTGCAGCATCAGAGGCATATCCCCATAGTCAGCCTACACGGAGACGATCTGGGAACATGCCCTAGAACAGTTGGTATGATGAGGAGTGCAGAGAGATGAGGATCAGATTACAGAGAGAGGTGCTCATGGGTGTTACCACTCACAGACAGTCACGGATTACCTTCCGGCACCTAGTGCGACGGAAGAAGAGAGCTTATCTTGCTCAGTTAGAGAGGGATTTGTACCAGTTATTTATGAGTCAGGACTCAGGCGAGGCATGGAGACTATTCCATGAGCATTCACCATCACCAGCCATTACCTCCACAGAGATTTGGGGTGAGTATGCAGCATCCCTGTACACAGCACCAGGACAGCCGCCCCTGCCAGACCCATCGGAGCCATGCCCAGAGACATGTGCTTTCTTTACTGCTGAGATGGTAAGGAAAGCTATTGACAGGATGAGGACTGGGAGAGCATATGATCATGATGGTTTGGTAGCAGAGCACTTTATTCATGCCAGAGATATGCTTGCAGAGCTTATTGCTATGATGTTTAACCGAGCCATGTGTGAGGGTTTTCCTGAGACTTGGAATATGTCCACGATTGTGCCTATCTTCAAGTCAGGGGATCCCATGCTTCCTGGGAATTATCGTACCATCATGATTGGTCACACATTGGCTAGATTATATGCATCTGTTCTTGAGCAGGAGTTGAGTAGATGGGCAGAGAGAGAGGGCATACGTGCATCAGGGCAGGCAGGGTTCAGGAGAGGTTTCTCCACTCTTGACCATATCTTGACACTCAGAGCTATTATTGAGGAGGGCAAATTATATGGCAGGAGGATTTATTGTTGCTTTGTGGATTTCCGCAAAGCTTTTGACACAGTACTGAGAGCCAGGCTGATGCGCAGACTACAGGAGATGGGAGTGCCCACAGAGCTGATTTGGGGAATCATGGCTTTATACAGGACAGTTGTGGGGCAGGTACGTACTACCCAGGGTATATCTGAGATGGTTCACTCCACTGTTGGGGTGAAACAGGGCTGCCCCCTTTCCCCCACCTTATTTGGGATGTATGTGGATGAGGTTTCGGACTATGTAGAGCGGGAGGGTGACAGAGGAGCACAGCTAGCAGGGACATGGATTCCGCTGTTATTGTATGCTGATGATATTGTGCTGATCTCAGATTCTCCAGAGGGGATGCAGCGTCATTTGGATGCATTGCACATGTTTGCAGAGGACAGTGGATTGTCTGTTAACCTTGGTAAAACCAAGGTGATGGTGTTTAACACCACAGCACAGTGGGTTAGGAGGTCAATGCCCACCTTTACATATGGTCAGGAGACAGTGGAGTATACAGATGCATATACTTACCTTGGTGTGGTTTTTAGTGGCCCACTATTTTCCTTGAGGAGAGCAGCGGAGACCAGATTGACCAGAGCTTATGCAGCATTGGGGAGACTAGAGAGGATGTGTTCGCAGGTTCAGTTTCAGGAACCTCGAACAAAGCTCTGGCTCTTTGACACTTTGGTCACTTCAGCCATGCTGTATGGAGTGGAGATATGGGGACCCTCAGTGGATCACCACAGCCGAGCTGGTAGCACTGATGGATGGAGACGTATGGAGAGGCCCTTGGTTTCTATGATTTCCCGGATGATTAGGGCCAAGGCCTCCGTACCACATGATATTATCCGTGCAGAGATGGCTGCCCCCCCATTGGTAGTAGAGGCACTCACTCGATCAGTCTCCTTTATACATAGCACTTGGGCTCTCCCTAGAGACAGATATGCTCGCTTAGCCCTGGAGTCTTCACGACAGTTGGCATCACAGGGAGACGGATCATGTTGGTATGCACAGATGACAGATTGGTTCCAACTGCATGGCTTTAGTATGGACAGGCTACCTCCATTTCAGTACTCCCTGGATGCACCCTCCCTCTCTCTCACACGGGCAGAGATTACCAGGCTTATCAGGCAGGACTTGACTCAGCTGGACACTAGGAGGACATGGATACAGCCGACACACGAGCTTGGTACGAAGATGGCTTTCTATAGAGATCATCTTCTCCAGCTCACGGAGGATGGGTTTGTGATTAGACCCAGCTACATGGATACTCATCTTTCTCATGGGGTACGGTGTGCTATTGGTCAGATGCGCACATCCTCACACCAGCTAGAGATTGAGACTGGCAGATTCAGAGGAGTACCAGCTGAGGCCAGGATTTGTCAACTGTGCCAGATGGAGCCAGAGACAGAGTTACATTACATATGTCACTGTCCAGTATATTATGAGATACGAGGCCGTTTCCACTGCCTGTTCAGAGAGGGCTTTGGACCACTTTCTAGAGTCATGAGATACCAGGATCAGAGATGCCTTGGATTGTACTTGCTGGAGCTGCGTAGACATAGAGAGGGTCTCCTGAGAGGGAGGGGATCAGAGAGGGAGAGACACCTACAGAGGCAGATTACAGACTTCTTTCGACCAGAGATTGAGCAGTCAGGTCAGCAGGCATTGCAGCTAGCCCCAGAGCACAGCCGCACCAGAGGTACACTGATTGATCGGGCTATAGAGCTGGGGCGGTCGAGGCGCCCCAAGATGAGAGGCCCATCTCGACACCGGCGGAGACTACAACAGAGGATCAGGACCATACTAGCACGGCATGGGAGACGTCCAGTCAGAGTACTCACCATGGAGGATATTGAGGAGATCCGCCAGCGTCCGATGCGGCACATATTATGAGATGGAGGCACCTCCATAGTGTACCCCTCCGTCCCACATGATATTGTATCCCCTCACTATATTCCACTCACCTCCATAGCGTACCCCCCCCCCCCCCCCCCCCCCCCCTCACTATATTCACACCCTATAAGGGTTTCTGTTTACCTTCCATTTCCAGTTTCATTTTCTAGGTGCCTGTAGTATCATCTTTATTTTTCATTTTCTGGGTTTTTTTATCCAGACATTGTATCAGATCCACCATGATGTAACTTTTGGTCTCATAGGTCATTATGGCCTTTTGAAGACGTTAATATAACATTTCATTTCATTTCATTTCTCTCTCTCTCTCTCTCTCTCTCTCTCTCTCTCTCTCTCTCTCTATCTCAAGGCCGGTTCGACAACAAGCCATCTTCACACTAGCAGGAGGACAGGTAGAGGTGGTAGACTCATATGTGTACCTAGGGATTACATTTACGACTCCGCCAGGAAGATTTACTACGGCACAGGCAGCCAGGGATAGACTCACACGAGGGTACGAAGCTCTGGCCATGCTAGAGAGACAGTGTCACCGGCACACTTCCAGGAGCCCCGCACGAAGGGGTGGTTGTTTGACACACTAGTCACCCCTGCTTTGATGTATGCTGCAGCAGTATGGGCACCTGTGCTCGCCAACTCCACATGGTCTCAGATAGAGAGGCCTCAGATTCTCATGCTCTCAATCACGGATGATCCGCAGCAAACCCTCCGTCCCACATGACATTGTCCGAAGTTTGCTGCACCTCCTATGCTAGTAGAGGCCCTCTTCCAGACGATCTACTTCATTCAGAGGATCAGGGATATGCCATCAGATGGACTCTCACATAGAGCTTTTGAGGCGTCCAGGCAGCTCGCAGAGAGTGGAGATAGGAGATCATGGTATTCACAGATGATACAGTGGCTCACTCAGCATGGTCTCGACATAGATCACCTGCCACCTTTCCAGTATGATATACATGCACCACACATCCAGTCCTCTCACAGTGAGAGGAACAGAGTCCTTCGGTAGGATTTATGGCAGCGATACACTCAAGAGACTTGGATTACACCCAGTCAGCCTCTACCGCTGAAGATGCTATACTACACAGATCAGTTTATGCGTATCTCAGCGGATGGATTGCTTGAGATTGAGGCAGGTAGGGCAGCACGGATCCCCAGAGAAGAGAGGATATGCAGACTATGCTAGGAGGAGGTTGAGAGTGAGGAACACTATGTATGCAGATGGAGAGCATGTAGTGTCATTAGAGAGAGATACACCACCATCTTTAGTGGACATCCCTCACTCCGCCAGATCATGGAGTCCGCAGACCAGCGCAGATTTGGCCAATTCTTGCTAGAGACACAGCGCCACAGAGAGACACTGATACGGACTCATACCATAGGGAGAGGTGGGCGACACTCCAGCTCCAGCTCCAGCTCCAGCTCATTGATTTCTTCCAGAGATCTATCCCAGTGCCTACCCTGACACAGAAGGGGGTTACACTTCAGCGCGCTGCGGACCTCCGAGCCAGACGGAGATCGAGAGCACCAGGCTACCAGACTCCCAGACTACATGAGAGGGAGATCACAGAGATACGGGCTCGACATCAGCACCATATCCAGGAGCGGCTAGCTCACTTACACTCACACTCGGAGATCATGCTCCGAGGTATTTTTGCCTCGCCATTGCCTATATATCACATATTACACCCCCATTATGATACTGGTTGGAGCTAGACAGATCTGCATTGCATTCTTGTATACCCTACACATATAGGTTGCATACTGAGCCTCTAGCAGTAGTGCTCCATCCATCACACCCCCCCACTAGCTTAGTACTTTCATAGTTTATTTCATGTTCATTTTGTCCTTTTTTTTGTGGACATCGAGAAGACATTGACAGTTGTACATTGATTTGTCTCATAGGTCGAGTTCGGCCTCTAGTAGACGTTAATACAGCTTTCTTTCTTTCTTTCTCTCTCCTCTCTCCTCTCTCTCTCTCTCTCTCAGCTGCACGTGTGGTGCTTTTTGGCTCTTTGGAAGGCAAGCGGCTGGATGGCAGTTACACGTAGGAGTTTTGAGTCGTGGAAAAGCTGAGGACCGGCTGGGCTACAGAGAAGTACAGGCGGGCTGAGCTGCAAGAGCAAACCCGGTGGGCTGGACTGCGTTGGCCTCCCTTTCTCCCTCTTGTGAAAGGCAGCGCAAGACTGTAGGGGAAGACTGGCTGGAGAAAATTCTGGACTAAGTAGGTTTCACCCACTCTCTCTCTCTCTCTCTCTCTGTCTCTCAAGGAAGGCGACTACAGGGCAGAAACGCAGGACTGAACAGAGTTTTCTCTCGCCCTCTCTTTCTCTTTTAGGAGGCAGACAGTAGGAGAAGTAGAGGTGCACACGTGGGGACGACCAGTCTCTGTTTTCTCTCCTCTCCCCTTTGGGGAAAGTGACACAAGGTCTGCAGTTTCTCTCTCTCTCTCCGCTTCAGCACTGTTCTCATTTCGTCTGCCCATTTCGCCTCTGTCCCCCGCTTCAGCACTGTTCACATTTCGCCTTTCCCATTTCGCCTCTGCCCCCTCTCTGTCCCCCGCTTCAGCACTGTTCATTTCGCCTTTCCCATTCCCCTCTGTCCCCCGCTTCAGCACTGTTCACATTTCGCCTCTGCCCCCTTTCCCCACCCACCCTCAGCACTGTTCACATTTCGCCTTTCCCATTTTGCCTCTGCCCCTCTCTGTCCCCCGCTTCAGCACTGTTCATTTCGCCTTTCCCATTTCGCCTTTCCCATTTCGCCTCTGTCCCTCGCTTCAGCACTGTTCATTTCGCCTTTCCCATTTCGCCTTTGTCCCCCGCTTCAGCACTGTTCACATTTTCGCCTCTGCCCCCTTTCCCCACCCACCCTCAGCACTGTTCACATTTCGCCTCTGCCCCCTTTCGCCTCTGTCCCCCGCTTCAGCACTGTTCATTTCGCCTTTCCCCACCCACCCTTGCTCAGGCCCCCAAGGCAGCAACATAACTCTCTCTCTCTCTCTCTCTCTCTCTCTCCTCCCTGCCTGTGGGAAGGACTGCAGAGTGATCTGGAGGAATGGCCCCGAGTCTCCAAGAGAAACTCGAGGCCCTCGAGATGGCAATGAAGGCACTCATCAAGGAAGAACAAGAAGACATCCGATTCCAACCTCAATGAGGTGGAAAACAAACTACACTGGCACATCATAGCTCTCGAAGCACGGGTCACGAACCTCGAACAAGAGAACACGGCACTCAAGGAGGAGGTGAGTGCATTGAAAGTGGAAATGGTAGCCATCAAGAATAATGAGAAGGAAGAAGGGAGATCAATGACAACACTCTCACGACAACACTCTCACGGCCATCAAAGAAGAGATCTCCAAGGAGATCACAAAGGACATGGGAGGGAAAGCTCGAAGCCAAGCAGTCATGATGGGTCGAGGTGGTGAAGAAGAACATCCGTAAAGAAGTGAGGGAGGAGACTCAAAGGAAGAACACCAAATCATTCAACACCACCATTGAGGAGGAGAAGATGAGGCATGCCCGCCGCCTCAACATTCGAGTCATAGGTATAGCCGAGACATCCGACTCCACTCCCGAGAAAGATGGACAACTTCTATGCATGAAGCTCGGCTACAAGGAAGAGCACCCTCTCCCCTTCACCAAAGCATGGAGAGCCGGGAAAGACTCAACACGCAAGCGAGCCCTCATCCTACAGTTTGCAGGAGAGACGGAGAGGGTCACCTTCATGAGGAAGAGGGTCATACTACGGGGTTTAGAGGGAGCCTCCTATTTTCTTGGATGATCTCACGAGGATGCACTTGAGCATAGGAGAACTTGCATGCCACGAGTCTTACACGCGAGGAGAGAAGGCAAGAAGGCCTTCTATCGAGATGGTCGGGTCATCATTGATGGCCGGCCCATGGATTAGCGGTTTGGGGCCTATGGGACACAGACCAGGCCACTGACAGAGATACACTAGGCAGTATGGAACTGTAATGGTTCACTATGGGTGTAGCCTGGACGACTGGAGCATGTTATGGTGGGGAGAGACATCATACTTCTGATAGAGACACATCAGAGCCCAGAGAGAGGGCTACCTCGAGTAGAGGGATTCCAGTGGGGAGTCAGCATACAGGAGGACCACACGCCAGGTTACCTCGAGAGGGTCGGGGGGAGCAGCAGTCCTATTCAGACGGGAGCTACAGGGGAGACTGAGAGTGGTAGCACAGGATCTAGAGGCCAGATACATGTGGATTAGCTTACAGCTCTCACAGGACAGGGTTATATACATAGCTCTATGTTACTTTTCTCCATCAGGATCTCCCTATGTCATTACAGAGGACATGCCACAGAGGAGGAGACAGGAGCCTCGCCATACACTTGTCTGTCAGAGGAGATTATGCATTATTCTACACTAGGGGAAGTATTTCTTACGGGCGACTTCAATGCCCACACACAGAGCAGACAGTGTGAGGTGTATGACTATGATGACATGGAGATCCTCCACCCTGTGGATCCAGAGGAGATAGGGCTAGTCGGGCATCAGAGACACTGGACCAGACAGAGGACATTATGGGGACCACTTACTAGAGTTGGGAGCCAGGCATCGTCTCGTTATTTATAACGGGATGCTACAGTGGCCGGGATCAGGAGGCTGACATGCTTCCCACATGGGGGTCATACACGGACCAGAGGCACGGTGGTAGACTACATTATGGGGTCTTTGGAGGCATCACAGCTTGTCACCTCATTCTCCATTCCACCTCGTCCTATTGGGGCAGATCATACATACTTGGCATTTTCACTAGCCGGATCACCAATATCACCAGCCCCCCACATACCGACGCCACACACTACCATCTACTTCACACATGACATGGCAGACATATACACTGGCAGAGTAGAGGATGGGCTCCTACTCATGGATCCCCTGGCACCTATGGATACCATTACAGCCCAGCTGGCATCACTCCTACACACGGCTGCATTACAGAGCTTCCCACATCGTGTACACTCAGGAGAGCCTGCGAGACCTGGGACTATGCCCCAGAACAGATGGTATGATGACGAGTGCAGAGCCCTATACTCACGGCTCTGCATACAGAGAGCCTTGGGAGCCATCACAGAGCAGGAGTCGAGGAGAGAGATGAGGAGACTTACTCGCCGCAAAAGGCGGGCCTTCGCAGAGATACAGGAGCTAGAGATCTTTCATTTCTTCATGAGTAGAGATAGCCCTGTCTCATGGCGGCACTTCAGAGAGCCCCGGACCCCGACACCTATATACCATGCCCCACAACAGCCACCTATACCTCAGCCACAGGAGCCTCGACCTACCACATCTAGCTTCTTTACCCACTCGATGGTACAGGAAGCTATCCGCCGCCTACAGCATGGACGGGCCGCCGACCATATGGGCCTGAAGGGGGAGCATCTCATATATGCAGTAGATTCTTTAGCTCCTTTTCTTGCACACTTGTTTAACAAGAAACTAGCAGAGGGTTTGCCTGCGGAGTGGACGATGCACACCATTGTGCCGATTCACAAAATAGGGGATATGCTCGATCCGAGCAACTACAGGACGGTTATGGTTGGCCACGTGTTGGCCAAACTTATGGTGCAGTGCTGGAGCAAGAGCTTAGCTTATATGCTCAGCGAGCAGGTTTACGCTCATCAAGGCAGGCAGGCTTCAGGAGAGCTTTCTCTACCACTGACCATGTATTCACTTTGAGATGTATGATTGATCAGGCCAGAGTGAGAAAGAGAAAGCTCTATCGCTGCTTTGTGGATTTCCGCAAGGCATTTGACACAGTACCACGAGAGAGGCTCTTTCAGCGCCTGCAGTCTCTTGGCATACCAACAGATATGACATGGGGCATCTATGCATTATATGAGCAGGTTTTTGGGCGAGTCAGATGTCCAGGAGGTATGTCCGAGACTATTGCTAGCACCATTGGTGTGAAGCAAGGATGCCCACTTTCCCCCACGCTATTTGGGTTATACATTGATGAGGTGGCTGACTTCATTACACGGGGAGGCGGAGATGGAGTTGATTTAGCAGGTACCTCAGTACATATTATGCTCTATGCTGATGATATTGTATTAGTGTCTGAGTCTCCAGGTGGTCTACAGCAGCATCTACATGCACTCGATGATTTCTGCACACAGAGGGGTCTTACTGTGAACCTTGGGAAAACCAAGGTTATGGTCTTTCATACATCGAGACAGGGCAGGAGTCAGCTGACATTCACTCTCGTAGGATGCCAGGTGGAGGTGGTGACATCATACGTGTACCTAGGGGTTACCTTCTCTGCACAGCAGCCACACGCTTCACCATGGGTTCAGCAGAGCCAGAGCTAGATTGACACGGGGATATGCAGCATTGGCTATGCTAGAGAGATAGTGCCACCAGGCGCATTTTCAGGAGCCCCGGACGAAGGGGTGGCTATTTGACACATTAGTCACACCGGCATTGATGTATGGAGCAGCGGTATGGGCACCAAGCCTTGCTACCCATTGGTGGACACAGATAGAGAGACCACAGGCCCTCATGATGGCACGCATGATACGCAGCAAACCGTCAGTACCTCATGACATTATCCGAGCAGAGTTTGCTGCGCCTCCTATGATGGTAGAGGCCATATTTCAGACTATATGCCTGCTAGACAGATTCAGAGAGATGCCACAGGACAGATTGTCATACAGAGCTTTTGAGGCATCTAGACAGCTGGCTGAGGCAGGAGACAGAGGATCATGGTATGCACAGGTCACACATTGGTTCTCACAGCATGGCCTAGACATGGATCATCTACCACCATTCCAGTATGACAGGGATGCACCACATATCCGTCTCTCTCATAGTGAGAGGAACAGAGTATTGAGACAGGATCTATGGCAGCTCTATACACGAGAGACATGGATATAGCCTACACAGCCTCTTCCACCGAAGATGCTATACTACAGAGATCACTTCATGAGTATCACTGATGATGGATTTATAGAGAGGCCTAGATACATGGAGGGCTTTTTACCACACGGCTCTCGAGTGGCTATCGGTCAGCTCAGAGTTTCATCACACCGATTGGAGATTGAGACTGGTAGAGCAGCACGGATCCCCCGAGAGGAGAGGGTATGCAGATTGTGCAGAGAGGAGGTGGAGAGTGAGGAGCATTATGTATGCAGATGCAGAGCATATACAGCCATCAGAGAGAGATATCCCATTTTATTCAGAGAGCCACATTCCCTACGCCAGATCTTTGAGGCAGCAGACCAACGCATACTGGGGAGATACATTCTAGACATACAGCGCCACAGAGAGACATTATTACAAGCTCAGACAGCTCCAAAGGGGAGGCGACAGACACAGATTACTACATTTTTTCAGAGATCCATCCCCCTCCTAGCCCCTACACGGCAGGGAATTACTCTCCAGAGAGCAGAGACACTTAGAGCCCGCAGGAGACAGAGGACACCTGGCTTTTGGACACCACGCCTATACCAGAGAGAGATGAGAGAGATTAGAGCTCAGTTTCACAGAGAGGGTGCGGAGCGACTGGCTCGCTTCAGAGCACACCCAGGCATGTTCTTCAGGGAGTTGTGGACACCCCCTTCACTGATGTACACCATTTTATACCCCCAGTATAGTACAGGATGGAGCTAGCTAGGTTGCATATCATGATTGTATACACCATGCATATAGCTTTGCATTCTCCTAGTAGTAGAGCTCCATCCCCGTGCACACCCAGATTCAGCTTTTTTGTTCAGTACTTTGTCATTTTGTTGGGATGACAGAGGATACCCCATACAGGTACTCCGATTTGTCTCATAGGCCGAGTTCGGTCTTTTGGAAGACGTTAATAATATCTTTCTTTCTCTCTCTCTCTCTCTCTCTCTCTCTTTTCCAGACAGTGTATCAGATGTCACATGGTTGTAACTTTGGTCTCATAGGTCACTTTGGACTTTTGAAGACGTTAATATAACATTTCATTTCATTTCATTTCTCTCTCTCTCTCTCTCTCTCTCTCTCTCTCTCTCTCTCTCTACTTACTACTTAGAATTTAGTATGTGTAGACTTTCTCTCTCATGAATCGTGAATGATCATTGGTGACACACAGACTCTATTTTCACCCCTCGATTAATTTTGTATTTTTTCCAATCATTCCCTCTATTTTAAAAAATTCAGCCCCTTGAACAATACCTTTTTAATGTATTATTTCCAATCTTCATTCCGGAATTCCTCTATTTTCAGAAATTCAGCCACTAATGTAGCTTCTAATGTTGATTTTTTTAAATTGCAGCTTGTCCAAGATGCCAAAGGCACCAAATCCCTACTGGGCTGCACACACCATCATACTTAATAGCACATCATTAGCAGGTTCAGGCACTCGGCACCGAATTTCTACTGGGCTAGGATTTCCGAGGATGAGGAAGTTCCTACTTCTTCTACACCTATTGGGCAGCCTTCTACGCAACGCAACATTAATTCCTGCTTGCACTCCATGTCATGGATCAAGGAGAGACAACGTAGGGCTGAGATTGAGATAGAGCGCACTCTCATTGAGTGTAATATCTCTTTCAATGTGCTACGCACAAACCAATGGAAGAGGATGATTGTCGCTGTTGCAGTTGTAGGCAATGGTGATGGGTGGACAGGTTTAGAGTACAATAAGATGAGGACCATCATGTTGGAGGAAGAGAAGGAGAGGATTGAGACTTCTCTCCAACCTATCAAAGAAGGTTGGAAGAAGTTTGGTTGCACCATCATTTCAGATGGTTGGAGTGACACGAGACGGGGCCACATAATAAATATCCTGGTCTCTTCATGTCTTGGCACCTATTTTTGCGTGCAGTTGATGCCTGCAAGGCAGGGGAGCGGATCACAGCTGATTTTATCTACTACCACATTCGTCAAGCTATTGTGGAGGTGGGGGTAGAGAATGTGGTGCAGGTGGTAACAAACAATGCCTCTAACTGCAAGAGGATGGGTGAGCTGATCGAGGAAAAGTTTCCAAGCATTGTGTGGACTCCTTGTGCTACACACTCCTTGGATCTTCTTATGGAGGATATTGGGAGCTTGAGTTGGGTGAAGCCCATTATCGATGATGCTACACGCATAGCTTCTTTCTTTAGAAAGAAACACCATGCATTGGCTATTTTTCGCTCTCATAGTGCGAAAGATATCATACGACGCTCCAAGACCAGATTCGCTTATATGTGTCTGGTCTTTGAGCGTTTGTATGATGTTCGAGATGCTCTTTGCCGATCAGTGGTTGATGCACTTTAGAGGCAAATGCATAATGCAAATCATGAAGCCATAAGGACCATCCAAAGAAAAGTGCTAGATGAGGAGTTTTGGACAGAAGCACAAAGCATCACCATAGTATTGAAACCCCTCTTTATTCTCTTGCGTGTCATAGATATGGAGGAGTCTACCATGGGAATACTCTATCATCTTTTTCATAAGATGAAGAGAGAGCTTGCAGAATGGACAGTCATATCCAGAGCCAGGTGAGTACTAAATATTGAATTGTAAATTGCAATCTCTATTTAATATTTAGTATTTATAAATTACTCTTCGAAGTTCGTAGTAGTATGTACTTATGGTTGTTGACATTCATAGGGTGGATGAGATTATGCGCCTTGTAGAGAGGAGATGGGATTGGATGCATCGTCCAATTCATGGTATGGCAGCACTATTGCATCCTCTACAAGAGTGCAGATCTTTTCATGGACACGGCGCTTCTATCCATGAGAGATCAGTACATGAGTCATGTACTGATCGATGAGCAGCAGGTACACATTGATCGAGAGATGATAGGATACTCCAATAACCTTGGAGAATTCTATAGTCTCGGTGTTTCTATGCTGCCAGAGGTGTGTAAGATACCTCTTGATTGGTGGGAGACACATGGATACCATCATCCTCAACTAAAAGTCCTTGCAGTTCGGTTATTATCCCAGGTAATAATACAAAATAGTAAATACATATTGATTATTGATAAATTATTCGGTTTTGGAGTCTTTAAGGACCCAGGCTTTAAGATTTGTTATAACTAAGACTCGAATCTTCATGGATTTAAGGATTGTTCCTCTGGAGCCTGTGTGAGAGGAACTGGAGTTCTTACTCTCTTATTCACATGAAGATCCGAAACGGCTTGAGCACAGCTCAACTAGAGAGGTTGGTGTTTTGCAGAGCCAACCTTCGACTAATTTGGAATCTTCGAAAGATGGATAGACCAAAACAGGTACGTAATTTATGACAGGTGCTAAAGAGCTCATTCGCCGATCAGTGGTTGATGCACCTTGGAGACAAATGCATAATGCAAATCATGAAGCCACAAGAACCACAAAAGGAGAGTGCTATATGAGGAGTTTTGGACAGAAGCACATAGCATCACCATAGTATTGAAACCCCTCTTTATCCTCTTGCGTGTCACAGATATGGAGGGGTCTACCATGGGAAATATCATCTTTTCCACAAGATGAAGAGAGAGCTTGCAGCATGCACAGTCATCTCCAGAGTCAGGTGAATACTAAATATTGAATTGTAAATTGCAATGTCTATTTAATATTTAGTATTTATAAATTACTCTTCGAAGTTCGTAGTATGTACTTAGGGTTGTTGACATTCACAAGGTGGATGAGATTATGCGCCTTGTAGAGAGGAGATGGGATTGGATGCGTTGTCCAATTCATGGTATGGCAACACTATTGGATCATCTCTACAAGAGTGCAAATCTTTTCATGGGCACGGCGCTTCTATCCATGAGAGATCAGTACATGAGTCATGTACTAACCGATGAGCAACAGGTACACATTGATCGAGAGATAATAGGATACTCCAATAACCTTGGAGAATTCTATAGTCGCGGTGTTTCTATGCTGCCAGAGGTATGTAAGACGCCTCTTGATTGGTGGGAGACACATGGATACCATCAGCCTCAACTAAAAGCCCTTGCACTTTGGCTATTATCCCATGTTGATTATTGATAAATTATTTGGCTTTGGAGTCTTTAAGGGCCCAGGCTTTAAGATTTGTTATAACTAAGACTCGAATCTTCGTGGAATTAAGGATTGTTCCTCTGGAGCCTGTGAGAGGAACTGGAGTTCTTACTCTCTTATTCACACGAAGATCCGAAACCGCTTGAGCATAGCACAACTAGAGAGGTTGGTGTTTTGCAGAGCCAACCTTCAACTAATTCAAAATCTTCGAAAGATGGATAGACCAAAACAGGTAAAAACATTTACGACATATTGATGCACTTCAAAGTTCATAGTAAGCTTAAAGTGATTAGTCACTAATAACTACTAGTGAATACATGCTCCATAGGTTGATGTTGAGGAGTTCGAGCGCGGCAGCCAGCAATATGCCGAGGAGAGCGACATAGTAAGAGATGAGCAGGAGGAGATAGATAGACAACTTCACAGAGAGCTCGAGACTATTGATAGACGAGTCAGTCGAGCTCGGTCTCGAGCTCTCACTACCAGCTCCCTTACTTCTTCAGCTTAGCAGAGTCGTCCTTCCATCTCTAGAGGCACCAAGCTGTATACTCGTGGTGCACATGCCAGAGGGAGAGCCGCCAGAGCGTTCAGAAGAGGTGGTCTAGAGCACCAGATGTAGACTCTTCCAGAGGAGATACCTAGGACCATTGTTGAGGAGATACCTGGTGATGTGGGGGAGTGGGAGCCATTCATCCTGCGGTAACCCGTACAGTCTAAACAATTGCTTGATAAACTGCCGTGCTAATTGCGTAGCTGTAATGGTCTTCCGGGTCGGTAAAAACCTAGCCATCTTTGTCAAGCGATCTACCACAACCCAAATAGAATCGTGGCCTTGATGTGTTCTTGGCAATCTGGTAATAAAATCCATGGAAATACTTTCCCATTTATTACCTGGGATTGCAAAGGATGCAACAACCCAGCCTGTCTAAAGCGTTCAGCTTTATTTGCTTGACAAACTTGATACTTGAGAACGTAATCTTCTACATACCCTTTCATCTTTGGCCAATAAAAAGTGTGTTTCACTAATGATAATGTCCTATGTACCCCAGGGTGTCCAGCAGAAAGGGGCGTCATGACACTCCTTAAGAATCTTGGACTATGTCTGGGATCTATGGTACACAAATTTTGTCATTACGGAATAGTAAACCATTCCGAATCATCCACTGGCCTAGGCTGCTCAGTCATTGAGTCTTGGTCAATCAATGAGCTCCCGTCCTGGATCTTTTGCCAAAATGGACCAAAATAACTATCAGTCCTACAAAGTCCTCTCAATGACTGAAATAAGTCCGTAGAAATCTCAGTGAATGACAAAGTATTCACCTCTCTGATTCGACTAAGCGAATCTCAAACACTATTCATGGACCCTTTTCTATAACGAATCTCAAAATCAAAATCTTGCATTAATTCAGTCCATCGAGCTTTCCTTCCCCTCAAATCGTCCGCATCACACACATACTTGATTGACTGATGATCAGTCAATACCACAAACTTGGAGCCATATAAATAATGTCTTCAAACCTTGAGAGCATGAATCACAGCATAAAGCTCCTTCTCAAGGGTTGGCCAACGAGATTGAGTGTCGTCTAGCTTTTTACTTTCAAAAGCAACAGGTCTACCATCTTGAAATAGAGCAGCCTCCATGGCATAGTCACTGGCATCAGTTTCAAGAACATAAGGCCAACTAGGATTGGGTAATGCTAAGATAGATGCTTCCTTGACTTTATCTTTCAAAAGTCTGAAGGCTATATCCGAATCGTTATTCCAAGTGATAGACTGATTTGACTTAGGTCCACGACCTTTCAACAAGTCAGTCATCGGGAGTGTGAGCTGAGAGTACTACCGCATAGATTTCCGAAGAAAAACAACAAAACCGAGAAAAGAACAAAGTTGTTTCACTGTCCGCGGTATAGGCCAGGCCAGAACCTTCTGAACTTGGTCATAGTCACTCGTAATGGCCATACCTAGTCCGAAAGGCGGTTCTTTCGACATGCCTTTCATGAATACGTATCTGGTGATAACTAGTACGTAAATCTATCTTCGTGAAATATTTCGCTCCTGCTAATGGGTCAATGAGGTCATCTGATCTAGGGAGAGGATAATGGTTCTTAATTGTCAGCTTGTTCAATCTCTTGTAATCTATACACATTCTCCAAGTGTTGTCCTTCTTTCTCCTAAGCAACACAGGTGCACCCCAAGGTGATTTACTTGGACGGATATGGCCCATCCTCAAATAATCTTGGAGTTGTTTAGCCAACTCATCTTCCTCAGCTTGGCTCATCGTGTAAGGTGGAGGATCAAGTTAAGATCCACAGGATGATGTTATTGGAAGAGATGTGTGTTGCTCTTCATCTTGGACTTATGTGTACTCAGGGATTGCTTGACACATCCTCTATCTTTCTCTCTAGCTTTTTGGCACCGTGATTGGATGGTGCAATATGTGGGTTATCTGTCATGGAAAGAGGACATTGGTTTTCGAGAAGAAACAGGACTTCGGTATTGAGGAAACAGGCCTATGGTTTATGGATATAGGTCTATGGTTTATTAGATATAGGCCTTTGGTTTCATGTGGAAAACATGTCTTTGGAATTCAATGGACAGGTTCTAGTTTTCTCGACGTTACATGCAAGCTGTGACTATAGGAAGGACATGTGGTTCGGTACAGCCCTACTGCTGTTGGGAAAGGGTTTGAGAGATCCATGGTAGCGATGGAGAAGACCTTTTCAAGCAAGGAGATGTTGTATAGGTGTGCCTTCTCTATGGAATGCTTTGCTGTAATAGCGAGAGTTCTTTTTGGAAGTCCTGGGTGAAAGCTTCGAGGGATCCTATTGGTAGAGGATTCGACAAGTTGTACTTTGTACTCAAATTTTTGTTCAAGTAAAGAAATACCGCAAGGAGCGCCACTGCGTTTTGGGACCAATCGGTGTCCTTGTACTGTTTGCAGGAGCACTCTAGCTCCCCCTGTTTGTTTCCCTTTTCCAGGTTTCCCATGGGTGATGAAGTGTTTTATGTGCGAGTGTTTGTTTTATTGCCCATCAGATTTTGTGAAGGCCGGTTTCATGGTTGCATTGCCGGGATATCGTCGACTTTCTCAAGGAGGCGAGCCCGTGGTTGTCACATCAAAAGCTTCAACATGTGGAAAGTGAAAAGGAAGTGCAGGAGGCAGTACATGATTTTGTGTCTTTGCCTATATGAGGTGAAGAGCAAAAGCTAAAGGTGAAGCTCAGGAGAAAAGAGACACGAAGGACAGGAAGTAGTCAGCCAGGAACATAAAGCAGTTGAAGTGTTATGGTGCAAGAGATGGATTGAAGGCTATGGCTTTTGACACTTTGTCACCAGTGGTATCTTCACGGAGGCTTCATGGGGTTCGGAAGGCAGCTTCTTTCTATGTTTAGCAGTGGTGGTCTAATATGCTTCATTAGGAACTTGTGCTTACCACTTGGATGGAGTGCAAGCAGGTTTTGGGTGCTTGAGGATGTATCAGATGAGGCTCAGCCGAAAGTGGAAGAACTTGATGAGGTTCTTATTCCAGAGCAGATACTGGCACACAAGGAGAGAAAGGTACAAGGTAAAGTTTCCCGTCGCTATCTTGTGAAGTTCAACAACTGTTCACCGATGGATGCAAAGTGGATTGAGGAGGGTGACTTAGCAGATTCACCTCAGTTATTGCAGCTTTATCTTGATGCCTTTTGAGTTGGGGCCGACTCTTGTTACGGCTCATTCAGATTCAGTAGAGCATAGGTCTGGAGCATTGCCTGATGCTCAAGAGGGGGGTAGCACCTCCGCTCCCTTGTTACAGACAGGCTCAGTTTGTCATCTAGGAGTCGCTTGGTGACATCTTTGTATTCACCCGAAGGTACTAGAGGGTGACAATACATCTGCTTATGGGACTTCTATGATATTGTGTACTAGTCACATGAGATGGTAAAGTTGGGTACTAGTCGCTTGGTGACATCTTTGTATTCACCCGAAGGTACTAGAGGGTGACAGTACATCTGCTTATGGGACTTCTATGATATTGTGTACTAGTCACATGAGATGGTAAAGTTGGGTATGGTTCACAGTCAGCCGCACCATGAACTATAATTGCAACTATGGATAACTCTGTCTACATCTATGGTTAACAAAGATGGTTTTCGCCTTTGGAACTAAGGTATGATTGAGGAAGATTGGGACATTGATCTTTGTCATATGGTTCTGGCTATTCTTGACCACAGGATTGGTCAATTGGATATTGGGATGATGCTATTTGTGGAGTTGGTCTCCTTTGGAATGGCATGGTTTGATTGAGCTCAAAGTCTGCGGCAACCTGAGTTAACACTTCGAGACTCTATGAAGGGCATAAGTCTTGCGAGCAGTCCTAGAGTTGGTTTGGTTCATACATGGATTGAACTCTATCTGTGCATGTATTTATACACTTTCTGAGGTATTATTGAAATTCTGGTGCCATTGGATCCTGGTATCCTTGGGAATACATTGGTAATACTCTGGATGTGTCAGGATGAGATGCATGTACGTTGGTATGGTACATCATGTACTTTATTATGTTCATGGATGCATCACTGAGTGTGGCTCCTACGGGATGGCCATGTGCAGAGTGGGTAAAGCATCAAGAGGGACATATGTGGAAAGTACTTAGTGGATGTATAGTTTAGATGCATTGAGTGCTTTCATATGCTCATGTTGTACCATCAGTCGTGGGTCCTACAGGATATACATGGGTGTAAGGCTTGCGAGCAACCCTGAGGCTATTATTTTAGAGTAGGTAGAGCATCTTGAGGAGCATTTTGTTTGCGAATGCATATATGTGTCATGCATATGTTTGTCATATGTAGAATGATGCATGGTTTTGTTTTTGGCTAACACAGGTTACGTGTTTCCACTTGGTTTTAGACTTTTGCTACAGGTTCTGAAGGAACAAGCAAGAGTTGTTTGTCACTTTGATGTGACGGTATGACCTTATTGTTCAGGATGATTGTTTCATCACCCAGATGCACTTGAGGGGCATTGCTTTGGTCATATGGGGAATCTTTCTTCATTGGATGCTTACTGTGTTATTGAGTGCAATCGAGGACGCTTGCTATTTTTCAAGAGGGGGGTATGTTACGACCCTGTGTTTTTCCCTCTGGACAACAAGCAGGTGGGCACGGGCACGGGCACGGGATGGACAGTGTGAACAGGCATCGGTTTGGATATAAAAAGGAAATCCATATATAGTGGCCAGCCCGTGTGAAAGGGGACAAAAGGGAGTTTTTGAGTTTACAAGGTTTTTAAACCTTTGATGACTTAAAACATTATTATTATTGGAGGCATGCGTTTTTAATGTTGCTTGTGGCGTTTTTGAAAAAAAGCAAATCACCTTGATGTGAACAATGGCTGGATTTGTTTGTGGATGCGGAGTGGACAAGAAGCCATGATGTAGGGTCTTTGCAGGCTTCAGGAGTTCTACTGTGACTGCTGAGTTTCCAGCCTTATTGTAATCAAAACTCTCTTATAATCAATTAAAGAAATACCGCAAGGGGCGCCACTGCGTTTTGGGGCCAATCGGTGTCTGTGTACTATTCTGTAGGAGCACTCTAGCTCCCCTTGTTTGTTTTTCTTTTCTTAGTCCTCAAAGGTGTTGAAGTGTTTTGTGTACAAGTTTGTTTTTGCACCGCCCTTTGGTTTTGTCTGAAGACCGAGGCCGATTTACACTGAATATGATGCTTTACTAAAAAATGGTAGTTGGGAGTCGTCTGATTTGCCTTATGGCAAGAAGGCCATTGGCACACAAGCTTAAACGTAAAGCTGATGGTAGTGTCGAGCGATACAAAGCAAGGCTTGTTGCAAGGGGTTATGCATAGGAAAAATCCATTGACTATGGTGAGACCTTTGCACCCACATGTCGTATGACTACCATGCGGAGTATTATTGCATTTGCAGCACATAAAGATTGAAATGTATGTCAATTGGATATCAAAACTGCTTTTTTGAATGGAGATTTGCATGAGGTCTGTGTATCTTAGCCTCATGGTTTTGCTCAGAAAGGTCAGGAATCAAAAGTATGCAGATTGAAAAAAGCTTTGAATGGTCTTAAGAAGGCTCCCAGAGCATGATATGAGAAGATATATGCATACTTGGTTGCACAAGGTTTTTGCAACAGTCCTAAAGACAATACCCTCTATATTAAGAGAACTGAAGATAAATTTTTAAAAGGTTGGGGGGAGGTATGTCACCCGTCTGTATTTGTGAGAAATCCCCAATCCAAAACCCTAATCAGCTTACATGGAATTTTGTATTAAGAATTTTGAAGTTAATAAAACTTGGACATGTTGTCTAACCTATCATGGCAGACTTCATGATTGGACATGTGTTCTTTTCCAAGGAACCATGATTGGACATGCTTCTATTCCGAAATAGGAGAGCATAATATTGCATGTATGAATGGACATGCTTCCATCCGGAAGTGGGGAAGTATGATTGGACATGCTTTATAAGCATGATGGACTATGCACTCTTACTATTATGGGAGAGTGTATAGATGGCTACAAGTGTATGGATCGGATGATACTCACCTTAGGCACATGCACAATAAGCTACTTGAAGATCTTGCATTGGATGCTGATTTTGAGAATGCTTGAACATTTAGGCATTCATCTTAAAGCATCGAACTTGTGCATAATAGTGGTTGCGAATCTAGCGACTTGTATTTTGCAGGAGGTTAAGTATGTTTCTTACTTAAACTACTTTCAATTTTGATAGTTTTACAAGATATGTACCTTTTAAGTTGGAGGTTGATTTTGAGGCCTTTCCCTTCATCTTTTGGGAAAACAGAGGCTGGAATCGGAATCAGAGCGGTCGAAAACCCCCTTGGGCAATTTATAATTTTTTTTTAAAAATACTTATTTTTTATTTTTTTATTTTTTTATTTTTTTAAGGTGACATGGCGACTCGCCTTGGCCATCTCAGAAACTGTCTCTTCAGTTGCACATGTAAATTCGTTTTAGAACTTGAGTTATAAGCTTCTCTTTCTATTTTCCAAAGAGGGAAAGAGAACTAACTCTTTCTATTTGTTGACAAAGGAAAGTTTCCCATGCAAAACTAAACATGTGTAAAAGTTTCCTATGCAAACTAAAACATGTGTAAAAGTTTCCCATGCAACCTAACATGTGTAATCTTTTTCTATTTTGAACTAAGAAAGCTTTTTAGAAAGGAATTCACCTATAAAAGGAGGCGATTCCCTTCATTTTGGAAGAGGAGAGTTCATGTAAACTTGTGCATTTTTGAGAGCAGGAAGACAAGAAGACTAGCTTCTTCTCTACCAAGTGTAGAGAACCATTTTTTAAGAGAGAAGGCTGTCATGTGAAGACGGAGGTGTTACTCAAGAAGAGGCTTTGAAGAGTTGAAGAAGAGCTTGTTGATTTTCTTCATCAAAGGACTTCACTCTTGTGAGCATCCTTGCCACAAGAGAAGATAACCGGTTGTGTGACCCATTGGTAGGCCATTGGGGTGGCACACAGACGGGTGAGTTTCTCCAACACTTGTGTGTGTGTGGTAGGCCACCACATAGAAACTAGGAGATTCCAAAGGCTTTGTTTTCTATCTTGTTTAATGGCGGTACCATGCTGATTCAACTCTCTCTCTCTCTCACACATTTATTCTTCCATCTATTTGGCTCAAGTATTGTTGGTTGAAAGTTCACAAGTTTTACTTCAATTTTCTACCATGGTTAAAAGTGGATTAATGTGATTTAGCAGTGATAAGCTTGTTACGCAACCTCAGCGAGTTTCAGTTATCATATGTGTGGTAGGGACAGTTCCCCTATGACCAGCAAATGGAGGGGCATGGCATTCCTCCATAACATTTTTTCTTAAATCTTTCACTATGCATAGTTGATCCTTCATCATTAAGAAACCTTCCCGTAGGAAGAAAGGCATTCTAATGTTTCCTTCTTGTAAGCAGTGCTATATCTGACAAAAATCTGCATCTGTAGCATATAAATCACGCATTACTGTGAAGTCGGTGTGGTAGCTGATAGTGATGGCACCAACTTCAGGTCTCCTGGATAAAGCATCAGCAACCAAGTTGTTTTTACCCTTCATGCTCTCCACTGTAAAGTGAAACATGGACAAGAAATTTGCCCATCTCATCTGCATAGTGTTGGGGTAAAGGCGTTATGCCCACCCTTATAGTGTGTACAAGCCCATAAGTTATAGTACATAGTACACTTAGTACTTTTAATGTACTAAGTGCACTATGTGTACTAGTGCAATATACATGTGTGATAGGGGAGTCACACACTTAATGCCTCATGAGTTGACTTATCCCCACAACTCTCTCTCTCCCTTGTTCTTCTCTGTGTATGTCTCCCACATGACCTAACCCTAATTCTTCCATCAACTGGTATCAGAGCTTTGATCACCAGGTTCTCCTCCCTCTTCTGCTCTGCTGGCCGCCCCCCCCTTTGTGCTGGTCGCCTGCTGTTGGGCCTTTTGATTCCTGGTCGCCCTGCTGATTCCTGGTCGCCCTGCTCCTTGCAGCACAAAACGGGCTGGCCAACCAGCTGCCCCAGCCAGCATACGTGGCTGCCCACGACAGCCCACGCAGCCTACGAGTACCAATGAGCTGGTAAAGCGGGTAGCTCTACACGGCGAAGGCAACGCTGGCCCTTCAGCGTGGAGCGAAGTGAGCGTTGTCGAACACGTGAAGTCGTCGGCTGGCCGCTATCGCTTGACGTAGGCAAATGAATTGGGCGAAGGCGTAATTGCACGCTGGATTGCAGTGACGGGCAGATTCACCCGCGAGCTAGTTCTCGTGTGCTGGGCGCAAATTGTGTGTCTAGTGGCCATCGCTACAACACACACCATTAGGCGGAGGCTGTGCTGGCGTTTCAGCTTCCTTCCAAAGGACCCACATGCACGTGCTACTGCACGCTTCTGGGTAGACTTCGTAGACCAGAAGGTATACAACACAGCACAGTAATGCTGAAGATGAGAGCTTCATAGCAGGCAGCCAACCGTACATCAGCTACAGCAGCTTCATCATCCCCCTTCTGCACAGACCCCCCCTTTTCCTGCAACAACAAAACCCGCCTGCAAATCAGAGAAAAATCGGAAAATGACAAGGTATTTTCCTCAATTTTTTTTTGGGATTTGCATTTGAGCAAGTACAATCAACAATTGAGCAGGTACAGGTGCCCAATTGCTCAATTTTTGAGCAAAATTGGCAAAATTGGGTGACATTGGTCACAATCAGGATCAATTTGCAGGACATTGGTCACAATCAGGATCAATTTGCAGGAAATTGAATGTCGAAATTTGGGGCTTTTGATGTAATTGTGCAATTAAGCACTCATACATGCTGTATGATGTGAAAAATCGCACATTTGGGCAAAATTGCAGCAAATTGCAGTGCAAATCAAGGGGCTTTTGTGCCGATTTGGTTGATTTGCATGCAGGCAATCGCATTTGATGCTGTGGATAATGTGTTGATGCCTTACAAGCACTCAATGTGCCTGTAAATCAAGGGGCTTTCATTATTTGGATGTATATGTGGCCAGGGGGAAGCATCGTGAACACTCTGGATGCCTTCAGGTGCGTCAATGTACCATGTATGATCAGAAATTGATCTCAAATCAAGGGGCTTTTCAAGTTTGTATGCTTGTTGAGCTTGGCAAAGCAGCAGGCAAGACATTTATGCCTTGAATCCTCAAAAATCAGCTTGCAGTCAAGGGGCTTTTGCCCAATTTCTGTTCGGGACTGTTGTATGCAGTGTTCGGGACTGTAAAAGTCTGATTTTCACTCATTTGGACAGCCAGGAGAGCATTTATTGCTATTGTACCTGCTGGTACAGATTTGGCACAGCTTTGTGCATGTTTTGGCATGGCTGTACACTGTTTTGAGTGACCAAAAGGTTCAATTTCAGCTGCTGTACTTGCCGGGACAGGTTTGGTACATCATTGGTGAGCACTCGGTACTGCTGTACAGTACTTTGGAAGGGCAAAAGAGCACATTTGAGGTGCTGTCCAAAATCTGCAGCAACCAGATTTTGGTGTTTTCATCACATAAAGTGGGAGAAAAGTTGCATTTGTGCTTCCGCAGTGGGAGATAAAGCTGGGGAGAACAACTGTGAGCACTTTGAGTGCTTTTGGTGCAGTGTTTGCACATTTTTGCAGGGAGTCAGGCATTGACAGGTTGCATATTGCTATGGCAACCACAGGTGAGAGCTTTTCATTGCTTCACATCAAGAAGCTTGAAGGCTCGCATAATTATGATATTTGGCAAACCCAGTGCTACAATGTGTTGCTCCAGAAAAAGCAGCACAAGCCTATCAAAGAAAGGGGTGTGATGCCCGCTTCTCTTACTGCTGAAGAGTGGGAAGATATGGATGAGCTGGCAAGATCTACTATCATGTTGTCTGTGTCAGACTCATTACTTTTCAGCATTCGTGAAGAGAAGACAGCTTGGGGAATGTGGCAGAGATTGCAGGACTTGTATGCCCAACAAAGTGCCTCAAGCAAAGTGTATTGGTTGAAGAAACTCATAGGCCTTCAGATGAAGGAAGGGGCTTCTATGATAGCCCATCTAAATGAGTTTAATGGTATTGTCAGCCAGGTCATCAATCAAAAGTTGGCAATGGACGATGAGTTCAAAGCCACTTTTTTGTTATGCACTTTGCCAGAGAGTTGGGACACATTCAGGACAGCCACTAGCAATTCGAATGCTATGCTGTCATATGCAGATGTTGAGGGTGCTCTTCTTCAAGAAGAGATGAACAGGAAAAACAACTCTGTTGGAAAGTCCAATGCAATGAATGCACGTGGGAGATCCCAGCAAAGGGG
The DNA here is from genome assembly GCF_041138505.1 of Cibotium barometz. Classification (NCBI taxonomy): domain Eukaryota; kingdom Viridiplantae; phylum Streptophyta; class Polypodiopsida; order Cyatheales; family Cibotiaceae; genus Cibotium; species Cibotium barometz. The sequence goes on from NC_141085.1 coordinate 1,775,535, forward strand.
GAAAAGCCAAGAAAGGGGAAGGAGCAAGTCTCGCTCCAAAAAGGATTTGGAATGCCATTATTGTGGCAAGAAGGGACACATTAAAAAGCAATGCTACAAATGGAAAAATGATCAAAAAGAAAAGGGAAAAGGCAAAGACAAAGAGAAGGATGAAGCCAAAGATGTAAAGCCAAAGGGCAAAAGTGGAGTCAAGATTGAAGAAATCAATGTGTCACATGCAGGTGGCAGTGAGGATGAGGTCCTATTTACTTCTTCACTTGATGCCCATTCACTTCTTACAGGTGGTCATGGTATGCACTCATGGATCATTGATTCAGGTGCCTCCTTTCATGTCACAGGTTGCAGAGACTTGTTTGTCAGGTATACTGCTAGCAATGAAGGAGTGGTTTATTTGGGTGATAACCATGCATGCAAGATTCTTGGCAGAGGTGATGTGAGGCTTGTATTTTCAGATGGCTCACAGCTTATGCTCCATGATGTCAGGCATGTGCCTGAGATCAAGAAGAATCTACTTTCTACTGGACAGCTTGATGATGCTGATTATGTTACCACATTTGGTAGTGGAAAGTGGAAAATTAGTAAGGGCTCACTGGTTGTTGCCAGAGGCTCTAAGGTGGACACTCTTTATTTCATGCATGCAGGTGTTTGTCACCATGCTAATGTAAATGCAACCGAGCTGCCGGAAATTTCTATGTGGCATAGCCGGTTGGGACACATGAGTGTCAAGGGAATGGAGCAATTGTCTCGTTTGGGTTACTTGCCTTCTCTAAAGTTTTCAAGTTTTCAATTTTGTGAGCATTGTATATATGGTAGGCAACTACAGTGCCCCCACAAGAAAGCTCTTGGACAGAAAGATGCTCAGTTAGAGCTTGTGCATACAGATGTATGTGAGATGCCTCAGCTTTCTTTGGGAGGGGCAAAATATTTTGTGTCTTTTATTGATGATGCCACACGCAAGGTGTGGGTTTATCCTCTTCGTTTGAAGAGTGATACATTCTCAGTGTTTCAGAAGTTTGTTGCTCTTGTTGAGAACCAAACTGGCAAAACACTGAAGGCTTTGCGTTCCGACAATGGTGGAGAGTATATGTCCAAACAGTTTCAGGACTTTTGTGATGCTAAAGGCATCAAGAGGGAGCTCTCTACTCCTTATGATCCTCCACAAAACGGGACAGCAGAGAGGATGAATAGGACCATTCAGGAGAAGGTCCGTTCTATGTTGTCACATGCTGCGTTACCTCATGGTTTTTGGGCTGAAGCTGTTATGACAGCCGTTCACCTTATAAATAGGTCACCTAACACGAGGCTTGGTGGGAAAGTGCCAGAGGAAGTATGGACAGGGAAGCCTCCGTCATACAAGCACTTGAGAGTGTTTGGTTGCGTTGCGTACGTGCACATACGCAGGGAAATGCGCACCAAACTTGATCCTAAGTCTCACAAATGCATATTCCTAGGATATGGTGACAGAGGTGAAATGGGGTATAGACTTTGGGATCCCATAAATAGAAAGATCATACGCAGCAATGATGTCATTTTTGATGAAACATGCATGTATAAGGAGCCTGCAAGGCAACAGGAGCCTGGCAGAGTCATCTTTGATGATGATGGACATCATGGACAACAACAAAGGGCTGTAAATCAGCCATTACAGCAGGAAAACCAGCCCTTAAATGGTGCTGAAAATGGTCCAAATGGACAGCCAGAGATGGCAGAAGATATCCCTATGGATATACCACAGTTAGAGGAGATACCGGGCATGATATTTCAGCCTTATGGCATGGAACAGGAGCCGCCAATAGGTGATATGCAGGCTGGACAGCAACCTGCAAATGATGGTCATTGGGTACGGAGGTCCACAAGACCCTCCAGAGCCCCTGACAGGTTTGTTCCAGGGGTTGACTACTTGATGCTTATTGACTGTGGGGAGCCCTCATGTTATAAGGAGGCTTTACAGAGGGCAGACAAAGCTCTATGGGAGCATGCCATGAAGTCAGAGATGGATTCTCTGCATAAAAATGGAACATGGAAGTTGGTGCCTTTGCCTGCAGGCAAGAAGGTTTTGCCATGCAAGTGGGTATACAGGCTCAAAGTTGCACCAGATGCAAAGCCAAGATACAAAGCCAGGTTAGTGGCTAAGGGCTTCAAGCAGGAATATGGTGTGGACTTTGAGGAGATCTTCTCTCCAGTGGTCAAAATGACCACACTTAGAGCTGTGTTGGCTTTGGTTGCGCATGATGATCTGGACTTGATTCAGATGGATGTGAAGACTGCTTTTCTTCACGGTGATCTCCATGAGGAGATATATATGCAACAGCCAGAGGGTTATGCAGTGAGTGGAAAGGAGAAGCTTGTATGCAAGCTGAAAAAGAGTCTTTATGGGCTCAAACAGGCACCAAGGGAATGGTATCATAAATTTGATACATTCATGAAATCTCAGAAATTCAGGAGAAGTAATATAGATCACTGCTTGTACACCAAGAAAGCTTTGGATGGCAGTCTATTGATTCTCATCTTGTATGTTGATGATATGTTGATTGCCGGGAAATCTCGTAAGGAGATGGATACCTTGAAGCAGAGGCTGCATCAAACCTTTGATATGAAGGATTTGGGTGATGCAAATCACATCTTGGGTATGCGGATACTTCGGGACAGAAATCAGCATGTGTTGTATTTGTCTCAGAAGGAATACATTGGCAAAGTTTTGCAGAGGTTCAATATGGACGGGGGGAAGAAGACTAGTACTCCTTTGCCTCCATATGTGAAACTCAGTGCTATGGACAGCCCACAGTCAGATAGAGACAGGGCTGATATGGCCAAGATTCCGTATGCTTCAGCTTGTGGCAGTCTCATGTATGCCATGGTTGCTACTAGGCCGGACATTGCATTTGCAGTGGGAGTGGTTTCTAGATACATGGCCAACCCCGGCAAGAAGCATTGGGAAGCAGTGAAAGGTGTCATGAGATACCTGAAGGGCACACAGGATATGTGCATTTGCTTTGGCAAACAGGATGCATTAGTGCATGGTTACACGGATTCGGATTATGCCGGTCATCCAGATAACCGGAAGTCTACTACCGGTTATGTATTTACATTCACAGGAGGTGCTGTGTCATGGATATCCAGGATGCAGAAGTGCACTGCCTTATCTACTACAGAGGCCGAGTATATTGCAGCCACAGAGGCTTGCAAGGAGGCATTATGGCTATCTCGGTTAGTGGTTGATTTGGGCTATACAGGGGATATTCCATTGTTGCATTGTGACAGTCAGAGTGCCATCCAGTTGGCAAAGAACCCTGTCTTTCATGCAAAGACGAAGCATGTGGATGTGAAGTATCACTTCATCAGAGAGGTGATAGAGAACAAGCAAATTCAGCTTGTTAAGATTCATACGGATGACAACCCGGCTGATCTGTTGACAAAGAGTTTGCCTCTGGAGCGGTTTGCTCATTGCAGACACTTGATGGGCATTGGATGAGGCCATTTTCAGCCTTGATATGGCCTTGTATATTATCATGTACATGCTGATTTTTTTTTTTTCTTTACTTAAGGGCACTTTGCCTTTAAGTGGGAGGTTGTTGGGGTAAAGGCGTTATGCCCACCCTTATAGTGTGTATAAGCCCATAAGTTATAGTACATAGTACACTTAGTACTTTTAATGTACTAAGTGCACTATGTGTACTAGTGCAATATACATGTGTGATAGGGGAGTCACACACTTATGCCTCATGAGTTGACTTATCCCCACAACTCTCTCTCTCTCCCTTGTTCTTCTCTGTGTATGTCTCCCACATGACCTAACCCTAATTCTTCCATCACATAGGTGACAGCTTCTTCTGGGTAAGAAAGTACTTTAGAGTTTGGTGATCAGTCTTGACCAACAAGAGGAATGGAGTTTTCCCGAACTCCTACTTCTAATGCAATATTCTTTCCTTTATGAGTAATCTTGATTTTATCTTCATCTGGGCCGTACACCAGTACAGCTTTGACCTTGCGCATCCAAGGCATTCCCAGCATTACATCACACCCTTGAGTAGGGCCTATGAGAAAATCCACATGATCCAAGTAGTTTCCTATGTGAATTCTCAAAGGATCCTTCATAGGGACAACTTGTGCTTGTTGACCAAAAAGTGTGTGAGCAATAGTGGGTATATCTTTGTCTCCCTCCATTAGGCCAATGGATTTGGCCACCTCTTCAGAGATAAAGTTATGAGTAGACCCAGAGTCAATCATAACTACCACAGACTGATTTCTCAACTTACCAAATGCCTTCCATGGTTGTCTTTCTTTCAGTGGGCAAAAACTGAGTTCTAAACATCTCCTTGAACTCCTCCCAAGTTTTTGGATTGAGATTCTTGGTAACAAGTATTAGATACCAATTACTATTAGCAATTTCTTTAAGATGTATAGCTACCTGATGGAGTTTAGATTCTTCTGAGAAGTTCCGGTTCTTGAAAGCCAAATTAAACTCTCGGATGAAGGCTAAGATCTTTGAGATGTCACGGTCCTTCCCATCAAAGTATGGTAGTTTCACACTTGGATCTCCCAGCTTGCAGGTCTCTTTCTTCTCTTTCTCCTTAGTATCTTGAACAGTTGCCTTTTTCACCATCATGGGTGACTCTGTTGGTGATATATTAGAGGAAGCTATGATGTAGGGCTCCAAGAAAACAGCTTGCCCAGATGGATCGGGACCAATGATTCCCTTCTCATAGAGGTATTCCTTCGCAAGCAGCATAGGATCACCTAAATCTGATTTCTTCACATAATCTTTAAAATGAGATACCTTGGAATGGTTGATGGCCTTCTTTGACACCACCGCTTGCACATCTGGATCGGTCAGCAGGTCCTCCATTTCTTTGATTCGGCGAAGGAGCACCTCCTCACCATAGGCATGAGAATTACGCCGTATTTCTTCATTTTGGCCAAAGGATCTTGAAGTTCGTGGGAGAATCACCACTTTGCGTTGTTTCCCTGTCAGCACCACCACCTCTTCTTCTTGAAGAAGAGACTTCCATTGACTCACCAGGATGAGCCAGCGATCTTGATCTCTCTCTGTGGGTTGACATCTTCTTCTTTAGCAGCAAAAGGCTTGTTCCCAAGGATTGTCTTCAATCACCAACAAGGTAGGGAAGATAACACCGCTCTGATACCACTGAAACTCGCTGAGGTTGCGTAACAAGCTTATCACTACTAAATCACATTAATCCACTTTTAACCATGGCTGAAAATTGAAGTAAAACTTGTGAACTTTCAGCCAACAATACTTGAGCCAAATAGATGGAAGAATAAATGTGTGTGTGTGTGAGAGAGAGAGAGAGAGAGAGAGAGAGAGAGAGAGAGAGAGAGACGACATAGCATAGACACGAAACAGCCGGGTCCCTTCACAGGAATATGAATTATTCCTCCAAAATTTTACAAGTGTATGGGCTGATTTGAATCAGCATGGTACCGCCATCAAACAAGATAGAAAACAAAGCCTTTGGAATCTCCTAGTTTGTATGTGGTGGCCTACCACACACACACAAGTGTTGGAGAAACTCACCCGTCTGTGTGTCACCTTAATGGCCTACCAATGGGTCACACAACCGGTTATCTTCTCTTGTGGCAAGGATGCTCACAAGAGTGAAGTCCTTTGATGAAGAAAATCAGCAAGCTCTTCTTCAACTCTTCAAAGCCTCTTCTTGAGTAGCACCTCCGTCTTCACATGATAGCCTTCTCTCTTGAAAAATGGTTCTCTACACTTGGTAGAGAAGAAGCTAGTCTTCTTGTCTTCTTGCTCTAAAAAATGCACAAGTTTACATGAACTCTCCTCTTCCAAAATGAAGGGAATCACCTCCTTTTATAGGTGAATTCCTTGCTAAAAAGCTTTCTTAGTTCAAAACAGAAAAAGATTACACATGTTAGGTTGCATGGGAAACTTTTACACATGTTTTAGTTTGCATGGGAAACTTTTACACATGTTTAGTTTTGCATGGAAAACTTTTACACATGTTTAGTTTTGCATGGAAAACTTTCCTTTGTCAACAAATAGAAAGAGTTAGTTCTCTTTCCCTCTTTGGAAAATAGAAAGAGATGCTTATAACTCAAGTTCTAAAACGAATTTGCATGTGCAACTGAAGAGATAGTTGCTGAGATGGCTTGGGTGAGTCTTCACGTCACCTCAAAAAAAAAAAAAGTCTGGGAGGATTTTCGACCGCTTTGATTCCGATTCCAGTCTTTGTTTTCCCAAAAGATGAAGGGAAAGACCTCAAAATTGACCTCCAACTTAAAAGGTACATATCTTGTAAAACTTGATGATGGAAAAAAGATCCAGTTAGCAGCAGGTTTCCTCTCAGGCATAGCTTTGCTTTGGTGGAAGGAACCCAACCCTAAGCCAACAACTTGGGCACAATTCAAAGACGTCTTCAAGAAGGAATTCCTCAAGAAAGAGGATGATTATGATGTTGTTGCTCGGTTTACCGCTTTAACCATGACCTCGCAGCACCTCACTTATGAGGTCTACCTCCAGAAGTTTAGGGACTTGCAAATGAAAGCTATAAAGATGGATCCCACTACTCTTTTGGAGTTCTTCGTAGCTGGTTTATCAGACTCATACCGTTTACAGGTTAAAAATGCCAAATGCAAAACCTTGGACGAAGCCATTCATTCAGCTCGTATCTATGATGATACAATGGTCTCTTCCAAGTCTAAATCCGTTACCGAGCAAGGGAATAAGCATAAAAGAAAGTTCTCCTCACCTATGGCTAACACGACTGAAGGAAAGTCTTCGGACCAACCTTCGAAGAATTCAAGTTCGACACCAGCGAAGAAGAAACGACTCCTTAAGGCTTTAAAGCTCAAGAAGGAGGGACGTTGTTTCATCTGCGAAGAAAAAGGACACATGCGTAACAAGTGCCCGAAGCAAAAGGGTGCAAAGACCAGCGTAGGACCCAAACCAAAGGCAGCTAACCAGTTGTCTTTGACAGGTACGTCAGTTACTGTACTTTCTCACCCTAGTACATGTTCAGATTGTTTGTTCAACTCTAAAGTTTTTCTGGCTTGCATGATCTTCTCCGAGTTTATGGAGAAGTGAATGGCCATAGAATGCACATTCTTCTAGACACTAGCAGCTCACAACTTTGTTAACTACAAACTTGTGCAGAAATTGAGTCTTGATACGACACCCAGCGATCATACCTATGAGGTACGCCTACATGCGAGAGGGCAAGTATGGGATCGAAAGGTGGAGATGCTTCTAATCCAGATTCATGACTACAAAGATACTCTGGAATGCTATATTATGCATCTAGAAAATGTAGACTTGTTATTAGGGATTGAGTGGTTTAAGACTCTTCAAGTCGAGATAGATTGGTCTAGTCATATTTTTTCTTTTCAGTATAGGAACATCGAGTATAGTATTTTAGGTGATTGTATACATCCTTCTCAGGGACCTCTTGTAAATACAGTTGATTTTGGAAATATAATGGATTCTTCTTTGTATACCGCTTTCCATTGTGTATTGATTCCACTTTCTTCATTTCTCATACCTTCCATGGATGTCAATGAATTAAGTGTGTTTGAAAGCAAAGAATTACAGAAGATACTTGATTCGTTTCAAGATGTATTTCCTAAGGAACTGCCATCGGGTTTACTACCTGAAAGGATAGTAGATCATCGTATTGACTTGATCCCTGGTGCCCATCCTGTTAGTATTCCACCTTACAGGATGAGCCAAGCTGAGGAAGATGAGTTGGCTAAACAACTCCAAGATTATTTGAGGATGGGCCAGATCCGTCCAAGTAAATCACCTTGGGGTGCACCTGTGTTGCTTAGGAGAAAGAAGGACAACACCTGAAAAATGTGTATAGATTACGAACAAGCTGACAATTAAGAACCGTTATCCTCTCCCTAGATCAGATGACCTGATTGACCGGTTAGCAGGAGCGAAATATTTCACGGAGATAGATTTACGTACTGGCTATCACCAAATATGTATTCATGAAAGGCATGTCGAAAGAACCGCCTTTCGGACTAGGTATGGCCATTACAAGTTTCTCGTATTACCTTTTGGGTTAACCAATGCTCCAGTCACTTTCCAGCAAATGATGAACGATCTTTTTCGTGAACATTTGGGGAAATTTATGGTGGTGTTCTTGGACGATATTTTGATATATAGTTGTAGTCTGGAGGATCATGTTAGACACCTCACGATTGTCTTATCTATTTTAAGACAGAATCGACTATATGCTAAATTAGGTAAATGTGAGTTCTTTATGACAGAAATCATTTACTTGGGACACAAGATCACTAGAGATGGATTGAGCATTGACCATGACCGAGTTCAGAAGGTTCTGGATTGGCCTATACCGCGAACAGTGAAACAACTTTGTTCTTTTCTCGGTTTTGTTGTTTTTCTTCGAAAATCTGTGCGGGAGTACTCTCAGCTCACACTACCGATGACCGACTTTTTGAAAGGTCGGAGACGTAAGTCAAATCAGCCTATCACTTGGAATAACGATTCGGATATAGCCTTCAGACTTTTGAAAGATAAAGTCAAGGAAGCACCTATCTTAGCATTACCCGATCCTAGTCGGCCTTATGTTCTTGAAATTGATGCCAGTGACTGCGCCATCGGGACTGCTCTATTTCAAGATAGTAGACCGGTTACTTTTGAAAGTAAAAAGCTAGACGACACTCAATCTCGTTGGCCAGCCCTTGAGAAGGAGCTTTATGCTATGATTCATGCTCTCAAGGTTTGGAGACATTATTTATATGGCTCCAAGTTTGTGGTATTGATAGATCATCAGTCAATCAAGTATGTGTGTGATGCGGATGATTTGAGAGGAAAGAAAGCTCGTTGGGCTGAATTAATGCAAGATTTTGATTTTGAGATCCGTTATTGGAAAGGGTCCATGAATAGTGTTGTAGATGCGCTTAGTCGAATTAGAGAGGTGAATACTTTGTCGTTCACCGAGATTTCTACCGACTTATTTCAGTCATTGAGAGGGCTTTGCAGGACTGATAGTTATTTTGGTCCATTTTGGCAGAAGATCCAGGACGGGAGCTCGTTGATTGACCAAGACTCAATGACTGAACAGCCTACCATTCAGGCTGCAGGAGCCCAGTGGATGATTCGGAATGGTTTACTATTCCCTAATGACAAAATTTGTGTACCACAGATCTCGGACATTAGGTCCAAGATTCTTAAGGAGTGTCACGACGCTCCTTCTGCTGGACACCCTGGGGTACACAGGACGCTATCATTAGTAAAACACACTTTTTATTGGCCAAACATGAAAGGGTATGTAGAAGATTATGTTCTCAAGTGTCAAATTTGTCAGGCAAATAAAGCTGGACGCTTTAGACAAGCTGGGTTGTTGCATCCTTTGCAAATCCCAGGTAATAAATGAGAAAGTATTTCCATGGATTTTATTACCGAATTGCCAAGAACACATCAAGGCCACGATTCTATTTGGGTTGTGGTAGATCGCTTGACAAAAATGGCTAGATTTTTACCGACCCGGAAGACTATTACAGCTACGCAATTAGCACGACAATTTATCGAGCAATTGTTTAGATTGTACGGGTTACCGCAGGACATAGTCAGTGATAGGGACTTAAGTTTACGAGTGATTTTTGGAAACTTGTTTTTGAGAAGTTGGAAACAACTTTGAATTTGAGTTTCTCAGATCATATTAAATCTGATGGCCAGACTGAAAGAGTGAATCAGATTTTGGAGCATATGCTTCGGGCATATGTATCCAAAAGACAGAGTTCATGGGAGGATTATCTTCCTATGTTAGAATTTGCATATAACAGTACTAAGCATATGAGTACAGGTTTTAGTCCTTTCATGCTTATGTATGGTTTTCAACCTAGATCACCTGTTACAGTAGGATTCTCAAGACTTCAGCATGATGCAACACGTAATTTTTTGCAAGATATGCAAGAAATGTTACAAGTTACGAAGGAATATATTAGAAGTGCTCAAGACCGAGACAGATTTTATTCTAATAGACATCGTTCACCCAGAGAGTTCTCTGAAGGAATGATGGTGTATTTGCGAGTTCCGAAAGATTTTGAGACTTTACGGACAGGTCGATCTTCGAAATTATCCCCTAGATACTGTGGACCATTTCGTATTACACGAAGGATTGGTTCAGTTGCATATGAATTGGATTTGCCTTCTCATGTGAAAGTTCATCCTGTATTTCATGTCAGTAGACTTAAGGAAGTACTGGGTGGAACAGACTAGTTAGTTACTTAAGAAATCATAGATATCGAGGACATGACATTTGTTCCACACGAACCTGAAAAAATTCTTGGATTTCGTGAAAGAAGATTGCGTAATACGCTTATCACGGAATACAAGATCAAGTGGAAGGATCGTGATGAGGAGGACGCTACATGGGAGACATTGACTACTCTTCAGAGATATTACCCTGGCTTTTTAGTGAGCTCAGGAGTGAGCTCTTAGAGGAAGGGGAGTATGTCATGTGCACAGTGTGTATCTACCGTGTGCTACACGCACACAAGACTAGCTTCGAGGTTTGGGGAAGCTTGGAGCTAGGCAGGCTGATTGGCGAGCTGAGTTAGGGAAAGACTAACGGGCGGGCATCCAAGTATGGACGGGCGGGCGCCCAAGTGTGGACGCCCGATGACCGGCCAAGAGCCTATAAAAGGGTAGTCATTAGTCATATAGAGTCTCGCGTGATTTGTGAGAGATCTATGGTTTGGAGCTTGGATCTAGTGCAGACGTGCACTTGCTTTACGCAGCCGAGGCCGGCAGCAATCTCGAGGCCCGCGAGGGTACTTTGTGGCGGTATGGGGCGTCGCGAGGTGGAGATTGGTCGGTACGTCAACCTAGTTAGCTCAGCTCGTGGCTCAGTGGGGACAGCCAAGACTGTGGGCTTGCCTACGGCTGTCATGGTTGGGAGGTGAGTCAGGCCTACACCCCCTTGTTGTTTGTTTGTTTGTTTGCAGGTTTCGAGTCTCGTACCAGGAGCGTTCCACGAGGAGATCCGGTGGGGATTTGACAGCACGGGGACATGGTGGACAGTGTGAATGGCATTAGTTTGGAGTTGAAAAGGAAACCCATGTGTGGACAACCCCAAGTGTGAAGGGGACAAAGAGATTTTAATTTAAAAGGTTTTATAACCTTTGGTGGCCCAAAAGCTAATTTGGGCTACTCCACTTTTGGAGGATGCGCCTCTTTTTATCTCATGCTTTTTGGGAGGCGCCTGCTGGATCTGAAGCATATGCTTTTTGGTGTGGTTTTCCTGGTGGGCACGGCACGCGTGTGCTTTTTCGGAAGGAGGGCTGGCGGACTGAAGCGACATCACATGTTCTCTCTCTGTCCCTCTTCGCTTGGCACACAGGCAGGTTGGATTGCGCACAGGGCTGAACTCATGCTATGCACGCTTTTTGGAGAGAGGTTGGCTACAGCAAAACTGCAGGAGTGCTTTCTCTTTGGAAGGGCTGGCGGGCTGGCCTACAGGAATTGCAGGGCTGAAAAGCATGCTTTTGGATTCCCTCTCTCTGGTGGAAGGCGGCTGCAGGACTGCTTTCTCTCTCTCTCTCTCTCTCTCTCTCTCTCTCGATTGGCTGCACGTTACAAGAGGCTAAACAACACGTTTTTGGGTTCTCTCTCTCTCCTTGGCACAGTCGCATGGGTTGGATTGCAAGAGGGCAGAAATGCATGATTGAGCAGGAAACAGACAGTCGCGTGGGCTTTTCTCTCTCTCTTGGAAGGAGACATGGGGCTGATTTTTATGGCCTGTTTTGGGTTATTGGCTGCAAGTACAAGGTAACCTGTTTTTGGGTTATTGGCTGCAAGTACAAAAGGTAACCTGGTTATGTTTCTTGGCATGGGAGCGATGCAAGCTCGCATGGTTGCATGCTCATGGAGGAGATTGTTTTCTTCCTGTTGGAAAGGAACAGAGGGACCTACAATTATGGGCATCTCTATGTTTCGAGATGTTTTATGAGGGAATAGATAACTAGATGTATGCCGTTGTTGGCACTGTTGTTGAATGGTGCTGTGAATGGTTCTGTATGGAAACAAGACAAAGGTTTTAAAGGGAAACAGGGCTAAGGGTTTCACGTGGAAACAGGTCGTAGGTTTCTCGAGGAAACATGTTTATGGTTCTCCAGGAGATAGGTCACATGCAGGCAGCGGTTACAGGAGTGGACACATGTTTGGTAGAGCCTTGCTACTGATTGGACAGGGGACAGGGAATCCATGGCAGAGATGGATAGTACCCTTCCTTGGAAGGTAGAGAGGGTTGGTATAGGTGTGTCGACTGAATGGTATGCTGTGCTGTGATGCGAGTTCTCTTTTGGGAAACGGTTTGGGATGCAGAAGCATTGGATGTGTCAGGGTGTGATGCAATTCATAGGGTGAGAGGCTATGGATAGTTGTGGCTCCTGATCATGGGAGAAAGCTTCTGTATGCAGGACTCATGTGAAAGAGTCTTTTGATGTGAACAATGGCTGGATTTGTTTGTGGATGCGGAGTGGATATGAAGCCATGATGTAGAGTCTTTGCAGGCTTAAGGAGTTCTACTGTGACGGCTGAGTTTCGAGCCTTATTGTAATCAAAGCTATTATAATCAATTAAAGAAATTCCGCAAGGGACGCCACTGCGTTTTGGGGCCAATCGGTGTCCGTGTACTGTTTGCAGGAGCACTCTAGCTCCCCCTGTTTGTTTTCCTTTTCTTGATCTTCAAAGGTGTTGAAGTATTTTGTGTGCAAGTTTGTTTTTGCACCGCCCTTTGGTTTTGTCTGAAGACCAAGGTCGGTTTACACCCCCTGGCTCCCCTCCCTTTCGTCTTCAGCTCTCCTCTTAGCAGCTTCCTCTGACCCGACTCCTTGGGAGCCCCCTCCTTCCGGCTCTCTGGAGCACTCCGGCTGCACTGGACCCGCAACGGAGGCAACCGGCGAGTTCAGTCTACCGCTTGATTCATCGTTTCTTGGAGTCATTTTTGAGATGACCATCACCGCGACGAGGGCTCTCCTACTAGAGTCGCGAGTGGCCTCCCCATGGTTTGTGGGGACAGCCAGTGGATTACAGTTTCTTTCGATGTCTCCCTGTCGAAGAAACTGGTTTTTTTGAGGAGACCGTGGCTCCCGTTTGCAATTGTGGGTATTTCATCACTCCAGGTCCACGCCAAAGAGTGGTGCAATGATCTTCTCTTTTCCTTTGAGTGCAACACCTAGGATGGAATTGGATACGTTGGTGTTTGCTACCATCCAAGGGAAGGCAGTCGAGCTCTCTCATCATTTGCATGATCTGCGCATCATCGACGTGCTTACCCATCTTTGGCCTTTGGCTCGGATGGAGTTGGAGGCTCGGGCCAGAGTGATCAGGACGGGGAGGTGGTGTCCTTTAACTGGGAGGTGCTACTTTTTGTGTTCCTTCATATCTCAGTAGTAGTCCCCCTTCTCCCTTCTACAGATAACTTGCATTGTGACAGGTGGAGCCCAGCATATGCTTATTCCCAGGCTCGGACCGAGTGGCGTCACATGGAGAGCCATTCCGTGCCCACCTAGCGCGTATTCATCCCTAGGATTGACTATTTCTCCTCGTCAAAACCCACGCCCAAGACTGTTCGAGTGGAGGGCAGTTCCGATAGTTCCGCTTCCCATAGAGATTAGATATGCGGATTGCCTCATGGGTTCATCCATGGTTTGGGGGGGCCTCAATGCTTTCAGAGGCGTGGCATCCTTAGAGGAGAGCTTCATAGAGCAATAGTGGGGGGGCCCATTGATATTCTCTTCCTCTAGGAGCACCATCTTTCAAAGGGGTGTATCTGCCCGCTGTAGAAAGATTCTACTGGGTAGGAGTCACACTTTCTGGTCTCCCTCTTTTGGTCCCTTCGGGATGCAGGGGGGAGTTTGTATTTCTGTGAGCGAGCAGCTTTTGCCGGCAGTAGATGGCTCAAGCACCATTGACACTCGTCGGGCTTAGTGTGGGGAACAATCAGGATTGTTGGAGAGGATCGTGTGGGCTTTTTAAATGTATATGCGCCGAATGCCGCTGTAGGCAAAGCCACCTTTTGGAGTACAATTCAACGATGTTGAGCCGGATGCTTCTGTTGAACTCCGCAGGCAGGATGTGGGTTCCTTCGATGGCTTCGCTCCACCGTGCTCTCCCGATGTGCCATGCGGAAATATTACTACAAATCTCCCATCTCTAGTTCGAACCAGGAGTCCAGTGGCCAATAGATGGAGCTGGGACTGGCACTATCGAGATGTGAAGGTGAGAGACCTGAAGGGCTAGCCCCCCACCTTCCTCTTCATAAGCCATTACAACCTCGGCCTTAGTGGCCCAAAGGACAGTGCCCCAAGTAATAGCGGGAAGAGGCCCTATCCATAGTGAAGATACGGATAATCCGCTGCCAAACCTGCTAAGCATTCAAGCAATCCTAGAGACAATGTTGTTGAGACTCCTGGGGATGGCCACATCTCGGATATGATGCGTGACTACCTCTAATGGCCAGCCACATGCCAACAGCCAAACTCCTATGTGCTAGCAACCACAAAAAGAGAGTGATCTTCCGAGGTTGAAAACTATCCCAGAGCCTCTTCCAGAAATCTGAGAGAAAGTGCGGTGAGAGGCCATGTGACTGCCAATGTCCTGTTACTGTCGGAGTGTCCTCGACCTCGGGCACTGGATCCTATGGCCAAGCCGTGCAGTGTATGCAAAAAATGGGGTACCCAAAGTCTCTTCCTTGTCTGCAAGATCACACCAAGTCCACTCCCTTCGAGGCGCGTGATGGGCCGACTCTCCCAAATCCATAAACGCTAGTCTCTCCCTGGCCACCTTGGCCGGTGGTGGGTCAATGTGCCACTCAGGTGCATGGAATCCGATCACCGTCACCCTTTGTAACGTGCATCCCCTAAAAGTCCTCCAAGGGGGGCTCTGATCTCACTAATCTGCCATGAGGTCCAATCAAAAAGGTGAGCAAGGCGGAGCTCTTATCCGCACCATGAACTACCAGGAGAATATCATGCCTGGTGAACACTCCCAGTTGCTGCGGGCGAATAGGGTCAGAGATCGGGGTCAACCGCTCAAGAGGAATGGTAGAGTCAATGTCGAGGATGAGTCTATCCTTGCCCCAGATCCCAGCTCTCCTAAGCCACTGGGGGGAGCTGTGTGAACGTAAGCCAATCGCCAAGGGACCTAGCAGGGTCCATGCTCAAAGCTCCCTAGGATACATGAGGGCCATCCCCTAGCACGTGACCACTAGGTAAACAGATGAGGGGGTTCCAAATCAAGGGCTTTTGGAGATGCTCCTTGGAGATGGAGCAAACTGTTGAAGGGCCGGCCTGAGGTGATCCCAAGCTCGTAATAGACTAGCTGCAAATCTTTCCTCAAATGCTGGGCTAAAGCCACAGACGCGCATCTCTGTGAAGATCCGTCTAGTGCTCTGCGGCCAAGGGACCCCGTACACTGAATCTAGTGCTCTGCGGCCAAGGGACCCAGACTCGGTGCATGGGTGCCAACCCAAAAAACACATGACTTGTGCTAGTTGATATGTGCACCGGATGCATGGTAGAAGATCTCGATTGCATTAGTGAATCTCTGGAGATTCCCCACGTCTCATGACAGGTATGCTACCGTCTCATTGGCCTCCTGTGAACGGATAGGTAGCGCAACCCCTGTAAACCAGTCTCCTTCTAATGATCACCCACTACGCTCGCCTCGTGACTAAGGTGGTTGAGTCAATAATTGCTAGTAACAGGTGCTCACAAACGGAGATGCATAACCCGCCTTGGATCTCAGAGGGGCCAAAGCCATGGGATGAGAAGGTATGGCTTTTGCCCTGGAGAATCTTCCCGCATTTGTGTGTGCGACCCTCGGAGAGATGGTGCTCCTCAAGGAAGAGTATGTCAATAGGTCCACCGACTACGGCTCTGTGAAGCTCCTCTCTAAGGATCCCGTGCCTCCTCAAGCACTGCGGTCCACCCAAACCCTGAATGTTCCAGGAGACAATCCACTATCTAAGAGTAGTGGGAGGCGGAACTGTCGGAACTGCCCTGCACTCTTAAGGGTCTTGGGCGTGGGTTTGGGTGGTGAGTAATCACAATCCGTCGTGGGGTGAAGCCTCACTAGATGGTCACAAATCGTGCCCTCCGTGTGGAAGCACTCTTGCCGGGCCCTGGAGTAGGCTTGTTCTAGTCTCCACATGTCACAATGAACATATTTGTAGGAGGGGTACTGCCATCGAGACATGAAGAAAAACAAAGGGGAGAACCTCTAGGTTGGAGGACACCAACTCCCCACCATGATTCTTGTGGCTAGAGCCACCCAACTCCATTTGTGCCAGCGGCCAAAAATGAGCGAACATGTCAGTAATCCGTAGGTCTAACAGATGGTGGGGGAGAGCTCTCTATCACCTGTTGGTGAATAGTGGCAGACTCCATATCGTCCTTGGAGTCGTGCTCAGGGGGAAAGAGAAGATCATTGGACCGCTCTCCTGTTGAGAAAAGTGGTACCAAAGTGTAGCACTAAAAGATTTTCACAAAATGAATAGGTCGGAGGTCCTCCATCACCTTAAGGTTTTGGGGTCTGGATGGCTAGACCCATGGGCTGAATTGTAACCTTTGAACCATGAGAGAAAGCCAAGAAAACATGGACAATTTCAACCTCTCATCTAAGAAAAAAGTGGACAAGTCGACACCAAGGGGGGTGTTGAGAAAAGTGGTACCGAAGTGTAGCACTAGGAGATTCTCACAAAATGGATAGACCAGAGATCCTCCATCACCTTAAGGTTTTGGGGTTTGGATGGCTAGACCAATTTGTGGAAACCTCCAGTCCAGTGCGCATTGGTGTGAACACAACTAGGATGGGTGACCTCCTGGGACTTGGTCCCCACCCAATTTCCAACATCTCCATGGTAGATGGCCTTGAGTGTTGCAAAACCACATAGATGCGGACGGGAGCCACCGTCTCCTTGAAAATACTTGCTTCTGCAACAGGAAGACACTGTTATCCATGGGCTGCCCCAAAACTACCCCACGGGGGGGGGGGGGGGGGGGGGGGGGGGGGGGGGGGGCCGGGGGGGAACGGGGAACCGGTGAGTGCAGAGGGAAAGAGCTGGCTCTTTGACACACTAGTAGCAGTTGCAATCATTTATGGGGCCCCCTTTTGGGGACCATATCTAGGGGAGGATACTACAAGAGGATGGAGGGTTTGCACATGATGTTTTCATGCATGATTCCCGCCACATCATTCTTGCAGAGAGTTTGGAGTAGCACCCTTGGTTGTTACTGCACTCATCTAGAAGTTACATATCTCTATCGCATCTACATTAAGGATAGAGAAACCAACTACCCAGACTTTGAATCTAGACAACTTATAGGGTAGGGACAGGATAGGGCATTGTATGCAAGTTTGCACGATGGCTCCTCCCACATTGTCTCTTCATGGATCATTTATCGTCATTCCATTACAGTCTAGATACACCACTATTACCTCTTACTATACACTGACTCAGCTGCTTTGACCTTGTACCCCTACATATCTGCAACACATGGCTAGACCCGCTAGAGCTTCTCACAAAGCCATCTTTACCGCAAACACTTTTTACGGATAACAAATGATGGTATTATTTAAAGCCTCTCCTAATAGGAAACGGTCGTTTCCTCGCCACACGTTGCAAAAGTCCGTTTCTCGGGAGGAACCTCTTTTGTTTACATTTCCCCATTTTCTAATCTCACTGAGGAATCCTTCACGGTTTTCGCGTGGTAAGTTTTGATTTCTCCAATTTCCTTTGTTTTATCTATTAGATTGTGATCTACCCCAAGTTTCTCCTCTATTTCTCTCAAATTTTTTCATCATTTCTATTAACATCTACTATGTAATTTTAAAGACATTCTGTTTCCTAGCTGTTTCCGTTTCCTAATTTCAAGCCATTTCCGTTGTGGAGACATCATCTGTTTTTGTTGCCATTTCCATTTCATGCAACTATGGTCTCATTACATTGTTTGAGAGTGGAGATTGGGAGAGCAAACTGCATTGCAAGGGAGGACATGATTTGTAGGCTCTGCTCCATTGGGGAGGTTGCGACAGAGGAGCACTTTCTTTTCAGATGTGTGGTGTACTATGAGATAAGAGGGAGGTTCTACTGTCTCTTCAGGGGTAGTTTCAGCCCATTGCCCGAGTCATTGGCTATCAGGACCAGGGCTGGCGACTCTGGGGGAAGAGCATGCACCAATGGTCATCTCAACTGGCTTAGTAAAATGGTGTGTCAGTTGCCACACCGAGCCAGTCTACTATCTCCTCTCCCGATCGGGCGCGGCTGGGCATGCGTAGGAAAGGCAGATGGGGGGGTCTGATGAAGCCCACGTGGTGTGTGTGTGTGTGTGGGGGGGGGGGGGGGGGGGGGGGGGGGGGGCGTTGGGGGGGGGGGCGTTCATCATTCCAATGCTCATGGGTAGAGGAGATGACCAAAAAGTGAAGAAATGATAAAAAAAAAAAGGGTAATTACTCACTAATCATAATTAGCGTACGCGAAGTAGATGATAAGCAAAGCATAAACATTGAGAATCATGGCTCTGATACCATGTTGGCAAATCACAGGATGATCAACCCTAGAGCTATGGAGGTTGAAATCTCTCCATGGTTGTAGAGCGAGAAGAAGAGAGAGAGGAGGACGCTTGAGCACACAAGAGAGATCATGTTGGGCAAATACAAGATGATCGTATTATGATTGAAATGATTAAACCACGAAGTACAATACCCTTTTATAGGCATCAAACCCTAACTTTTGACTCTAACTAAGAGGTTGTTCACACCTAGAGTATTCACACCAAGTTGGCTATAGACCTAATGAACCATATGCCCATATCCCCAATGTCACATGGTATTTTGGTGTATTATTTCAACATTTTTCTCAACCTTTTTCGTCGTTTCTATTAACATCTATTATATAATGTTAAAGACATGCCGTTTCCGTTTCTTTGTTTCAAGCCATTTCCGTTGCATGCAACTATGGTCTCATTACATCATTTGAGAGTGGAGATTGGGAGACAGAGAGTGCATTGCAAGGGGGGACATGATTTGTAGGCTCTACTCCATTGGGGAGGTTGGAGACAACTTTCTTTTCAGATGCCCGGAGGGAGGTTCCACTGTCACTTCAGGGATAGTTTCGTCCCATTGCCCGAGTCATTGACCAGTGCTGCCTGGGCCTCTACCTGATGGAGCTACACAGACACAGAGATCCTCTTTATAGAGAGCCTTGACTCCCAAGCCCAGGCCCAAGGCACTTCACAGCCACCTATCACCAATTTCCTTCAACAGCTCATGGATGGAGAAACTTGGGACCACCGTAGGAGCCCCTAGACGATCTCACCAGGACAGGTCGGGCAGTGCATGCTGACAGCATCAGGGATACCCCAACCAACATGCCATCCAGGAGTTACATTGGAGAAGGCACTCTAGCACATTGTGCGAGACTTCCATGACCCATTGGACCGAGATTCCTCTGTACATGACAGCTTCGAACCCGAGAGATCCTTCAGAGACGTAGGAATGCTCCACCAAGGGAGATAAATGTAGGCAGCCTGTATGAGGTCATAGATGAGGAAGAGACACGTTGATCCCTATTGGCTACACATTGAGATGCTGGGTCTTTTTAAGTTTATCCTCAGTACATGATGTAGTCACGTCTCTTTCTCTCTCTCTCTCTCTATCTCACACACACACACACACTTTTGTATCACTTTTGGTCTCATAGACCCGTTGGGTCTTTTAAAGACGTTTAATATAACTCTACTACGACATCAGAGCCCACCACCCGTACCCACGCTCCATCTCCACGCCCCATAGGAGTTCTTAGCGCGAGAGCTCGATCCATTCTGCGAGCCAGATGTCCCCGACCCAGAGCATCGGGACCCTCCACCACACAGAGACAGATTCGTGAGGTTCTCCGTTGACATGACACGCTCCCATCACAGAGGCCTGACATTCACTCAACCATCAGATAGGTTCTGGCCGCATTAGCTGATCACAACATATCTTACTCTACATAGGATCATTGTTGATCACATGTATTGTCAGATGTTTTCATTTACTTTTTCTTTCAGTTTTCCATGGCCTAGTATATTTATGGTACCATTGTATTACTTTTGGTCTCATAGGCCCTAGGGTCTCCGTAGACGTTAATATAACTTTCTTTCTCTCTCTCTCTCTCTCTCTCTCTCTCTCTCTCTCTCTCTCACACACACACACACACACGCGCGCGCGCGCGCGCGCGCATAGGAGATGTAAGAATTTACCACCAAGGTAAATGTAGACAGCCTGAATGATGTCATAGATGAGGAGGAAACACAATGATCCTTATTGGCCACATAGAGGGTTTGTACTTGAGATGCTGAGTCTTTTTTAAAATAAATTTATCCTCACTACATGATGTAGTTGCACACACATGCGCGCGCACACATGCACACCCAAAAAAGGTAATTCTTACAAATTCTATGGGATACTGTTTATTGTGCTGAATTGAACACATGCCCACTTTTTTTTCACACAAATAAACATGAGCTTTAGCTGGTGTCCTCCTGATTTGTTGCTTTGAGCATCTAACTTCATCTTGATTGTGTCAAGTGTGCTCTTTTCTGGTAATCCATTGTTTCATGTTGATAATAGGGCGCATTAACTCTTGCCGGCTGCAACATCTGTATGGCTCCTGGATCGAAAGGATCTCAGCTTTTGATCTGTGCTTCTTGTGACTCTAAAGCACCAGTTAGTGCAGAACCAGTGAACACTGTTTGGGCTTATGATCATAACCACAGTAGTGAATCAGGCGCTGTCCTACAGGTGACGATGGAAGCCTCAACACCTGTTATCAGGTTTGATGAGAACGTCTTTGAAACCGATCTACATAAAAGGTTCACAAATGTGAAAGATCCAGCACAGTTATTGTCCGAGGCAAAGCGGGCGGGCATCCTTTCAGACTGGTCCACCTTGGCTCTCTCAAAACTATTAGATGAATTGTCCATGGAGTCGACAGGCAGTGGAGAAGGTAGTTTGCAAAAGAAAACAGAAAAACATTTTGGTTGTGGTCAACGCAAGCCTACAGATTTGAGTTCAGGAATGCAGGTTCCTTGTGGTCATGCATGCTATTTCATGAACCGGTTTTGGATTGCTTGGGGGAAAAAACCAAAACATATGGCAGAATCTGAGGAGAAAGCGTCTGGTTTGCAGCTTTTATTCTCAAACCCATTCCGATGCTGCAGGATTCAGTATGAGTCCATGCAACAGACGAATGCATTATGGGTGCGGTACATGAATGATAAGGATTGGGTTTTTCTTTCTCAGTGTGCAGAGCAGGGATTGTGTGTTTCTCATGGGGTGACTCTTCATGGTGCATCCAAATGCTGTCGGATTTCAGCTACAGACCTTATAAATTTCAATCCAGAAGGGCAAGGAAAGGATAAAAGTTTGCAGAAAGTGTGTGTTTTACCGTGCTGCTTCAACTCCTTGGCTACGAAAGCACAAGAGGCCTTGGCTAAGTTGAAGAGCATTCCCCTTCCTGTAAGAAGGGGATTACCTGTTTTTGTGACAGCTCAGGGAGCCCTTCTTGGCATTCCGGTATGTTTGATACTCTTGCTTGCTTTGTTTTAAGCAATTCTTCCAATGAAATCCACTCACACATTCAAGCCACTGCTACTCATACCAAGTGTCTAGCTCTACAAGGTGACAAATTACAGTTTACAACTAACTTGTGCATGCTTAAATGTGTGGTACTACTATTTGGTGAGCTCAGGTCAAGCGAGGAACCTAGTAAGACATAGTGCTAACTTTCTTTTTTCAATGTGCAGAGTCTGCAGCTTAGCCTTTGTCCCAACATTTGGGTTTCTTCGAGATTTTGTCCAAGAGTTCCACTTGGAGGTGGCCATGCATTGTGGTTATAGATTGCATACATCAGGAAGTGGGGATTTTATGTTACTTCCTTGATGTCTCTTTTACACCTCAAGGTTTTTTGTGCAGTAATCTTTATTTACAGGAATGTGATTCACCTGCCAAAACATGCTTAAAATCCCAGCACACATTGCCAGGTGGAAGATCTTGGACAAAGCTCTGGCCAGATACTTGTTAGAATTAGTAGCTTCTGAAAAGGTCCTTATGCAGATACTCTCCTCTTAGGGCGTGTACCCTCCAGCTTTTATCACCTGTAAGAAACATACTCTTTTGTGGAGATAAGGGTAGTTGATAACATGTGCATGCTTCCTTTAAGCAAGTCATCATTCATATCAACTTTCATAAAGCACGCTTAGAATTGTTTATAGTGAATGGCCATATGCTCTTGAGATGTCATGTGGCTTGCTGTTTGTAGGTTTTGGACTGCCATTGAATGCCAGTGGTAAGACAAACTTTCAAGAGGTAAAAAATACAATGTAGCACTTGGTGGATTCAATGGTTGTTCTTTGAGGAGAGTACCAGAAATCTTTTTGAATGTTGATAAGTGGAACATAATATTGTAACAAAGATACCAGCAAGTCCTGGAAAAATCATTCCTCCATTGTAAGATGTAAGACTTCCAATGATAGCTTGTCCATAAAACAGATTGTTAGATTAAATTCGCCATTATAATCTTTAGCTCATCGCTTACTCTCTCCCCCCCCCCCTCCCCTCCCCCCCAAAAAAAATCCCCCATGGACGCAATGTGAGAAAATGACAATGCAAAAGCCACCGAACTGCCTCCTCGGACTGCAGCATTTGGGACATGGCACTCTATGCCTACGCTTTCGGTACTGTAATGGCTACCCTTTGAATAGGAAAGCTGGCCCCTTGAAGAGATCCTACACATTGCACAGATTGTGTTTTTGGCACATATGTATACCACTCTCTAAGGTGGGCAGGCAATGAACATCTAGGAAGAGGAGGTGATAGTGCTGCAGACATCTCCTTTGGCAGGATTCTTGTCTCCACATGGCTTCATGGACTTGATGAAGATAACCCTTTTTTGAGTTAGGTCATGCCATTGCAAAAGTCAGTAGAAAATGTATTGGCTGAGCGAGACAAGTGCTAGCACTAAAAATATAATGGAGAGTAGGTACATCAGCTGGCATGGACATTCTACCATGGATGTGGGCATCCAAGCTTGATGAAGGTAATCCTTTCTTGTAAAGTTCGAACATTGGTTGTAAGAGTTGATTGTAAGCATTGCTACTCTTATGATTGAGAGAGGGTACGTCAGCTTCATTCTCTACCATAGATGTGGGGATCTAAGCACAGAAGAAAACTGTAGTGGATCCAGCCGCAGATTCACATGTGCAATAATACCAGTATGCAAGGAGGAATGGAATTCTGTAACTGTGAGACATGCGAAGATGAGACTCCTTTCATTGAACACAACAGAGTTGGTGTCATTAAAAGCTTTGATTCATATGCGCAATAATATAGGTATGTCCAAGTTCAAATTCAAGTAAAAGTCCAAGAATTCAAGTTCAGATAACTCCATGCTCGTACACGAGGTACACAGGAGATGTGTGTACATGATGAAGTATATGTTGATCAAACTGTAGGTTCTGTTGTCCAAACTGGAATAGGGACATCGCACAAGAAAGCTTGTAAGGAGACGAATGCACCAAGACAAGTTGATGAAACAGTATGGCAGCCACCAAATGGTACAAAGCTGTGGTAGGCGTAGTTCAGTAAGGGATGCACAGCAGCCCGTCAACGGCCAGTACGGGTGGCGGAGGTTCAAGTTGGGTAGGAGGCGCAGGCGGCGTTGACAACTGTACGGTATGGCCAGGTGGCACAAAAGCAGCACGTCCAGGCGGCATTCGTTCAGACGGTGGTACACAGATGGTTCAGGCGACAGATGGTGCACAGAAGGTTCAGGTGCATAGAAGGCTCAGGTGGCAAAAGAGGCTGGCGGCTGCTCTGATTCTGAGGGCGGCTGCGTTGGTGGAGACACTGATGCTGACAAGTGGCAGCAGCAGCACAAGTGCTGGTTGGTGCTGGCAGCGCTGCTGGCTAGTGTTGTTGGTGGTGCAGGTGGTGGTGCAGGCAGCGTTGCTGTACAAAAGCTGAGAGAAGCGGTGCAGATGGGAAGAGCAGGCGGCAGAGATGGTGAAGGCAGCACAGAAGGGTACAATAGAACTCCAGCAGGTTTACATAGGCAGCCAGCAAGATTTTGATGATGACGATGATGAAAATCCCCAAGCCTTGTTCAACGGCTTGTCACTCCCAGGATCTTGATGATGATGATGAAGTTGATGACCTTCAAACTCCTTCAATGGTCTTGCTCTTGGGGCTACAAGAGAGGTTCAAGCCTTTTTATATCTGAGGAGATCCTTGCTTTTTGCCAAAAGCAATGCTTTTGCTTTGCTTTCTTCTTTTACTTTGCTTTTAGTCTTTTCACTTAGCTTTTCCCTTTTTCACTTTATACAATAAAATACTACTCATATATGACCAGCTTTTCAAAGTTATTTTATGCTTTTCTTTTCTAACTTTAGGGCCTTGCTTTTTGGCCTTGGAGATGCTTTTTGAAAAAGCGGCTTTTAGCTTTCTAGTTTGGCTCAGTCTCCTCTTGCCAGTGGTGCTCCTGGCTTGTGGTCAACCTAGCTTGACTTTTTTCTTTTTCTTGCTTTTTTGACCAAGACTAATGCTTTTTCTTGAGCAAACTTTATGGTCCTTGTCCCCATGCTTTCTTCCACCTGTCTGGTGTCTGGGCAAGGGTTCCATCATGTGAAATAGAGCTAGGAGGGCCAAATAGTTACATTATGCTAGTAGGAAATGGAATGCCCTAACTGAGAGGCATAGATGGCACTCCATCAAAAACGTCATCAAGCGTAGTGTGATACACTTCTTGCCAACATCCCTTTGATATAATCCTACTTCTTAGACCATCGGTGCCAGAGTCTGACTATAGGCTACTGTACGGTGAGATTGTGTGGGGGTGATAGAGTTAGAGCTACAAACACCTGCATGTGAAGAAAAGATGCATTTATGCATTGAGGAACATCAAAAAAACTCCCATCACTATCCACCACAAAGGATTTCTTGCAAAATAGTGTTTTACATGGAATGCCACCAAACTGGAATGCCCTGATTGAGAGGCATAGATGGCACTCCATCAAAAACGTCATCGAGCGTAGTGTGATACACTTCTTGCCAACATCCCTTTGATATAATCCTACTTCTTAGGCCATCGGTGCCAGAGTCTGACTATAGGCTATTTTACGGTGAGATTGTGTGGGGGTGATAGTGTTAGAGCTACAAACACCTCCATGTGAACAAAAGATGCATTTATGCCTTGAGGAACATAAAAAAAAGCTCCTATCACTATCCACCACAAAGGGTTTCTTGCAAAATAGTGTTTTACATGGAATGCTACCAAATTGTATAAGTAGAGGTGATGTGTGTTAATCATAGATAAGACTTCGAAGCATAGGCATATACATGCTTCACACTCGGTTTAGAATGAAGAATGAGAAACAAACAGTCCAAATAGGACATTACATAAACACAACCCTTGCTGGAGGACAAATGCCAAATGCCCAAGTATGAATGAAGACTTTAGAGAGGGTCATCAAAAGACATCAAACGATGAAGCAATTGCCTTGCAAGGAATTAGGGTCATCAAAAGACATCAAACGATGAAGCAATTGCCTTGCAAG
Organism: Cibotium barometz; assembly: GCF_041138505.1. Classification (NCBI taxonomy): domain Eukaryota; kingdom Viridiplantae; phylum Streptophyta; class Polypodiopsida; order Cyatheales; family Cibotiaceae; genus Cibotium; species Cibotium barometz. Next base: position 1,801,143 of record NC_141085.1, read on the forward strand.
GAATTAGGGTGGAGATGATGAAATGGATGGGAGAGATGATTGACTAGTAGATTTGGGAGAGTTTAAAAATTGACAACATAGCAGAAGATGCGAGTTGAATGGATTATGAACATAAGAAAATATCTTCCACGAGGACAAAACAATGGTCTTAATAAACCATCATGAATTGTTACACAGAGTTCAAAAACTTTCTCTTGAGTCCTCTACACCAGCAGCTACCTATTGGGTAGTTTGAGTTTCTATGAAAGCAAGGTAGAGGAAAACAATTTGAGTTGATGTGAACAAATTCCTTTGATGATCAAACCTTGCACAAGAGAAAAAGGCAAGGATGGCAACTATTCCATAGAACTGTCTCATTGTTAATGACTTTATTGCTTGATTTTGAAGTGTTTATGATAAATGTTTTCAAGATCCTCTAATGTAGTGTTAACTCTCTCTCTCTCTCTCTCTCTCAAAAGTAATACACGTGGCTAGAGGCAAAATTTTGATCTTGACTTTATTACAATTGTTCTTGAATGCACCACACTAAGGGTACTTCTATACCCAAGTATTTGAGGGTGACCACATGTTCAACTTGTTGGTTTTGGTGGAGTACAATGAGGAGTGCCCATTTTATTTTATTCGCGTGTTTTTCTTTGTTTAACACTACGTGTGACACTATTCTAGGATAGCCCATTGATTTTTAGGATATGATCCACAAAGTGACAAACGAGAACCACAACACTTATTATAAAGAGAAGACCGATTATACGTTCTACTCTTTCATCTTCACACAACTTAACTATTGATCTACTTAAAGATCTTGTTTTAGTGTATCCCTCTAGTGTCAGTGGGATATATTTTTTGTAGTTGATGGTTGTTGTGGAGGCCGCAACTCAGTCTCATTCTCCACAAGCTCAAGGTTAAAGGTGACCATTCTCCCTGAAGACCCTACCACTAGTTGTAGGGTAGCTTTAAGGTTTCTCCAAGTAGCATCCGTCTTTAACTCTAAGTCTTGTGATTGTCCCTCCTATGTAGGGTTTTCTATGATAAGCATTTCTACATCTCCTCGTTCCATCTCTAAGCTCTCATCCTTTATGATTCATCTCCATGCTCTCATCCCTATTAACCATAGATCTTTGAGGAATATAATCTCAATTCTTACCATGTGTGGAGCTAGAGCTTCTCTAGACATAGGAGAAATGGAGAAACTAGTACCCAACGAAGACTCGTGGAGGATACAAGATGATACATCATATATCATGAAGCACTTAGCACATTTACAAAAAAGCGGTTATAGAATAGCATGACCACGTGCACAATAATGTGCGAGAAGTATGTTAACCATTATGGTCAACATAGCCCCCTCCGAATGTAGATTGCATTCTCAAAATTGATGGGGTATAATAGGGAGTCAAGTGTAGAACATGTTGTACAAGGTTACAAAGTCAAAGAGTGACTTTGAGTACTAGATGGTGTAGGGGAAGGACCTGTACAAAGTTCAAACTTACGTATTCCCCACCCTAACCTAGATTGCATTGTCACAATTGATGAGGTATGGTACAACAGAAAGTCAAGTGTAGAACATGTTGTACAAGGTTACAAAGTCAAAGAGTGACTTGGAGTACTAGATGGTGTAGGGGAAGGACTTGTATGAAGTTCAAAAGGCCATTCAAATCTTCTAAGGTTGTGAGACGCTATCCCTACAACCAAGAAAATTTTGAAGGGGTTGATATCAAAAGCCATCCCCTGATTTAGATGAGCATGCAACCCCCCTTTTTTTTTGTCTGAGTAGAATTATTAGCCAAAAGAACCAAATGGTGACCACAATGATAGAATCGGAACCTAATTGTATTTGTTGATGGTGAATTTCACATCATCCACACATCCATGCCTACTAGGTGTTAATAGGTTGTGATTTATAGGGCTCGGAAGTTATACGATGATAGGATTTGGAACATAATTGTATTTGTTGACGGTGAATTTCCACATAAAAAACGAGGGGAATTTATATTGTAACTAAGGGTCTTACTCTTGCTCTTTCTCAAAATATTTCCATGCCCCCTACGTGTTAACATGTGGTGGTTCACAAGGCTCAAAAACCAAGGGAAGTTATATTGTAACTTAGGGTCTTCTCTTACTCTTCCTCTTGCTCAAAATCTTTCCATACCCAGTGCTGCTTGATGGGAAAAGAAGGTTGATGTGGTTTATAGTCAACAACAAGATGTAGTAGGCCGTCCAATACTCTAGCCAAGCCCACAACTTGCATGGTGCTAGAATGGCTAAGATGGATTGTGTATATACACAGAGAGTCTAGGTTAAGCTCACTATCTTTTTGAGGCTAGGTATATAAGGCATTTTGAGTAATGAGAAAAGGGGAACAATCCCATTAATATGTTTGCTTGATGCTATGCTTGTGCATGCTTCCTCTCACTCTCTCATTAGTTAGCTTCTCCTTCTTCTTCACCATCTTTGCAAGCATCTTGCAAGCACCATAGGAATTGGGTTGAGGTTGAGCTCTTCCACATATCTCTCCCCATTACTCTATGTCCGCCATTGGTGTGAAAGGTAGAGAGCCCTAGCTTCCCCACATATTGTAACATTGAACATATCTATATATAGTACATAGGGTTTGTTATATGCTAGGTCGAACTGTTGGCCACCACCCTAAGTTAAGTCTAACTGGATGCAATTGACCAAGCCAACAGTGTAACTCAAATCTGGCCTGCTGATCATGGTTTGTTATATATAGTACATAGGGTTTGTTATATGTTAGATTGAACTGCTGGCCACCACCCTAAGTTAAGTCTAATTGGATAAAATTGACCAAGTCAACAGTGTAGCTCAAATCTAGCCTGCTGATCGTGACATAGATCAGACTCCCCACAATCTTCCTGTACATAGTGGGATCCTCCAACACTATCTTTTGTATTGACACTAAACACTTCATGATAATTTGATTTTGGCATAAGTTAACATTATTGACACTATCTTTTGTACTCACACTAAACACTATCTTTTGTACTCACGCTAAACACTTCATGATAATTTGATTTTGGGATTTAGCCAAGAACTTTTCGTATATATGTAACCTAGGAAAAACTTTTTCTAGTTTTGGCCTCCTTTGACATTCTTCCATGGGAAATCAAACATTGTATTTATATGAGGCCATGTATATAACACATTTTGAAGTAATGTGAAAGGGGAAATCACCATTGATTGAGGAGTTCTCTTGTGCTCATTGGTTAGTAGCTTGCATTCAAGTGGTTGTTGTGTGTTGCTTAGTTGGTGACGATGTTTGCCTTTTCTTTCTTTCTCTTGCTACCTCTTGTAGTTGGATTCTTCTTCTTCCCCAGCTTGTGAGCAATACAAGGTGGGGGAGAAGAAGATTCTTTCTTGCTTTCTCTCCCTATCTCTTGTAGTTATATTCCTCGTCTTCTTCCCCACCTTGTGATGAGAAATACAAGGCATTCGAGTAGAGGTTGAGGTCCTCTATAGCTCTCTCCTCCTTTGCGCATTACCCACTCTTGTAAGACTTCTATGGTGTGACAATGTAGGAGATGCAAATGAGGAGATAAAGCTTCCCCACAAGAGGTGCTTGATCTCATAAGATGGCTAGAAAAGGCATAGTTATCCCATTGATCTTTGCATTTCCCCTTTATCTCTTCATGCAAGGCAACACGTTGTAAATCTCATCTAGAGAACCCAATAGATCATCCAAACTTATAGGCTATCACTGCATTGTTATCCACCACCATCACTTAAAAGGTGCAAGAGAAGACCCATCCAATTCAAGATGTATTAAAGGACCTTCTTCATATGACTATGACTCACACAAGACATGTCTTATTGTCATAATTCTCATCTAGAGAACCCAATAGATCATCCAAACTTATAGGCCATGGGAGGCCATCACCGCAATATTATCCACCACCATTGCCCCTCCCTATGTGTTCCCCATCTTACTCTGCACCACTCTCTTGCATTACCCTTGTTGTCACATGGTTGAACTTACTTGCAAAAATGCTAAGGTTAGCGATAATGAGAAAACATATACACAATTGATTTTCAGTCTTTTTATGCTTACTTGCAAAAATGCTAAGGTTAGTGATGATGAGAAAACACATAAACAATTGATTTTAAGTCTTTTATGTTCGTGTGGTGATAGTTGTTGTCTTGCTTGCTTTCTTTTTTATGCTTGCATGCTTATGGATTGTGTGACTATGCTTGGAGTGATGAATGCTAGCTTCTCTTTTCCTTCTCCAACTTTTTCTCTCCCCCATTTCTTGCATACACAAAGGTATCGAGGTGGAGATTGAGCTTTCCATAGCTCTTTCCCTCATTGTTGCTTACCCATTTGTATAGCTCCATTGAGGTGACACCATTAGAGGCCATTACAGGACCCTAGCTCCTCCATAAGAGAGAGTTGTCTACTATTAAATCTTGTCTACTATTGGTGGATGGCTTAGGTGTAAACCAATAAGACCCTTTCATTGCTTCCCTTCTTCCCCTTTTGTGTGTAAGGCTCAAATGTTCCTGATTTGGTTGAAATCTTTGGCGCCTTTATCAAGGAGGTGCCCTACCCTAGCTTAGGACTCCCCTACTATCCTAATGTGAACGGTGAATGAAATTAGCTTGGTTGGAATGTACTTCCATCATTTTAGAGTTTTAATTTAAGTTGTTTTTAATGTTTATATTGTTGTTTAGAACCTTGGAGGAATGGATCAATCAAAGGAATTAAGTGGAGCTCTCAAGTGTGCATGGAAAGTAACTATTTCTTCTTTCCCTCTTTTTTTTTTTGTATTTTGAGTGTTAAACTAGAGTAAAAATTGTTAGCTTTTGCTTTTTTGTGTATATTGTGTGTTGCATGGTACTGTAATAAATTCAATCCCTTATTCAGCAAGAAAAAATAAAAAAGAGTTAACAATCTCTTAATAATCATTAACTATAACTAATATTTGGTTTTTGTAATATTAAAGAGGGAAAAAATCAAAATATAAAAAATTAATGAAAGTGAGTCATGGTGATTAGTGGGTGGAAAACACTTATAATAATCCAATTTTGTGTCCAAAATCACTTGATTGGCTCACATTTAAGCAATTAAGTACTAATCATACCTCTTAAGCTTTAGTTTATTCTCTTTCACTTGGGAAAATTAGAGGCTTATCATTTGTGGGTTTAGCAATCACATTGCCAACCCAGTCACAAAATCTCCCTAACAAAAAAACCCATGCATTAGGGAGAGTAATTAGAGTCCCAAAATTGGTAATTAGATAATCTAATTAGCACATCAATCAGCTGTGCTTAATTCTTGGCTAGATCTAGATATATCCCTAAGCTAGAGGGAAACCCCTAACTTTAGTGGTGAGCTAATATTAAAACCTCAAGCCCTCAAACCTGACATGGGAATATTTGATTTGGTACTTGTGTAAGAGGAAGTTATAAAAAAGGAGGTGGGGTGACATAAGAAGTTAATGCTTAGTGCATGGTAGTTTAACCTTACAAGGGGGGTAAAACCAAAAGAAATTAAATAATTCCTTCTTAGAACCTCAAAAGAAAACTTCCCCTCTTATTTTGCCTTCTTCTTGGAAATTGAAAAGTTAAGGTTCATAATTATCTCTTTTTCCTTTACTCTTTCTACTCCCCTTGTATTTTTCTCTATATACATTTCTTTCTCCTTTTTTTTCTCTTACTAATTTACCTTTTTCTCTCCCTTTCCCTCTTTTTATATAGAAGAGAAGTCAGAACAATAAAGTTCAGACCCACTGGGAATGAGCTTCGACACCATTGTCTCATAGATTCTGGGAGGTGATTTGAGAGTTCCACTCTTAGATAGGCCGTATCCCATATAGCATTGAAGGCCCATATAGCTACAAAAGTGAGAGCATTCATGTTCCACAAGACATTTTTGGTCTCTCCACTTCCCTCTCTTCTCAAGTCTAGATCCCCCATCGCCTCCTTGCTTTAATCAGCCCTAAGATTATGGAAGGAATTGAAAGACTAGATGGACTCTGGAGGGTGTTAAACCACACTGGTTAACATCATTTTCAATCATGGTTACACTTCTTGTAACTCATATTATGTAACCGCGCTAAGCATTTTATGAAAAAGATATATGGGATGTTCGAGCTTACGACTTGTGTAATGCCAGTCTCATAGGAATGAGCCTAGGTGTACATAGATCTAGGAAGTTAGTTTTGGGCCCCCGATTGTAAATGGGCGGCCGACCATTGTAAAAAGTGAGCTCATGTATATAAGTGATTTATGAAATATGAAAAGGGATAATCCCATTATCGAAATTGAGTTTTGCCTTCTCTCTCACACATACACTCTCTTGTTGGCTATGTTGAGGAAATCATATCAAAGAGTGTGTATTTGTGAGTCTTTGTGTGAGAGAGTGCCACATGTCACTTTGGGAGTTATCCCATAAGCATATGGTACTTGAGTGTGTGTGTTCACTCTATAAGAGTGATGTACTTTCTTGTGTGTCACATCAATCAAATTAAGCTATCTTGGTCTACATGTAAGTACTTGTTCATTGCTTTCATTTCCATTTCATTATGTTTGCCATCTTTCCTTTCTGCACCTAGCGTTAGCTTGCTCTCCTGTTCCAACATGGTATCAGAGCCATGCTTCTCCATGGGCAACCTTTGGGGGTGAAGGCCAACCCACAAATGGAAGTTGGTCTTCCTCCTTTGGTTGTCCATCTCCAAGCTACCCCACAACCACCATCTCGCCACCAGCCTCTTCTTTGGCTCCACATCCATCGTGTCTCCTAACTCCTTGGCAAAACCACGGATTAGCTCAGGGCCGAGCCCCTCCAGCACCAGCAGGAGCATGAGTGCAGTAGTCAAGCTTGGAACTGGCAAGGAGGCTAAGGGCAGCCATCGCAGGGAGGCTCTGAAGCTTGCCGCCGCATGAGCATCATCGCCTTGTCGAAGAAAAGCTCTGTAGAAGAACAAAACAAGAGGGGGGCTTGATGCTGCTAAGCGTAGGTGAAGCGCAGCTTCTACTGAATGCAAACAAGAATGATGCCTGCATCTCCTGGCAGAGCGGGCTTTGCTGACTGCTGCTGGGCATTTGGTGGATCTGGTTGTCAGGACAGGAGAGGCGATGGCAGGAAGCGATGGGGCGAGCAAGTGATGAGGCGTTTGAGAGGAAGGGAGGAGCTTTGTCGTCCATACGGCCGTGAATCTCAGTCAGTTAGCTCAGCCATTTGTTTAGGACAAGTTTAATCACACCCTTATTTCTTGGCTTCACACTTCACCACAGATAGGGGTGCTTTCACATTTGTTTAGGACAAGTTTAATCACACCCTTATTTCTTGGCTTCACACTTCACCACAGATAGGGGTGCTTTCACATGAAGCTAAAAACTTTCTATCCATCTGCTGCACCATCAAGTCTTAATTCCATTGCAAAAATAGTAAGTTTTCAGTTCAGATTTAAGTCATGACCGCTAACTTCTAGTACATTGTTCATGGATAAGTTCAAGGGGGGAGGCTTTCCCACATGGTAAACCAAGATGCAGCTGCTACTTATGCATGAAGGAGTCTGGGAAGTTGTTGAGAACGATACAATTGATGCACTTGATCAGCCCACAAAGAAAAATTTGGAAGCAGCAAAATGCAAAAGCCATTGCCCTCATTGGTCTCTGCTTGGCGGACTCTCTCATTCATCACGTCAACTTTACATCCACGACTAAGGAGATCTGGGCATCGATTGGAGAGCATCTTTGGTAACAAGGTCACTAATTCCAAAAAAAAATTGAAGTTGAAGTTTTATGAGCTGAAAATGCAAGACAATGAAGAGCTAAGTGATCATCTCTCCAAATTTAATTCTCTTGTTCAACAATTATCAAGTTTGAAGTGTTCTCTGAATGATGAGGACAAGATGGCAATACTAATCAAAAGCATGCAAGGCATTTCTTGCTTTTGAGCAGACCATTGAAGTATTATGCCTGGCCGCCTACTACATATGATGACTTGGTTGCTCTTCTCATTTGCGAAAGACCGCCGGAACAAGGAAACCACTTCTACATCCTTGACCTCAAGCACTGAAGAGGCACGATACTGTAAGCGGAAAGGTCATATTGAAGCCAATTTCTTCAAGAAGAAGGAGAAAGAACAAGAACAACACCGTGCTAATCTTGTTGTTGCTGCTGAATGATGAAAAACCACCAGGCGAGCTTCCCAAAGATCATGCACTTTCTGCCCCCCATGTCACCCTCGATGAGGATGACAAAGATTATTGCTTCTGATTTCTTCTATGTGTGTATGGGTGCTCTGCCCTTGCACTATGCATAAAATGGATAAAATAAACAGTGTGATGTGTGATGGTTAATAAGGGTCCTCTGCCCTAGGTTGTCCCCCAAAAATGTGTATTGGTTTTACTTTGATTCTATGTATTGACACCCAGTTCAAAGTAAGGGGGGTGACGAGTGATGGTTCTCACTGCTGTCAGTCTCGCAAAGATGACTCAGAAGTCACTATCACACGGGAGGTGTTGGATAGTTGGACTTGCTCTTTGCAATATTGTGGAGGGGGGATCGGTCTACTCCTTGCATGTTGGGTCTCACACTCTTTGCTTTGAGGGGGGATGTTGAGGAAATCATAGTCAAAGAGTGTGTATTTGTGAGTCTTTGTGTGAGAGAGTTCATATGGTACTTGAGTGTGTGTGTTCACTCTATAAGAGTGTGTACTTTCTTGTGTGTCACATCAATCAAATCAAGCTATCTTGGTCTACATGTAAGTACTTGTTCATTGCTTTCATTTCCATTTCATTATGTTTGTTGCCATCTTTCCTTTCTGCACCTAGAGTTAGCTTGCTCTCCTGTTCCAACAGGCTCTGGTAGTAGGCTTGTATTGGTTGATGCATGCTTGCTTGATTGTGCTATGTGCATGTAGGTGATGATTCTTCTCTTGCGTTTGTCTTCTCCCTCTTCTTGTCTTCCTCTTAAGATCACTCTTTCATACACATAGGCATTGAGTAGAGGGAGAGCTTTCCATAGCTCCCTTCCTCTTTGCTCTCTCTTGAGATCATTGTTGCATACACATAGGCATTAAGTAGAGGTAGAGTTTTCCATAGCTCCATTCCTCTTTTCTCTCTACCTAGCTTGTGGAAGCTCCATTTGAGTGACACAAGTGAAGGTGGAGTGAGCCCCTAGCGGTCTCACACCGAGGAGTTAACCCTTATTAGGGTTGGCTAAGTGCTAGTCTCTGAAATGACCCTTGCATGGTCTTCTTTCTCTTCTTCTCTCCCTCTCTTGTGGAAGGCAGCATGTTGATTCGGTTAACATCTTTGGCACCAACTGCCCGCCGAGGATGGGCATTTAGCTTAGGGTCCTCCACACTATATCACTTGCTAGAGTCATTGGATAGCCCGGGTGGAATGCAAATCCACTGGTGGTTGTATGTTTGATATGTTTGTTTGTTTGTTTGATCTTGTCTACTTCAACCATGGAGTTCAATGGAGCATAAGGAACTTGGGAGTCTTCATCGAAAGCGGGAGACACAAGTAAGTGCCTAACTTTTCTCTTGAAGTTCATGATTTTTTTTTGATATGTTGGTTTGTTTGTTTGATCTTGTCTACCTCAACCATGGAGTTCAATGGAGCATAAGGATCTTGGGAGTCTTCATCGAATGTGGGAAACACAAGTAAGTGCCTAACTTTGCTCTTGAAGTTTATGAATTTTTGTTTTCTTTAACATTTGTCAAAACTTGCATAAGTAGCTTAATCCCTAAATTAGTCTTAGGCAAATAGGTTTTGTTAAGCATTCTAGGTACCATTGGGTAGCTTGGGACTAGCTGAAACCACTCAGAAAAAGAAAAGCACAAAAAATCATTAAGGACCCAAAATCTCAAAATTTAGAGGAGAAGGATAGGCGCATTTTTTGGCACTGCCTATCTTCTGAGAAGAGTACAGCCATACGCTTCTTAGAGCCACGGTCGTTCCTTCCTTTTGATGAGCAGATCTTTCCATAAATATGAGCAGTGTGCATTCAAGAAGGGGAACAAATTGCATTTACAAGGTATAAAGGGCATTAAAAAGGGGTACAGAAAGGGTACTATTGTACAGCCAAGAGAATATTAGAGGGTGGCTGTCAGAAGATACGTCGTCTCTACACAATCAAGAGATCTTCCTGACTCAATAAGTGTACGGTCATACCTTTCCAAGCATGCATCCATACCTTCCTCAAGAGTACGCCCGTGTCTTCTTCCCAGTTGTGTTTGTGTCTTCCTCAAAACCACATCTGTGTCTTCCAAGAAAGCGTATGCCCGTACCCTCTGTCTAGCCATGCCCGTGTCTTGAAGGAAGCGTATGCCTGTACCCTCTGCTGCCTAGCCACGTCTGTGTCTTCTAGGAAGCGTGTGTCCGTACCTTCTTCCTAGCCACATCCAAGTCTTCCAGGAAGCGTACACTTTCCTAGAAGTGTTCCGTACCTTCTTCCTTCCTAGAAGCGTACGTTCATACCTTCTTTCTAGCCACGTCCTTGTCTTCTAGAGGAAGCGTATGTCCGTACCTTCTTCCTAGCCACATCCGTGTCTTCCAAGAACCGTACGCTTGTGCTGTCTCTAGAAAGGAATTCCCATTCCTTAACCAGCGTCGTACAACTGTACAATGCTTTTCGCACAAAAAAATCAAAAAATAGAAATTGATCGGAGGGGGATCCAGCACTACTACCTCCCACAATCATGCACTTACACTTGGGGAAACTGGTGTGAAACAATCCTCTGTTCGATGACATAGATCCCTCCGACGCTCCCTCGCTTATAAAATCAGACCCTTTGGTCAACCCAATGTGGAGCCAAACAATATCGGTCTTTGACAATACTAGTGAGAGTGAGGAGCATCCTAGCATGGGGCGTGCTAACCCTGACTTAGAAACAGGAGGATTGGTGGCCTAGTGCATGGACAGACCACCTACCTTGGACTAAGACCCTAAGTCCCCCATGCACTCACAAAGAAGTCTCGCTTCGAGACTCCAAAACTTTATCCTGGTTGGGAAGCACGCAATCAGACAATTTGCATCCCAAGGAGAGAGGCATGGAACATCAATCGAAAAGGGAGGCCATGTTGCCTCTCGATCAGCACAAGCGAAGCAAAAGTAACCCAACCAAGACTAATCCACCAGTCTAGGGGGGCCATGTAGACTAGTGGAATGGCCGACCCACACCAAGACCATAGGCTTATGCCAAACTGAGGTCAGGAACCACCTCTCTAGGGCTCGGAAACATACTATCAAGGAGAGAGATCCTACCCGGACCAATCATATTAACTTGCCGAACCAATGTACCAATAGTATCCACCTTGCGGGGTATACCCTGGATACCAATGGGACCTTACAAAGCATAAACCGATCCTCCCTTGAGACAAGGACCCCCAATGGTATATTATCCACCCGACGACCCAGCTTCCCTACCTATCTTACCTCAACCAGCACCAACTCTAACCATGGTAGGACTGACTCCTAAAATGTTGAGGATAGCCATGAAAATAGGGAGGGGGTAGCTGCCAGAATCACACCGCCAACACCAATTCAGCCATCACAAGATCCGAGACAAGAACGAAACAAACCAACATTTCTAAATTAATCACCAAGTTTGATGGAACTGGAGACCCCATACCACATTTGGAAATGTTTAATCAGATCTGTGAGGCATTTGATCATGTGGATGACCAAGTTAAGGTGAGGGCCTTTGGCCTCACCTTAGATAGCAAAGCCGGGCAATAGTGGTTTAGATCACTAAAGGTTGAGGATAAGGCCACCTTTGAAGCCTTGAAAGAGACCTTTAAGGTCGGATACTCCCGTCAAGGAACTTAATGGAGCCCAATCGAGCAACTTCACAACATAAAATAGAAGGATGGGGAAACCATCTGGGACTATATCAACTGGGGGAGATACCTCCATTCCCACTGTAGCGATAGAGACAAGTTCTCAGATGAGAGGTTGATCAGCAGGTTCCTTGAAGGCCTTGATAATGTACCCTTGCATAATTCCTTACACGCTCTAGTCCACACTTCCTTTGAGCGATGCTGCAGAAGTGCTATGGAGTTTGAGGATAATTTCAAGGGAACGCGCTCCTGAGAATTGTATGAGGGTACATCCAAAGCTTTCTTCAAAACTACTAGCACAAGATCTAATGGGAAAGGCAAGGAGTCCTCCTCATGACAATAGGTTGAACAGCTGGTTGTGGCCTTGATGCAGCAATTGATCCAACATTGGAGAACTAGCCAAGGACGGGATTGAGTTGGCCAACCCGATCTTTACCCAAAGAGCGAGTTAGTGTGGTGCTCGATTTGTTGAGCTACCCATACTAGCACGGAGTGTCCACATTTTGAGACCCCGTTCCACTCTCTATGGTACTTATTACCAAAGATGGGCCAATCACAAAATTGCAAATTGCTACCAACAAAGAGTTGCTCAAGCCCGAGCCCTACCCCAAGCCTTGTCGACAAACCCTACGCAATCGTTGTCCTTGCCAGCATAGCACTGCATAACGCACCTCAACCAAGCCATGAAGGGGCTCAGAGAGGAATGCTTAGGGTACCATAAGTGCCCTTACCAACCCCTGTACTTCCACCATAGCCCCCATTACCTCTCGAACCCCTATTCATCAGTTAACCTTGACTGAAATCTTTGAAGAAGGTGACGAGGCGGAAGCCACTGAAGGGACCACCTTCAAGCCCCTTGAATCAAACAGTCCACCCTCCTAGATTCTAAGGCACTATGTGATGGAGGGAGACCAGATGTACCATGTATACACTGACTCAGACATGCATTGGTTGAAATATGTAGGGGCTATTAAAGCACATGCGTACTTTAGCCTAGTTTGGCAAAAGGAGCTTGCCAATGCCTCCTTCCTGGTCCATAGGATCCCCTCCAAACCGAAGGAACCTATCGATCCCCAACTTGAACCCCAAAAGCTTTGCCGCTCTGTGCATAAGGCATGTAACAAAAAATTAGCGCTTACAAAAAAGGAAGCCAAAAAACTAGTAGAAAAAGAAAGCGCTAAAGCTGAGGAGACTAAACAAGTCCCCAAGCACTTCAGAACCTTCAAGAGAACTGATCGATTTGTACAATATGACTTGGCCCAAAGAACTCGTGATGGAGAGCCAAGGACCTCTTATGATGGTCCAGCCGAGGTTAAGAAATTAACCTAGCAGGCCCGGGTGAAGATCTGAGGCCTATCTACATAGGGGGGATGACCTCTCCGCGCTGAAGAAGAAACAGATCTGGTTGCTCTCTTCACAAAATTCTAGGATTGCTTCACCTAGAAGTACACAGATATGAAGGGTGTACCCTTTAAAGTGGTCATACACACCATCACCATTGTAGAGGGAGCAAAACCAGTAAAACAAAGAGCGTACCCCATGAATCCCAAATACTCCAAAATGGTCCGAGAGGAAATTGATAGACTCATAGGCCGAATTCATCTACGAAATAGAGCACAAAGAATGGGTCTCACCCATAGTGATAGCACCCAAGAAGAATGGAAAAGTGCGAGTGTGTGTAGACCTCAAAAAGGTCAATGCCACCACACAATATGAGATCACTATCCCTTGCCCTTAAAGAGCATGTGCTCGAGAGAGTCGCCGGGGAAGGAATCCTACAACTTCCTTGATGGATTCTCTGGATATAACCAAGTGTTTATCGATCCAAAGGATCAACATAAGATAGCCTTTGCGGCTGAATGGGGCACGTACGTATATCGTGTCATGCCCTTTGGGGGGGGCTAACCAATGCCCTAGGCACCTTCCAGTGCCTACTGTGCACAGCCTACAAGGAATATCTTCAGAAATTCCTTGAAGTCTTCATGGATGACCTCTGTGTCAATTCTATTTCGAAAGCACACTTAGAGTATTTGCAGAATGGAGAGATGTCGACTCTACCGAAACTCCCTTAACCCTGTCAAATGCCAATTCTAGGTTCGGCACGGAGTCATCTTGGGAAACATTGTCTCAAAACAAGGAATCTCTACAGATGACAACAAGGTGCGACTCCTCCTTGAGCTACTACCACTGACCAACTTCAAAGAAGTCCAGTGCTTCATGGGACATGTTGGGTACTATGGACGTTTCATCTTTGTGTATGCCGACATTTCTCGTCCCCTTTATGGACTTCTAATCATCTTTGAGTGGACATAGAAGTGCTAACATGCATATAACACCCTGAAGAAAGCCTTGGCAACAAACGCTCCATCTTGAGTGGACAGAGGAGTGCCAATAGGCGTATAACACCTTGAAGAAAGCCTTGGCAAGCGCCTCCCATCTTGAGGTCCCCCAATTGGGACATCATATTTCACATCTACATTGATGCCTTCGCCTTTGCAATTGGGTGTGTACTGGCTCTCAACCCGACGAACACAATAGGGATTTTCCTATTAGTTTTGCTAGTCCACCAACTCAACGAGGCGGAACTCAACTATACCACCATTGAAACATGGAGGGGTTAGCAATGGTTTACAGGGTTAAAAAGTTTTGCCATTATCTTCTAGCGACAAAGTTCATCTTCTTTGTGGACCATCAAGCTCTCGTTTATCTTATAAACAAACCTTGTACCACTGGTAGGATCACTAGATGGTTGGTAATCTTGCTAGAGTTTGACTTCACTGTCACGGTGCGAAAGGGCTCACAGCATGTTTTGGCCGACCACATGTCACGCATCCCCAATGGAGAGCCACCGATGGTTGTCAATATAACGACTTGCCAAATGCCGCCTTGTTCCAAACTGTGCTTAATTTCTATATGGGGAGAGGAGGTTGGACACTTCCTTGCCAATGGCCTACCCATTGACCCACTCCTCAACAAAGACCGAGCAAGGTGCCTCATTAAAAAGGCTACCCCTTACCAATTGATTACAGGACAATTCTACAAGTAAGGGAAGAACATAATCATAAGACGTGTTTGCAAAGAGGAATATATCTTCCTTTTAGAGCAAGCCCACTCTATCAGTGCTGGGACACTTCGCCAAACAACAAAAGATATCACTGCTTGCAAAGTCCTCACAATAGGGATATGGTGGCCCACCTTAATGGCAGACATGGCAGAATATGTCAAACGATGCGATGAATGCCAACAAGTGGGAATCCCATGCTTTAAGGATAACATGCCCCTGAACCTTGTCATGTCCTTACATCCATATGAGAAGTGGGGCATTGATTTCATAGGACCCATTAGTCCAACAGCTTGATACATCATAACAGCCACGGACTATTGCATTAAATGGGTCGAAGCTAGGGCTACCCCCGCCACTGATGCAAGATCCACTACTAAATTCCTTTATGAATCAATGATCACTCATTTTGGGTGCCCTCTTGAGCTTGTGAGTGATAATGGCACACACTTAGTCAATCAAGTGATACAATTCTTGTTACAAGAGTTCCTAGTCACCCACGGGAAATCCTCCCCATACTATCCCCAAGCTAATGGCCAAGCTGAGAGCACAAATAAAGTACTTTGTGCCATCCTAACCAAAACAGTTGAGGCCAGTCACTCACAATGATACAAAGGAGTGACTTGTTGAAATATTAGGTGTTATATAAAGGCCGATTCACCTTTTCTTTTTCCTTATGTGATACGTGGTGTGAACCCACATGGCACATCAGAACACATAACATTCTGCCTCAATGCTGCCTAACTAAGATGTCATAATAGACTTGTTACTAAATACTTTAGGCCTACATGTTCTTTAACATATTGACATGTCCAAAAACTTCATGCTAAAAATCAATGTTTACAATCACGCATGTACTATACACAAATATCCATGTCTACAGTGACACCTATACCATGTGTAGCAACAATTGTAGTATCCACTTCAAGCATATCCAATGTAAACATTTTGCCAACTTTTTTTCCTTTTATAACCAAGTGGCACTAGTTATTAAAATCTTCTATATGACATCCATGAGGATTAAACATCACTTGTTGCAGACCCTACTCAATTATTTTCCTAATAGAAACCAGGTTATTTGTTATGTTTGGCATGTGAAGCACATTAGCAAGATACTTCATTTTGCTATAGACAAAGGGACTTTCCCAATGTGCACATTAGAGTACACTATATGGCACTGTATGATTACATGTTTCTACATACGGCACCATATATGATCACATGTTTCTACATAAGAAGGTTTTTCCAAATCCCTTAATTCTCTATGAATCACACACCATGGCTAGTCGCCACTCACCATGGCATGTGGTTAGAGGCACCCGAATCAACATACCATATATCTCTTGAATTTGACCCACATATAGAGCCATGGAACTAAGCATATGTTGCATAATAAAAAGTTTCTCATTTCTATCTTCAATTGAATAATATAATCTACATACATATGTCGCTTGAATTTGCTCTTGAATTCGGGGTATCTGTAGTCGTGGTGGGCATCACAAAAAATTTATCACTTCTACCTTCAGTCTACTTACTTAATGATATGCATAATTCCCTTGTTACTGCAACTTTTTGCTTTTTATGTTATTGTACTTTTTATAGCAATCTTTTTCTATATATGCCCTATGATATTTCTACTCTGATTTCTTTACCATCCACCTCAGCTTCTCGTCTTTTCCACTTGTTTATGAATTAGAATCATGCATCTTCCACCTGTTTACAAATTAGAATCATGTTGTTATTGTTCATTATTCATGTTTCCATATTAGCATGCACTTTGGCCTCTAGATAAAGATCTGCCTCTATCTCTGCCTGTGTCTACATAGCATGCTCTTGCATATTACTGGAGGATTATTTATTCCCATGATTCATCACTGGATCAAAAAGTTTGGGAAATTTCCTCGATTTTGAATAGATGTCCAAAATTGATCATAGTCTTTTCCAAGTCCTTTCAAAGTGACAGACACCAAGTCATCATCATTAGTAACTAGTGCTCCAATAGAGGCAAGGGCATCTACAAGCCCTTTAATCTTCAATGAGTAATTGAAACATATCTTTTTCCTTTACATAGTATGCAACTCTTGCTTTAACCTAATCTTCTTAGCCTTGGTACTTTCACTATATAACTTAACTAAAGTATCGTATGCATCTTTAGGTGTCACTGCATCCTATATATGACCAATCGTAGAATCGGACAAACTAATAGAGAGCCAATACATAACCTTGATGGCCCTCTCATGCTATGCCTTAAAGGCATGTACCTATTATGGAGTGGGATTTTCTTCCAAAAGCTCGAGCTCCTTCTTGTCACTGTAACAAACTCCCAATGTCTCGCTCCTTGCAAACAAACTTCTTCACACATGCACGCACACGAGTAGACAAGCACACACAAGAGAGATAAATGGGTGAATTTTACTCTTTTTTCTTATTTCCCTATAACCATAACATAAAGATAATAGTACATACTATAAGGGAAAGTACTCTACTACATACAAGGTACATAATGTGAACCCAACTATAGAGAACTAGTGCTATAACTATGCCATAATTCTAGTAACCAAAGTGGTTATCAATTCACCTATAAACCACTCTGATGGGATATCATCCATAATCTCACCAACCATGCTAGTGGCATAAGTGCGGAGGTGTCATCATGGCTTGTTATCCATATCCACCCTAGTTGAGCTTGATACCTCAACACATGAGGGAAGTAAGATTGGTCCCATCATTGGGACACATACCATATTTATATATATATATATATAAAAGGGGATCAAACCTTGAAGGTGAATCTACATACATGGAAAAATCATCCCATGAATGGAGGCCCTTTTTGTAAAGACTCTGTCAACAACTACCACATTAGCAAACATATGCCTCGCTTGTCACACAAGATGAACATGAAAGCTCAAAGTTTGCTCCACTTCTAGAGCCAAAAGACCTTGAGAATTGGATGCATATACTAGCATGGATGTTTTCCCTAAGACGACATACATGATGTATACCACCACTGATGGTAAAGAGAGAGCATATGTCTACATGTTGAGCACGACAAAGAGGCTTACCACTTCCTTAATGGATTCTCTAGCGATAACGAGGTGATGGAAAAAAACCTCAAAGATCGGTATAAGACAACATTTGCAATAGAATGGAACACAACATACAGGGTTATGCCTTTCCCAATAACATGTGTACTTTGTGTCGATTCAAAGTGGAAAGCACATCTTTGGTGTCTATATAAGGTATTAGAGAGATGTAGGCTATATCAAAGCTTTATTAACCCTTTAAAATGCCAATTCTGGATATGAAATGTAGTGATTATGGAACACATTGTCTTAGAACACAGAATATCCATTGATGATGACATGACTCATCCTTGAATTGCACCACCAATAAACTTCAAGGGTGTCCAACACCATGGGACACGTCGGCTATTACAAATAATTCATTATCTTGTACACCAATATTGCAAGACCCCTCATTGTTGTTGGTGAGTGGATTAATGAGTGCCAAAGAGCCTATGAGACTTTAAATACAATGAAGGTGACCTAGGGGTTACACTCATTAGCATGGAGTACACATATGTCCCACTCATCCTAGGGAGTAGAACCTAGACATGGAAAGTCTGCCATGCATTAGCCATGAAGCTTGGGCATAAGCTTCAAGAAGATGTAATAGAAATATGTCAAAAGATAATAAAAAGGTACAATGTTCATGAGTTATGTGCCTAATATAGCCTAAGGCCCCCAAAAGTACACATGTAAATGACCCTAAGCCCCAAGTGCCTAAGTCCCATTCTCCATGTGCATTTGCATACCAAATCTACTTTATTATAGACCATCCCCTCCCACAATGATTTTGTCCTCGAAATCAAAGGGTGGTCGTGCACAAAAGACAAGTACAAAGGCTATATACAAAAAGCCCAATACATAACCAAGTGTCGCCATCACAGAGAACCAATACCAATACATGAATCTCATGACCCCTGAGGTAAAATAGAAAAGATAAAGGACTCCCATCGATGATGAGGCTAGTCGGGTATGGAAAAGATATGAGTGTCGCTCCGAAGATGAGGTAATCCATACAGCTATGATCGCATTGATGAAATGTAAATCCAAGCCATGTAGACTTAAAAGAAATGGCTCTTGAACCACCTAGATCGAACAGAAAATGTAGAGAGCCAATTTTGGTGATGCAACTGGCCAATCCTCTTGGATAAAATGGATAGCCACCCATGTCAATAACATAACTCGCTATATATCCACCTAGGTCAAATGGATAGCCAAAGTGTAGACCATCCAACCATGGAACAAATGTGTGACCACCTAAATCGAGAAGGAATTATCCAAGATCCTCTTCCAAAGTGAAATGACCACCAGAATACCATCAAATCCATGGCCCAAATAACTCCTCATGTGAAACTCTGAATGCGATGCATGTAAATCCACATTATGCGCCACATAATCAAATACCATGCATTCTAAATGACATTACATCCAAAAGGAAATGTCTTGGCTCCAAAGAAAATAGGATTGTGTCGACACTCATAGGAGCCAAAAGAACATATCTTAAGGTTGGCATCATGATGCGAGGGTAAGAGCAAACCAATTCCATGTAGCATCACTCAAAAAGTGAAAGGCATGATCCACTGCATTAATAGGTATATAGGCATGAGCCAAGCCATGCACCATCTCCTCATGTGCACGACCCTCTATGTCTATATGATGATCCGGGAATAACAATATGATCAACAGCATCATCATAGTCATCACTAAAAATTGAAGAGGTATCCCCACATGAAAGGTAAAGGGTATCATCTCCTAAATCATCATCTATGGCATCCCCACCAAGGTCTCCAAGTCATCCTCATAAATATGGTCTGTCTCCATCAATGATGCCCCTATGTGACCTACATCCCATGACAAATCTATCTCCAACAATATAGGATCTAAGGAGATGTCTAGATCAAATGCAAATCTCTTAAGATCTATGTCATATGATCTATGATATGGATATGATCAATATGCACAATCCTACTACGATGTCTCACCTCAATGAAATCATGACTACTCTCATACACTATCCATGACTGCTCAAACACATGAACTCTATAAAATAATATGGCACAGTGGAAAGAGATAGCAAGACAAAGCACAATAGACAATGCAATAGATAAACAATGGAGAGAATTTAAATTCTGATTATACCAAAGAGGTACAAATGATGGTACTGTCCACCCGTACGCTCTCAAGTAGAGCTTCGATGGCGATCTAGATAGACTCTAGATGGAGTATGTATGAAGTGTATAAGGGGGTGGATACTCACAAGCATTGGATACCTTAGCTCATGTGGCAACCATGTCCATATATAGTACTGTAGGCAGTGTGGTAGATGCGTATACGAGGGCGGTTACACTGCATAGACATAGTCACCGCTCGCGTATCAAGAACGCGGCCCAATGCCCACCGCCCACCACTAATGATGGACCTGGTATCCGATGGAATATCCGAGGAATATTCCTCATACCTTAGACTCCAGCTACCGCTCGTACCCCCTTGACCATCTCCTAACCATCATCAATGGTCACAATAATGACCCCATCGGCGTCTAAGCCGGGGTTCCCACTAAAGACATATGCACCATGGCTACTCCTCATAATGGGGGCCTAACAAATGTGCATTATACATCAAAGTGAGATACATGTTGAGAGGCGGGCATTGAGTGTATACTAACACTCTATCCACATGAACACTATCATGAATGCTATGAATACTAGGAGTAGTGGTCGTATCAACAATATCCCCACAAATAGAAATCCTAGAAGAATAGCTTGACGCATCTAACACTAGGAACTCAGGTCTATGCTCATAGGTGTCTCTATCATTCGTATGCAAAGTATCACCAACCTCGAGTGTTCTAATGGATATACTAATCCCGAGTGTGCTAATGGATGCATCACTAATCAAATACACACTATCCTCTAGAATATCAACACAATCAACTAGAGTGTCCACATGATCTGTAAGAAAGATGATAGGCATAAAAGTGTCGATGCTCAGTGTGCTCACTGCCATCTCTGCCCTCAAGATCATGCCCACATGATCTGACTCAAAAACATCACTATCACATACATCATCATCATGTGCATATGTGTTAGTGGCATCATGTGCATGTATATCATTATGATCATGTGCATGTGTACACGATACATCAAGTCATCATGTGTATGTGTGTGCGATCATCATGTGTATGAGTGTACAATACATCATCATCTAAATCTGTGTCAGTGTAGTCCACATCCTTAGGGGCATAATCCTACATGAGTGTCCTACACTCATGTAGGATGCCAAAGAAAGAATCATCCCATGTGAACAATACTGAACCATCCATGGTGTGAAGGAAGTCAAGCAATGATACAATGAAATCCGCGGACCTCTGGACCATTTAGCACAAACATCCACCTCATCAAATAAATGTCTTGAGTGACTAAGCATCAATCCCTCAAGAGTGTAGGACACTCATGTAGGACGCCAAAGAAAGAATCATCTAATGCAAACAATACTAAACCATCCATGTGAAGGAAGTCAAGCAATGATATAATAAAATCCCCGTGTGCAGACAATTTGGACCATCTAGCACAAACATCCACCTCATCAAACAAACGTCTCAAGTGACTAGGCATCAATCCCTCGAGCTCAAAAAATCACCCATGGCATGAATAAGCTGCCTCATCATAACATGAAATCGATGAATGAGGATTTGAAGGCCTAGAACTCAAAGTGCCAAAAGTATGTCTGAATGTGGAAAAAGAAATATAATCCGTGACACGAAATGGTAGCTCGTGATAACGATGTAAAGCCATGATAATATTGCATGGGCAAAAGCCCTATGATCAGGATCTAATAGGGAAATGAAGTGACATCGATGGATGAAGATTATGTGTAGTGTGCCGGGTCATAAGAAGGGTAAAAATATTAAGATGAAGCAAAAAAAAGGCTAGAAAATCTCCAAGTGTGTGAAACAATCCCATAATGTGCTAAGCGTGTGAACAACCTCTATGAAATCCCCCTGAACTGTGTGAAAAAGCCTAAAATGTGATATGCATATAAACGAGAGCTAGCAAAACACAAATAATCAAGGCATGTGAACACACCTCAACAAGCTCAACAAGTGTAGAACCTTCACCTTTAGGGTTGAGTGAAAGAAACCAGAGTGAACAAGGTAATATGAAAAGTTAGTAGTGTAGGCTTGAGTGGGCAAGTGGTGAAGTGGGCAAAACTTTGGGTCAAGTATTGCAAATCCCCTAGGCACTCGCCGTATGCAAAAGGTTCTTACCAAAGCTCTACGTCTGCATCCAATGGTTCAAGGCCTTTGGATATATGCTGTGCTTGGGAGTTTGAGCACAATGCAAACATAGCTGCAGCTACAGCCCTCAATCTCGGAGAAACTGTGGCTGGAGATCTTCCATATAGAGCTTGTATATGCTAAAAGGTTGAATCCAAATAATTTTGGCTCAGTTTTGAAAAGGAAATCTCTAAAAGCTTATCAAAATGGAGATAGTGAAGATGACGAGCTCATGCTGCACTCAAGAGCATCGCCAGAAGGCTGAGCCTTTGCTGCGAAGCTGTGCTCTCATCATGTATAGGTGAAGAGATTTGGCTTGTAGATGCAGAGATTTTAGGGTCTTTTTTTTAACCTCCGGAAATAGGTTGTAGTCCACAGGCGGCTGCTTGATCTGCATCATGTATAGGTGAAGAGATTTGGCTTGTAGATGCAGAGATTTTAGGTTTTTTTTGCCTCCGAAAATAGGTTGTAGTCCACAGGGGGCTGCTTGATCTGCCTGAGATGCACTTGACCATGATGAACTGAGCTTGAATGACCAAGGTGATGAAGCTTGTTTATAGATGGCCATATAAGGCTAACATAACTCAAAGTACTTGTGCACCAAGGCCCCCAAAGAAACCTAAAGATGGAGATCAATTGGAACTCCTGTAGCTGTTGAGCATGGATGCTTGCTTGTTCCTTGTTGTGTGCCACTTCTCTTTGAATCTGTTCCTTTGCATATTCCAGTTGCGCTTTCAAGTCTGTATTTTCCTTGATTCTTTGTACCGAGGTTTGGTTGAGAACAAGATTATTACTTTCGAGTGTTTGGTATCTCACTTCCTGCTCCTCGGTAGCCTTTAAGCTTTTTAGGATTACATCTATGTGTGTTGCTTCTGCTGCTATTAGATGCTCTTGGAGTGTTTGAACTTGATTGGTTACATCCTGGACCTACTTCCATAGCGTTGTATTTCTATCACGAAGCATATGAGTGGTCAGGGAGATGGCATCGCCACACTCTTTGCTCTTGTTCCCAAAGAGAAGTACTTGTTTTCGCTGCTCCTTCCAGTCTTAAGTGTGGTAGCTGTAAGAGACCGTCCAGGCCTTCCATAGTCTCATGAAGGAATTTGTCATAATCCATGTTATGAAGGAAGGACATCTTTGGAATCCCCTCTGGATCATCCAAATGTTGCCTCTTGCTGGGGCTTGGTGTCTCCTCAATTTTTTGTCGCTTTCCTGTATCCAGTCATTCTTCGGGGAGTCCTTCTTGTAGTGATGTGGCTTCTTCATGGCTTTGGTGCTCTTCTTCTGGCAATTTTTCCTATTGAGTCTCTTTATGCAGCTCAGCGGAAGCATGTGTATCTAACACGGTTGAATTCCATAGAGGGGAAAGGTTTTTGAAAATCAATTGTGCCAGACTTGGAGGTGGGGTTTGTTGATGTGTCTCTACTGCCATCCCCTCTGGAGGTGTTGATAAGCTGAAACTTGTTGCTTCCCCCGCTGCCCCAGTACTTCCTAGTAAGATGCTATCTTCTGGGATAGCTCGGCCTCTATTCTCTGTGTTTCCTCTACAACATCAGGCATTATTCCCCTCATCTTCCTTTCAGTTTTCTTCCTTCTTCCTTTCTTGAGCTCCTTCATGATTTCCTTTGTGTCCATTAATAAGGCTTGTCCTTCCTACATTTCTTCAGAGGTAAGTGGTGGTGGTGCTATCTGTATTGCCAGTTGCATCTGTTCTTCTTGTTCTAGATCTAGAAGAGACTGTTGTGCTATATGATTCAGCACCTTTCTCATCAAGTACGGATTGCATACCTTTGACTGGTGTGCCTTCAGATAATTTTCCATTTCTCTATGGATATAATATGCTCAACCATCTTCTTTTTCTTCATGTACTTTGGCTATCCTGTTAAGGGGAACTCTATTGTACCTGTCCACTGGCTTTACTTGCATTATGAGTGACATTGCTCTCTGCAGGCCTTTTTTGTCACCTCATCTCTGATGTTGTCATACTCAGCCCCGTTGGAGTTGTACGAACTTTTCTTCAGCATGGCATCCAGGGGCATCTTTTCGTAATTGTGAGAGTGTATTTTAAGAGATGGTGGTAATTGTAGGGCCTCCCATATCAAATCTTCTGAGATTAATACATGTTATGTGCTTCCATCTTCTTTAGTCACCTTTCCCCTCTTAGTGGCCTTGTCGTAGGACTTGAGGTACCCCGCACACAATTCTGTATCGATGGTTTGGGGGAGACATTCTGCCATCCGCCCTAGGCCAACTTTCTCTACTTTGTCCCTTGACTTCTGCATCCTCCAAGATCCGCAAGCATTTAGGGCTGTGGTACCACAGAGCTATCTTTCCATAAGCAGTCTGGACTTCCTTGCTTATGATGGAGCCATGGAATGCTTGTGCATACTAATCCAAATAGCTCAATTTTGGGCTCCTTATGGGTCTTTTCTTTCTATTAACTGGTGATCCAATTGCACTGGCTTGTGTCACTGTGGGAGTTTCTTCGGCTTCTGGGTTAGAGGTAGCTAAGGTCGACATTTGTAAGAATGAGAAGAAGTCAGTCTAATGACTGGTAAGAGTATGTGACATGCCTCGTTGTTTTCTGTGATGTGCAGGGTCTAAAACCATGAAACAATTTTCCGTGAAAGTGCAAGGTCAAAACCCATGAAACACTTTTCTGTGAAAGTGCAGGGTCTAAAACCATGAAACTATTTATGCATATACCCTGTTTGAGAGTTGTTAGAGAGTTAATTGGTGAGTGTAGTTTATGAAGGGTGTAGGTCAAGGGAACAAAAGACTCGTATGCAGCAATCAGATTGTGTAAAAATGTAGTACCGTGAGAGTGCAGGGTGTGAGTTACGAACGTGATTTGCAAGGTTTTGTGAAATAATGAGAATGTAGGTTTTTGCAGATACAGAAAGTAATTAAACACACTTATGCAATTAAATAAACTCTTGTATTTGTATGAATTTCCTATCATGCAATTTTACGATTATGCTCAAGAAGAAAAGAATTGAAAAAACGGAAAGAAAATGCGAAGGTAAGGTATAAGCTCCCACCTTAACTCGGATATGTCGATTTCGTAGGCAGATGATCAGACGAGAATCAAAAGCATGGAGGCATATGCAAGCTCAGGGATCACACACACAATGGAGAATGATGAACACAGAATGCACAAAAAGGGAAAGAAATTTGATTTTATGGCGTAGCTGTCGAACTGGGCGACTGCCTTAATGAAGTATGCCACGTGGCCTCCCATCACTGGTCGAAGAAAAAGTGACCGTTTCACAACGTGAACTGTTTGGACTATTTCACGATGTGAACCATTTGGAACCAATTCATGACGTGAACTATTTTGTAGTATAGAGTGTGTGCAAAATTAATACCCTACATTCCTTTCATGCTCAAACACTCAATCATGCATTCAAAAGTTGGTTGGATGAAGTGATTGATCATGAACATTTTTGGATCATGAATGCACAAGATCGATACCTTCTCTTTTTTTTTCTTTATGCTCAAGCAGTCAAACATGCACATAATGAGTGAATGATACCCTGCTTACCTTGTACCCATTGTGTAACCATTGGATACCTTCCTGTTTTACGGCCATGAGAACCAAGGTGACACCTGGGCATTTTTGGGTATTTGTTGATGCAGTCGTTTTAGTTCTATGTGAGAGTTTTTAATTCTTCCTTCCACCTAACTGAACAATGTTGTTACTGTGTCCTGTGGTGGAGGGCTTCTATCTGTGTCCCTTTGCTGAACTTCTTTGTTTCTATCTTTAGGTCCCCTATTCAGTTCTATGACCAGAGTGGCTACTGTCATTGTTTTGGCAATTCCCAACCTATTTTGTTGAGTTGTCTTTTTCCTCCACACAAAGGTTGGCGAGGTTCCCGCCTGGGTTCGGAGTTGATGATGTATGTTTTTACTACTCTCTCTTTTGTGACTTGAATTTCTTGTGGTGTTGGCCCACTGAGTGGGGTTTGGGTACCCATATTGCCGTATTGCCTTGGTAGTATCCTTGTGCTCGCTCGCAAAGTAAGTCTTTTTGGACCCATTGCTTATGGAACCCTTGAGGTCTATTGGGATGCTTGGAGTCCTGCCAATCTATTTGTGTCAGCAAGGTCTGACTTTTGATTTCTTTGCAGATTTTTCTTGCGGTCTCCATATTATTCATGGTGTCCTTCTTGTGAGGTTGGTTTTTAAGTTGAATCTTGGGCACCCACTTCTGTGTACCCTTAGATTTTGGGTATTGTTTGTGCGAGTTTTTGTGGGACTAATGCTTGTTCTGTTTTATGAGGTGATGTCACTGAATTCGGTGTTGTTTGTTCATCATTCATGATCTGTTTCTGTTCGTCAAGCTCCATAAGGGTATGGATATGACCTTGTCACCCTCGCTTAACAACATTGTCCTCTCTTTCGATTGGATATTGCATTTGCTGGTAGAGATCCAGGATCGTCTTACAATCATTTCCTCTTCCATGGAATCTGCAGGCATGACAAACACCTTCCCAACCAAGGAATTATTTCTAATGGAAATGTTAACACTTAAAAATCCTTCAGCTCTTGTAGTTTAAGTGCACACTGCGTACTTGCGCATCAATGGGTTCAAGGCATGGTCTATCTAATGCTACCCAGGTTTCATACAAGATCAAGTTATGACTTGATCCTGTATTTATCAGTGCAATGCTCATTGCATGGCCCTACCTTGAGTCGTGCTGGCTTAATGTTTAGTTCCTCTTCATCTAAGAGAGTCAAGGAGGCCCTGTTGACATGTATCAGTCTCTTATGGAGTAATTGTTTAGCTTTGGCGCCTCTCTGGCCTTAGCTTCTTCTTCTTAAGCTCACTGGATTTTTTCCTTTGCGAGTTGTTTTTGTTGTTTTAAGAGATGTTCTTGCAAGAGCATCTCTTGGGTTAGTGGTCCAAAATATTTTTTGAGTTTACTTCCATCGACGTTACCCTCCATGTATATGCCGTCAATTGTCTCAATTTGAACTGATCCCTGAGGTGTGATCTCAAACACTTGGAATGGTCCCAGGCCTCGGTATTTGAGTTTCTTTTTTTTGGTGCTTCCTACACCATACATGAGGACAAGGTCTCCCATTTCCACTTCTTTTTGTCTTAGATTTTTGTCGAACCAATGTTTCCTGTGTAGTTTCTCGACCATGAGTCCATGTGATGCTATTAGCCTAGTCGCATTAAGATTTTTGTCGAACCAATGTTTCTTGTGTAGTTTCTCGACCATGAGTCCATGTGATGCTATTAGCCTAGTCGCATCAAGATTCTCTAAGTCAATTAGCATTTCAGCTAATGCATTCTCCATTAGACGTTCTTGTACTGTAATCCTTAAGCTCGGGACTAGGTATTCCATAGGCATTACTGCCTCAACACCATAAGCTAGATGGAAGGGAGTGTATCCCATCGCTACCTTATATGATGTTCGATACGCCCCTATCGATACGCCCCTATCGATACGCCCCTAGGGCTACTGTCAGCTTATGTTCCCAGTGTGTTCAACTTGCTTTCCAAGGTTTTTGTCAAGATAGTACACAAAATTTTGTTTGTACTCTCAGCTTGACCATTGGCCTGTGGATAATAAGGTGATGATTTTCGATGGACCACTAAGAATCCCACAAGTAAATGATCAATCACCTCATTAATAAAATGTGAGCCACGATCACTAACTAATTCTAATGGGCAGCCGAACCTCCAGATAACTTGCTCGTATAAGAATTTTGTTGTTGTTCGTGCATCAGATCTCTTTGAGGCTCTGGCTTCTACCCATTTTGTGAAATAGTCCATGGGCCACGATCACATATCGAGCTTGGGATGGATGTGCCGTTGGACTAATAGGTCTGACAAAATCTACTCCCCATCTGTTGAATGGTTGTCTTACAATAATAGGGGTGAGCGGCATCCTATCCTTTTGTTGTGGGATAGCAAAACGCTGACATTCTTTACATCTTTTGACAAATTCTATGGCGTCTCCGAATAATGTAGGCCACCATAATCCTGCTTGAAGCACTTTACGAGCTGTGATCTCTCCAGCAAAATGCCCGTCTGCTATCCCTGAATGAGCTTCATCCAATATTGTGACGAAATCATCCTCTCGCACATCTTCTTAGCACATTATCTTTTCCTAGCTTATATAGTTCTCCCGTAATCCATTGATAAAGTGCAGCAAGCTTGATAAGCCGCCGTATTTTATCTTTTTTCAAAGGTATTTCCTGCAGACAGAAAACCATGAGCTAGATAATCTGAGATTTCCTCACTCCATTCGGGTACCATGTCCAATTTGAACAAACAAGCATCAGGGAGATCATCTTCAACACGAGTTGCTAGTTCCCCATTTGCAATTCTCGACATATGATCGGCTAACACATGCTGTGTTCCTTTTCTTACCGTGACTGTAAAGTCGAATTCCAACAATAATAGCAACCATCGTGCGATTCTCCCCGTGGTGCAAGGCTTATTCACTAGGTATAATAAGGCTTGATGTCCACGAAGAATACAAAATTATTGGCCAATAGGTAATGTAGATACTTCTTGACGGCGTAAACCATGGGCAATCCTTCCCTCTCTATGGTGGTGTAGTTCACCTCTGTATCATTTAACTGACAAAACTAGCGAAGCAAACTGGATAGTCCAATTTGTACTCACACCAAGCTGGGCTAGTACGCAACCAATAGCAAAATTTGATGCATCAATATGCATGTGAAATATGAGATCCAATTGGGGGGTCATAGAATTGATGCGCTAGTCAATGCTTGCTTCAGTTGATCATATGATTCCTGCCATTCCTCATTCCATTCAAAGACAATGAGTAGCTTGTACAATGGTCTAGCTATTTTCAGCATAGAAAATTATGAAGCGGTGGTAATACCCCACATGGCCCATAAATCTTTGCACACCTTTGTAATTGGTAGGCAGTGGTAGCCCCAATATCAACTTGACCTTGCTATCATCCGTGGATATACCATTCTTTGAGATAATGTATCTCAATATCACACCATGTTTGACCCAAAACTGACACTTTAAAGGGTTGAGGGGTATACGATATAATCGACATCGCTTGAACACTTTCCTTAAGCAAGCCAGATGGTTCGCCCATTCGAGAGTGTGCACACAGATCATCAATGAATGCCTCCAACCACTTCTGTAATAAGTCCTTCAAGGATGTACACATTAACCATTGAAATGTTGCTAGGGCATTGGTAAGACCAAAGGGCATAACCTTGTATGCAAATGTCCCCCACATTGTATTGAAAGCTATCTTATGCTGATCCTCTAGTGCTATGGACACCTGATTGTAACCAGAGAATCCATCCAAAAAGCTGTAAGCTTATTCACCATCTACTCTTTCCAAAACATGTTCCGTATAAGGTAGTGGATAATGATCTTTCCTAGTAGCTGTGTTGACCTTTTTAAGATCAACACATACCCTAAGTTTTCCATTCTTTTTTGGCACTAGTACAATTGATGACAACCAATCCGTATGTTTGATTTCATAGATGAAATCCACAACAATGACCTTGTCTATTTCCTCCTTTACCATTGCCGCATACTTAGGATTCATATGGTATTGTTTTTGCCTAGTTGGCCTTGATCCTTCCACGATTGGAATCGTATGTTGTACTACCTCAGGTGGTACCCCCTTCATCTCCTTGTAATTCCAGGCGAAACAGTCCTTAAATTCCTTAAGGAGAGCAATGAGCTCATCTTCTTTAACCGAAGTCAAGTCCTTAGAAATGTATACGAGTCGAGCTTCCTCCCTTGGTCCTGCAATATCAACTTCCTTGACTTTCGCCGGGCCATCGTATGATGTGGACAGCCCATTCTCCTAAACCCTTGTTGCCGTTAGTCGGACCACTTTTCGCTCGTCTCAACAGTATAGGTTTTGAAGTGGTCGGGTACTGAGAGCAAGTCTAGTTTGTCTTCATTTTCACTTTTGGTTTTAGTCATTATCTTTCTAGCCTCATGTTCCGCTTCTGCCAAGGCTTTATTGTGTTTTCAACGCCTAGTTTTTGTAAGCTTAGGTGTTTCTAGCTCTTGAAGGGTGACTTTCTCCTTATGTCTTCCCTCTAGTGATATCTTACTCAACTCCTCACCCCAATCCTTAGAAAACTCATCGTGTACCTTAGTGGCCTCAAGGTATCTCAGCCACTGGGCATCCGTGGGTTTTCTTCGTAATAGGGCATTTCATCAGGCAATATATCGTTTCTGTTTTCGCCACCTTCTAAGGCGTTAAGCATTGGCATGGCCTTGTGCTATGGTCCCTTCTATACTCGATGTCTCCTCTTCTGATGCTTCATCAATGGTCTACCAATTAACCATACAGACATAGGTTGTGGGGACAGTTCTAGATTCCACATACTGGGTCCCCCTGGGTTGCATCACATTTATGGTAGCTAACACATGCATCTAGTTTTCACTGGTCCGAAGGAGAAAGTGACACATACATTTTTGTTTCCTCTTCTTCCTTCGAATTTCCCACCGCCGAGGGCTAGCATATTTGTACAGATGTGGTACGTTCCATTAATGACTAAATGATTACCAAACAATTGCCCTTCCATGGGGTATACTTTCCATGTTCTATGATCTATCTTTAAAATTTGTGAATCCCTACGTACATACACGTGGTCTAATGCCCAATCATGCACCAATTTGGATTCCCTCATGAAGGGTCTCCCCAATATTATGTCATATGAATCAGGTTGGTGCAGGAAGTCCATGACCACAAATGTATGATGGTAGCGAAACGTAAAGAGTTTGAGTTTCACATTCTCCAGAAGTCTAATGGACCTTGAAGATGTTCCATCAACCATTTTAACGATTACATCTGCTTTTTTTAGATCGGGTTTTTCCCAGTTCTCCCAACAATGTTTTGTGATGATGCTAACCCCCACCCCACCATCCAGGATAGCCAGTGCCTGGTACCTGTTATGATGAATCGAGATTGTAGCATTTGTGTCATCGCTTTCGTAATAACGCCCCAGTTGATTAACTGGTATCTTAACGACTCGGGTTTTCCTTGTGTGTCTTAAAGTTCTTTCTGCCAGAGGTGGCATAACCTCATCTACAGTATCAGCTGGGTTTAGTCCGTCGCCTTCTACCCATTCTTTTATGTCTGTCCATATAGGGTTGGTGAATTGCGTAACAGTTTCTCTAATGGCATTTGTACAGGCATGAACAGTACAACCGTGAGACTTCCTATGTCTCCGGGTTCTTTGGAGATTGAGGGTTCTTCCCCCAGGTGTGTGACTCACATTCATCCATAGGGAAGGAATGGATAGACTCACCCAACGCATTTTCATTAAACATTCTGGACATTGTGTTTGCTTGGGATCCCTCTTCTGTTTCTTCTCGAATTGGAGTCGGTACGTCCAATTCCCTTTTTCCTGGTTGGCTCGTTTCATGGACAAATTGTATCCCTGACCCGGTTAGCCCTTAGCTTGGCTTCATGAAGCCGTTGGCATTCTTCGACTAAGGCCCTGGTGTCTTCGAGCTTTCTTATTTCCTCGTTGGGCATTGGGGTATTCACCGACTCCTTTAGGAGTACTGGCATGTCATTGGGTGTAGCAGTCAGGTGCGTATGAACCATATTCTTGTTTGGGCACTCGACGTCTCGATGCGGCCCTCCGTAGCCAAAACATTATAGCTTCTCAGGTTTGAGTTCTTGTCCTTGCTCTTCCACTGTACTGTGGTTTGAAACACAGGTACTGGCGTGTTATTCTATAGAACGTAGAATTCAGGCATGACCTCTACAGTTTCCTCATAGTCCTCTCCGCTAGGTTCTACTTCGCATACCACATCAACATCTTCTGACGGCTCTTCAATCAATACTTCATTGATTTTAGCCTGCAGTGGTTATGGTGGTAGAACTGGTGGTGGCAGAGGTGAAGCGTCTTGCACCCAGAACATCCCCCTAGGTAAGTAGGAAGAGTTGGTTTGTCCTGCAGTTAGCGGTGATCTATCCAAGTGGCGCAAGTAAATCCAATGGAGCTCTAACAGTTAGCGGTGACGTCCAGGTGGTGCAAGTAAATCCAATGGAGCTCTAAGTGTTGGTAGCTGTGTAACATTTTAGAATCTTGGATATCTACACATTGAAGTGTCATGATTCCCTAATTTTACATAGTGGGCACAATCGAGTAATGGCCTTGCTCTTGATTGTGGACATTCGGTGGTAGTGTGATTCAATCTACACATAGAGCACCACACCAATTCCCTGCTGGGTTAAAGATGATTATGCCCATGCACAGATGTGTCCCTACCCTCCTTAACCTTCAATTTCTCTAGTATACCGTTACTGAGCTCATCCACAGTCATGTTTTTTACTTGCTTGCTATCTCCGAGTTCCAATTTCTTGGTGACTCGAGACACGCAAAGTCGTAGTTACTGAAGATGTTCTGACATCTTCCAGTTGTGGCAATTCCAGCATATTATCTTCATATTCAATTGCCAGTTTGTAATGTGCATCAAGAGTAGCGGGTTGGGCTAGTACTAGATAATCATGCATCTTGTGGTCTCTAACCCCTCTCCGGAAGCAAGGCAATAACTACAGTTAACCTCTCCCGTAGTTTGCACCTTGAATTTAAGTGCTTAAGTCGAGACACATAGTCTCTCATCAACTCAACTTCCTTTTGTTTGATATTATGTAACTATGCCACAAGGCTCCATCTATCACCACTTCAGGCAAAGCTGGGCACAAACACATTCTTGAGTCGTGTGAAGTTAACCTTATCCTTGGGTTTGAGGGTTCAAAACCACTAATGCGCTTTCCCACGCTTAGATGCAGCTAGGATAATCAAGTATATAAAGTCCACGATACAAGTACAAGTACATGTATACACATATACAGATTGGACTGGTAGTGTCATAGACATAAGATTTACTAGCGGCTTTATGTTTTCTTTTGGGAGTGTTGCTGTTAGTTGGAGCAGCCAAGAACCAGCCTACAGTTGCGAGTATATAGGCTATAAGTACAAGGGCACTGCTATGGTGACATGTGAGGTAGCTTGGCTATAGAAGCTACTTATTACATATATGGGTGGTGAGCCCATGCATAGAGTTGTTGTCATTTATTATGGTGTAACCCATTGTATCATGCTAGGACAAAGCACATTGAGGTGCATTATCATTTTTTAAGGGAGAAGGTTCTAAGTATATAGTATCATTAGCCAATGGCTATGATAAAGATGAGTGGCTATGATAAAGATGAGTGGGATACTAATGGTAAACCAAGTTGGGATAAAGATTTAAGAGTATGAAGCACCTTGGATTTTCAAGTGATGCGTGATCTGTCGACCGTTGATGTAATTCTTGGGAGAGAATGGTTATTTACATTGGGGGAAACACTTGGAGAGAAGTTAAATTTTGCATAATACACTAACATTTTAGCATAAAGGAAAATTTATTACATTACAAGGACACATAATGTACCATCTTCTCCTTTGATATGTAATATTGAGCTCCAAAAGCTTCATCAAGATAATTAAATAGAAAAAATGATTTTGTGTTATGTAATGCCTGAATTTAAAAACCATTATGAAAAGTTTGATTCATGTATTTGTGAAATAGATAATTCTTCTTTGAACAATTTATTAGAAGAATTTAAAGATGTTTTTTTGGAAACATTGCTAAAAGATTTACTTCTAGATAAAGGGATAAATCATCCCATATAAGTTTTAAAGGATTCAAAGCCAATTAGTAAGCCACCTTATAGAGTAACTTTTACCAAAAGTGACATTTTCATGAAGGCATTGGGTATAGAGAAGCTCCACAAGTTCAGGAGCTTACTTGGAGTGTATAGAGCATGGAGTTGAGCTCAAGGGGGAGTGTTGAGATATCGAGCTCAACTAGTGCAGATATAGATAATACACCAAGATGATAGCTATGCACTTATGCCACTAGCATGGTTGGTGAGATTATGGTTGATATGCAACTAGTGGTTTACAAGATGTGTGAAACCACTTTGGTTTTCTAGAGTTATAGCATAATTATAGCGCCAAATCCTTGAATATTTTAGTAGGAGAGTACTTTCCCTTATTGTATGGCATAATTATAGCGCCAAATTCTTGAATATTTTAGTAGGAGAGTACTTTCCCTTATTATATGTACTCTTATTTTTTGTTATAGTTGTAGTAGAGAAGTAAGAAGATAGAAAAAAATTAAGCCTTCCATCTCTTCCTTGACTGATTTTCTACTCTTGTGTGTGTGCGTGTGTGAAGAAGAAAGATTGCAAGGTCCTCCACGTTCTTCTCAATGGTTAACACAAAAAAATAGGAAAGGGGTGAGAGTGCATTAAGAAGGACCAAAAAGGTGGGGGTGGAGATGGTCGGGGGAGGGGGAGGGGGAGGGGGGGGGGGGATTTAATGTGGATTCTTGGGGGAAGAGCCAAGGTGAGAGTGCATTAGGAAGGACCAAAAAGGTGGGGATGTGGATGGGGGGAGGGATTTCATGTGGATTCTTGGGGGGAATAGCCAGTCACATCTTGATTTGGGAAACCTACAACCCCTATTCATATTAATCAAAAGTATTGTATTCATATTTACTCTCATAATAATAATTGATGCTAAGTCATAGAGCTTGTACATTTTACCAAATTAAAAGTGTCTATATCCACTCTCTCGCAAAGTGTCTATATCCACTCTCTCACAAAATGTCTATATCCACTCTTTCACAAAGTGACAGAATATAGATATTGCCAATTCATTAAATCCAAAGTACTACATTTTAGCCCTCTCTCACATATACAACATGCAAATTCACCAAATCAAAAGTATCATATTCAAGTTCACTCTCTTACAATGTGTGATAGAACATACAACTACAACTTCACCAAATCAAAAGTATCACAATCACTTTCACTATCTTGTAAAATAGGACATACAACTTGCAAATGCATCAAATTAAAGTATCATATTTATGTTCTCACAACATGATACAAAATACAAATTATAAATTTATTGAATCATAACTATAAGTTGAGATCCCAACTCTTAAATATGTCCATGTGTCTCTTACAATCTCTAGTCCTCCTCATCCTCATCTTCCTATGCCTCGTTGTTCACCTTGCCTTCCTCTTCCTCTTTGTACTCATCTTGTTCATTATTTTCCTCCTCCTCTTTGTCTTACATTTTCACTTCCTCTTTGTCTTCGTATTCCTAGGTAAATGTGTCCCCTTCATCCTAAGATAACAATACACAAGAGAAAGTGGGCCATTTTTCTAGCTCATTAATGGACTCCACCACACTAGATGTAGCATAAGAAATAAAAAGTCAATATAAAAAATCCATGATTAGTATATGAAATCATTATAAGAAACAAAAAACAATTAACATAATATTACGAATAAATAAGTAATAATGCACAATCAATAGTAATTAACAATCAATAATACAGAATCAACAATAATAATCCATAATCAACAACAACAATAAACAATTGATTAGAACAATGAACATTTAATAATCAACAAACAACAATAAACAATTGATAGTTACGATTAATAATCGACAGTAAATAACCAACAATAAGTAATCGACACCAAATAACCAATGATGAGAAATCACCACTTAATAATTTACAAATTGACATGTTATAATTAATAATAACATTAAAATTTTAATAAATTTACAATCATCATTTAATAATCAACATGTAAAAATGACCAATTAACTTCAATAACTAATAATTAATAATCAAATAATATTAATCAGTAATCAACATTTAGCAACTAACAACCATACAATCAATTGATACAATCATCCTATCTTATTGAGCACCTCACCTCACCTTATAGTTGTGTAAATCGTGATCTTACTCGCCATTTGCTTATCATGTCCCACAAGTCACACCAATTAATAAACTAACAATGGAATTGTCTATCATTTATTGATCAAGTGATTGTTTAATCTCAACCAATAAAAGAGGAATTATCTATCGTTTTAGCAAATAACAACCAATAGGTAAGAACCAACAATCAATTGACCCCACTAAAAAAGAGGAATTGTCTGTTATTTAGTTAAGAACCTACAATCAATTGATACAATCATCTTATCTTATTGAGCACCTCACCTTATAGTTGTGTAAATTGTGATCTTACTAGCTATTTGTCTATTATCTCCTCACACAATAGACAAGGGAATTATCGTAGTTAAAGCCAAAGGACAAAGATTAAAGATGGTTCCTTTATTTTTCTTATGGAAATGACTTTTGGTGATAAAATTGTTATAAAGAGTATTTCTACTTGTGTAGATAAGATGGTGGAAAGGAAAAAAAAAGGATCTTGAAGACTAGAATTCAAAAGGAAATATATAGAATCCCTTTGGGGATATGACTTGTATTGCATAGTTGACAATAACAAAGAAATAGTAAGAACATAATGCCCATGGCTCATAGATCAACATTCAATTTGATTTGATTACACTAGTTAACAATGAATGTACAAGTAAGTTGATATGTAGATCTATTACCTCATCTCAAGTGATATCATTTTCTGACCTTTGCCACTCTCAATTGGTATTTATCTTCATTTTCAGTCCTATTGAATTATAAGCCCATTGCCTTATCCCAATAAATATTGTTGCTTAGATAAGCCAAAACTGAACTATCCTATCCCAATAAATATTGGTGCTTAGATGAGCCAAAACTTACCTATGTTGCACGACACAACTTAGAGTAAAGTCTGTACGACCTCTGTGCTGGACATACTTAAATACTCCTTGCCTCTCTTGAAAAAAGAGGATTTATGTAGAGAAGTTTTTGGAAGGACTTCAAAGTTGTGGTGTGCACTTCAAACTATCAACAAGATTATTATAGACTAATTAAAACATTTCATAGAACTCAAGAAAGCCAACCCCAAATATGTGAATCACTTTTGTTTTAGGTTAAAATAACTCTTTGGGGATGTAGCTTCTAAATCATAATTTATTTTAGCTTATTATGGTTGCCTCATTCAAAACAATACACTCTAACGTAGTTGCTTGGAAAAGAGAAAGGTAACTAAGGATGTTTGTATTAGGTAGAGTGTTGTTGATGGATTACTAATGAAAAGTGAAAGAGAGGTCCATGTGCCAAAAAGTACTCATCTTTATGGAAGAAACAAAAGAAAACTATGGATATGATGGTCTTAAATCTTATTGCTCATTTGCGCTCATTTGTCACACAAGGACAAAATGCAAAGGATTTTTTAATTGAGGTTATTTTTTATGTACATTGAAATTGATGGAGTGGTGTTAAAGTTATCATCAACATGCTTGCTGCATGAAGGGATCCCCTCATTGCTTAGCAAGGTGCATGTTAGATTGATGTTTAAGTTAACTAATTAAAAACTAGTACAAGTTTCTTATAACTCACATATTTACAAGGCAGCATTTAATGTGCAAGGAATGATAACAAAAATAACACAATAACTTCCAACTTACCAATCTTAAAAACATGGTATGGCATATTAAAGCTAACAAGGTTCATATGTTAAAGAACATCTTTAAAAAAAATAAAATCTTACAGCATGTCTTCTCACAAACATAAATTCATTGCTGCCTTGTTAGGGTCCTACTGAGATGCTAAATCAAATGCAATAAATAACTCTACATTTGAATGGTGCTAAGGTCAATGGTAAGGAAGTACATATGCATGTGTTTTAACACATTTATTCACAAAGAAAAGGCATTTGAATGTTTTTACTACACCTTTTTTATTCGAAATAATTTATTGACATCTTTGAATGTGTTATTAAATGAAAAGTGGCAACCTTTTTGGGAGAGGGAGACATAACAACTATGAGCGCTCATTTTTACTCTTAAATTTAACATTCTCGAGTAGAGGGCATGCATCGGATTCTTCTAGATAATTAAAAGATGTGCTACACATTTTTACTAATGATTACTTTGTGAAATGGAATCACTTCGATCTGTGCAAGATACTAGAATGTGCTTATCACATATTTTATCCATAGAGATCAAAGAATAAGGTGTTATTTACATGCAATCTAGTGGTAGATATTAAAGATTGAAATGCTTGATGGGTATGAGTAAAATTAGAAGGATAATGTAATGTGCATCATTTCAAATGTGATCACTCTAATAATATATTTGGCCTCTAGCATAATAATAAATATTAGACTAATGACTATTCTTTCATCATGTTACACATGAAAAAGGGCTCTACGAGCAGCGTGCTTGATGGGCCCGATCAAAGTCATGCTTATCGTACAATATGCACTGCTCCAACATGGCCATTCATATAGTACATTTTGTATTGTTTTAACCATATGCATACGTAAAGGTTAAAAGCTGGAGGCGCAGTATGTAAAAAGGTGTTATTGCAAATTAAAGCTACCAAAATCTCGAGGAAAGAGTTGTGTATGTTGTAAGGACATTGCACGACATGAGGTTTAAGTTGGGGACTATTTTTAAGGACGATGACTTTGGGAAGTGTGGTCCTCCACATGAGAAAGGGGTTCTAAGGCGCAGTGGTGAGCATGTTCTTGAGGATTTTAACATAGTAGGAGAGTGAAGGAGAAGGAATTTGATGATTCTAAACATACTAGAAGAGTGGAGGAGAAGGAACAAACGAGATATAGGGGTGGGGGTGGTGAGAAAATACCATGGTACCATGGCACAGAGAGAGAGAGAGAGAGAGAGAGAGAGAGAGAGAGAGAGAGATGGTGGTCGATGCTTATGTAGTGACTCTGAGATGGTGGTCGATGCTTATGTAGTGACGCTGGAGGTTAACGATGCAAGGGTGAGAGGGGTGTGGGGGTTATCAGTAGAGGGGGTGGAAAAGAGGTTCTCAAGGGAGGGGAGGGTGGGGAAAAGCAAAAGATGGGACTTTGCACTTTAGCACCGTTGTAAAGAGTCAAGACATGAAAGTGAGGCGAGAGGTGTAGGCCTTGAAAGGGTGAACTTTTTAGGGGACCTCTTTAACGAGGGTCTAAGAGGTCACTGTCGGGGGGGGATTATTTAATTATTATTTCTCCCAGCAAACGGATTTTATGGCCATTTTTATAAGACATGCACCAAACAAATAATTGATTTTGCAAAAATATGTGGACTTGTTCTTCTCTGTGCTTCTTTCATCGTCCTCTCCTCCTGGTGTCCTCGTGATTTTCTTCCTCGAAATCCAGAGGATTTTTATTTAAAGTTTTCTGACGCAGAAGCTTATAGAGCTCTGATGTAAGGGTTCCTAGGGTTTCTGCTTCTCGATCCTGCATTCCTGTCAGAACACCGCAGCATCTGCATGAGTTCTGATGCAGATTTTAGGGTTGGTTTCTTCTGCATCGTCGTCTTCGTCTCGCTCATTTCCCGTCAGAAGTAGCGTTTTTTCCCAGCTTTTGCTTCAGAATCCGGCATTAGGAGCATCTGCAATTCTCGCTCCAGGTACTTCTCAGCTCGCTCTTGGATTTTTGGCAAGGTGAGAACGGAAGCAGCGAAAATTGCCGGCAATTGCATCTTCGAGTCGGCTTATAGTGCCGGACATTGAATGTTGTCGGAAGCACTCCCGTTCGTTGGAAATCGACAAACTTTGTGCTGGAGCTAGGGGGATTCGGCCTCAACTGCTGAATTATGCTGTAAACCTGTGCAGGGACTCACCGATTTCCCAATATTGTAACTGTCACTTCTCTGCAGGAGCAATTGGAAGGATTGCGCGTTACCTGTTTTCTTAGGGCAAAGGGTTGTGCAGACGCAGCGTTTTGGATTGGTTTCGGTGGCTCGCATTTTGCCGACAGCTTTGGAGTGAAGGTGTACGTGACCATCATGGCCATGCATCATCATGCCACCCATACACCCTTCATGGCCATACATCACATCACTCATATTCCGCCATTTTCTAGCAAAAAGGGACTCGGCAACCCTTACAATGCTGTACCCTCTTGAGCCCATTGGCAAGCTTCTGTCTGTGAGGGTATTAATCCTTGGCCGTCTCATTGTTGAGAGCATTAAGCAATCAGGATGGCTGATATTGGACGAACAGGGACTTTTGAACGGGACATTGAGCAGGTTAGATACACTATATTTATACATGATGTTTTGAAAATTTGCAGTTAAAAAAAATTACAGCCTTTGGTTGGTTTCTGTGTGGTAAGACAATTAGCTTGGTTCTCGTGGGTTCAGTCTGTCACCTCAAAACCTTTTCTAGTAGAAAGCTTGCCATCTCAAGGGAGGAGCTGATGCAAGGTTATCTATTTGATTGCATCTCCATGGCTAGGAATTTTGTGATTTTGGGGTTTTGGCTCAAATGCCATGCACACGAGAGATGCTTAAAAACCTTAATCAATGTCTACGTGCATTGCCATGAAGGTGCACAAGGACCTGGATCGAGGTCAATGTGCATGTACATGGATGCATGCAAAGTCAAGGACTTTGATTGCGGTGAATATGCATGCCATGCAGGAACATATTCTCTTCATTGCAAGGCTGCAAACATAAAGCTCTCTCTTTTACCCACCCTACCCATTCCAAGTGCGGTGCCTGCTCTCTCTCTCTCTCTCTCTCTCTGTCTCTTACCTACCCTACCCATTCCAAGTGCGGTGCCTACACTGTCCCATAACGTAAAGGCTGACTAGCAATTAACCCCTAAAGATCTATTCTAAAGTATGGCGTTAGTACAGTTATGCCACATGCAAACTGTACTTGCTTATCTCGTTGTATGACCGTGTGCTTGGACTTCTTAAAGTCTTGAAAAGAGATGTTTTGTTTAGTTTGGCTATCACAATCTTTTTTTGATTTCATGAAATCGCTTGCATGGATGTAGGCCATAACAGCGTTGAAGAAAGGTGCCCATCTTTTGAAGTACAGCCGCAAAGGAAAGCCCAGGTTTTGTCCATTCCGGCTCTCTAATGTAAGTCTTATAGTTTACCTCTCTGTGTCTCTCTCACAAGCACGCATGCACGCACGTCTGCTTATCCACTTGTTTGTGGTGAGTCCTATACTTGAGTAACATTGGATTCTGCAGGATGAGAAGACCTTGATATGGTTATCGGGAAAAGAAGAGATGCAGTTAAGTCTGAGTTCTGTGGCTAGAATCATTCCTGGCCAACGCACTGTAATGCTCCCCATTGATCCTTAGCATTAAAAGTCTCTAGTATACTGATTTGAGATTTCACATACTTGCTGACCTGTGTAGTCATGGTGCCTACCCAAACGTTTGTAAGTAATGCAATAATTCAATGTGTCATTTTTCAGGCTAGTTTCCAGCGGAACCCCACACCGGAAAAAGAATACCAGTCTTTTTCTCTCATTTTTGGACATGACGAGCAATCTCTTGATCTCGTAAGTATGTTGTTTTTATTGAGTTACAGGCATCAGGAACCGCACGATTGTAGGCTCAGGGGATTCAAACCCAGGTTCCCACCCTGGCAACGGAAACCCCTGACCACCAGGCTACACACCTGTGGGTACAATTTAGACCCCACCAAAAGAGTGTTTTATTTTTTGATTCCCCCCCATGCAGGTCTGCAAAGACAAAGATCAAGCAGAATTATGGTTTGTTGGTCTAAAAGCCTTGATAAATGGTGGCCAACCACACAAGTTACGAGTGGACATGAAGAGTGACGGAGCTATGTCATCTGATGGAAATAGCCCCATTGGCCACATGCGCAAAAAATACAATGCTGGTGGTGGGGCTATTTCTGCTAGTGGTTTACAACAGGTAACCTATCATCATGCCCTTTCAGCTATCTAACTATGCCTCATCTTAGAGAAAGAAACAAGGGACGAACCTAAACTCTTGGTCTTGTTTTGGGGATTAGATTAGTAAGATGGTGCTTTGTGTCTTATTTCAGGATTGTGGAGATACTTTTAGAGCTACCTATGGAAGTCCTCCTTATCGTGGGTTAGAGAAGACCTATTCAGCAGTCACCATGAATCCATTGGAAGCCAGGAAGAGCTATCCAGAGGGAGGTTTGATTGGGGACTCTTTGAATTCTGGTGATTCAGATTTAGT
This sequence comes from Cibotium barometz, assembly GCF_041138505.1. NCBI lineage: Eukaryota > Viridiplantae > Streptophyta > Polypodiopsida > Cyatheales > Cibotiaceae > Cibotium > Cibotium barometz. The sequence continues at coordinate 1,843,291 of NC_141085.1, forward strand.
ATCCGAGACTTTAAAAACCCAGTTTAAAGACAGTAGCTCAGAGGCTTTCAGGGTAAGCCTATCGAGTATGATAAGCTCTTCAAGTCATGGATCAGGACAAGATGATGTGGAGGCTTTAGGTGATGTATACATGTGGGGTGAAGGACTTGGTGATGGGCTATTGGGGGGTGGCTCATGCAGCGCTGAAAGTGGCTCTGGCTTGAATATGGATTCTCTACTACCAAAGCATTTAGAATCAGCTGTGGTACTGGATGTCCACAATATTGCATGTGGTAGAAGGCATGCTGTTTTAGTTAGTAGGCAAGGAGAAGTTTTCTGCTGGGGACAAGAGTCAGGAGGCAGGCTTGGCCATGGAGTCGACGCAGATGTGGCTCATCCACAGCTAGTGGAAACTTTAGTGAATACTTGTGTGGAGCATGTTGCTTGTGGGGAATATCACACTTGTGCTGTGACATTCAGTGGAGATCTTTATACATGGGGGGATGGCACACGGAGTTTTGGCCTTCTTGGTCAAGGAAACGATTTCAGTCATTGGATGCCTAGAAGGGTTCATCTCTCAGAGGGCATAAGGATCTCAAGTGTTGTTTGTGGTCCTTGGCATACTGGGCTGATAACATCTGCAGGACAACTCTTCACCTTTGGTGATGGGACTTTTGGAGCCCTTGGACATGGGGACAGGGCCAGTGCCTCTTTTCCTAAAGAAGTAGAATCCTTGAAGGGTCTCAAAACTGTCAGGGTAGCCTGTGGGATCTGGCACACTGCTGCAGTAGTTGAGGTGATTATAGGCTACTCAGATGCTAATGCTTGTTCATCTGGGAAGCTTTTTACTTGGGGTGATGCTGACAAGGGCTGCCTTGGGCATGGTGATAAGGAACAAAAGTCTGTTCCCACTTGTGTGGCTGCTCTTGTAGACTATGACTTTCGCCAGGTGGCCTGTGGACACAGTCTTACTGTTGCTCTTACGACATCAGGTACAGTGTTTACCATGGGAAGCACAGTTTATGGCCAGTTAGGAGACCCACATGCCACTGGACAATATCCTTTACTTGTAGAAGGTAAATTGTGGGAAGCCTTTGTGGACGAGATTGCATGTGGGTCACACCATGTAGCTGTACTAACTTCAAAAACAGAGGTTTATACCTGGGGCAAGGGTGCCAATGGAAGACTTGGGCATGGAGATGTTCAAGACAGGCATACTCCCACATTGGTTGAGGCACTCAAAGAAAAGCAAGTGAAGAGCATATCTTGTGGGTCAAGCTTTACGGCTGCTGTTTGTTTGCATAAATGGCTTTCAGGAGCAGACCAGTCTGTCTGCTCAGGATGTCGGTTATCTTTTGGTTTTACTAGAAAGCGGCATAACTGCTATAATTGTGGGCATGTCTTCTGCCATGCATGCAGTAGCAAGAAGGCCACCAAAGCAACACTGGCTCCCAGTCCTAAAAAGCCATACCGTGTTTGTGACCCCTGCTACACCAAGTTGAAGATGGCAGCAGATGTCAGTATGGGCTCCCAGATTGTAGGCCTTAAAAAGAGTAGTGCCATACAGCAATCTTTGGAGTCCAAAGAAAGGACAGAAAAAGCAGAAGTGAAGCAGTTGAAGGTGCAGTTATCACTACCCAGGCTTCCTCTTGTAGAGCAGTCTAAGCAGCATGAAGAGAAATCTCCCTCTAAACAGATGAAGAAGCCAGAGTCTCTAAGGCGTGTCTCACCTGCCCCAAATGAGACTAGCTTGCGGAGTGCTGCTAGTATGTCTGCATTCTACGACACAGATTCTTCATCATACAAACGCCCCATTTCACCAATATCTGTTCCACCACCAAGGACTCTTGCATCAGTCATGTCACCCTTGTCAAGGCGGTTTAGTCCTCCGCGCTCTACCACTCCGACCCCGACTGTATCGGGGCTTACTTCTCCAGATTTTGTATTTGATGAGCTAAAGAAGACAAACAAAAGTTTGACTCAAGAAGTTTTGAAGCTGCAGGCCCAGGTATTCGAACTTTCCTAGAGATGTCCTCCTTTGTGCATGTACATTTGAGATTAACAGCATAGAAACTGTGCCTTTGATTGACCAAGAGGAATCTGGACTGCTAACTATGGGTATTACAGGTTGAATCTCTTACTCAACGTTGTCAGGCCCAAGAAGCGCAGCTGCAGCATGCTGCAAATGAGCTGCAAATGGCCAATGCGGTTGCTGCAGATGAAAGCACAAAATGCAAAGCTGCAAAAGAAGTCATAAGGTGCCTCACAATACAGGTAGGTTTTGGCCCAAGCAATCTTGGCAGAAGAAGGTGGAAAGAGGGCTTGTTTTTCTTGTTTGAATGTCTGGATCTGATTAGAATGTTTGGACTTCCTGCAGCTGAAAGATTTGGCAGAGAAGCTACCTGCACAAGTGCATGATAATGGTGGGTCGATCACACCTTTTCCCCCAGCTTTAGATGCAGTAGGGTTTACGCAAGCACTGGCTTTTGATTCTCTTGGTATACCAGAGGTTGAAGGCATCTGCTTTCATGATCAGAAATACAATGGAAATCCATCCATTCGAATCATTCGAGATACTGAATCAAATGGTGCAACCAGTCCATATGCAACACCTAATGGAGCTTTGCATTTACCGCAAAGGACCATCTCCCCTCAACATGTAATGCTCAGGGTTATGGATACTGCAGATGCTGACAATACTGTTAATGCTTCACACAGTGTGAGCAAATATGTCTCGGGACAAAGTACATCTAAAGGTTCAGATGACATTCAGGTAGCTGAAAAGAGTTTGGGAACTTTGAGGAGTAGAGTCTCTACAGCAGGACCATTGGAGGATAGTGAAGCAAGTCAGAAGGATGCAGATATATCCAATGGTGGAAGCACATCTCTACCCATGAATAGCAATCATGCACAACAGCATATGGAAACTGAGTGGGTGAAGCAACATGAGCCTGGAGTGTACATCACGTTTACATCTTTACCAGATGGTGGCAAGGATTTGAAACGAGTAAGGTTCAGGTCAGTAAGTGCAGAATCACCTTCGTGCATTAAGATTCTATGAATTCATGCAACACGAGAGAGAGACCAAAGGGTCTATGAGACCAAAAGTGTTACAATGTGTCCATGAGAGTTTGAGGGAGAGAGTTCTATTAATGTCCACAAAAGACCATAAAGGTCTATGAGACCAATAGTGTTACAATGTGTTCATGAATGATGAGAGAGAGAGACAGAGTTCTATTAACGTCTACAAAAGACCAAAGGGTCTATGAGACCAAAAGTGTTACAATGTGTCCGTGAGAGAGAGAGAGAGTGAGAGTTCTATTAACGTCTACAAAAGACCCTGTTAGAATTTGTGCATCTCAGTGTTATGAGGTTGTGCCTATTTTTGGGCTTTTATGTATTTTTCCCTTGTGTAGTAAGTCGTGAGCTGGTCGGTCTGTTTCTAGAGGCAGTCGTTGTTCACTTTACCATCCAATCCCTTGCACACTGTTCAACACTTCTGCTGGCTATTGCCATTGTAAAGCTGGTTGCTATTATAAAAGGTGATCTTGTCCACTCTCTCTCTCTCCTTTGCTCTCTCTCTCTCTCTCACTTGTTCTGTTTATTCTTCCGCTTGTGCATTCTCCAACATGGTATCATTTGCTTAGGTTCAGGCTGCTCCACATTTCTGCAATCTGCTCGCTGTCTTCTTCATCTGTGCCTTGCGTTTGCTTCCATCGCCCCTCTTGGCTGCAGATCAGCATCAACAGTTGCTGCGCTTTCTGTGTACCCTGCTGCGTTTTCTGGTCCAGCCATCTTCTTGCTGTTGGCCAGCCTTACAAGCTGCGTTTTGTTTCACAGGCAGGGTGAGGAGTTGTGGCTGCGTGTTCTGCTCCGGCATCAGTTGGTGGTGAGTTTCTTGCATGTGGTGTTGCCAGACAAGTGGCACTACAAGGGGAGTTGCACATGGACATGATTTTTCCTTGCAACCGCCTATTGGCAAGTTCCAGGGGCGTGTTTGGACCAAGAGGGCCAAAAACCTTTAAAAAAATGAAACTTGTAATTTGGGCAAAATTGCTTTACTGCAGAGGGCTTCGAGGGTTTTTGAAATTGTTTCGAAGTTTCGAGGTTTCAAAAGTTAGAAACTGGTTTTTTTGTGACTATGGTTTGGTCTCATAGACCGTGCGTCCCTATTTGGGACAGCGCTCAGCGTGATAATGACACTGCCATCTCTGTAGACAGCCCACTTGCTCGCTCTACGGGCTTCATGGACTATCTCCACCACCTCACGCCGGGTGTGCCACTTGCTAGGGTGAGATCATCCCCATGTACACCTGTGTGCCCTTGAGGGCAGCCCGTTTGTCTAAGAAGGCCTGTCTGCTGGTGGCATCAGGGAATCTAACGATGAGGGGCCACTCCCATGTCATATCCTTCCCTACCCTCCATGTGTCTACAGAGGGGGTTTGTCCCGTCCACTCCTATCATTTGGCAAAGCGTCATTGCATCTCTGCCTTAGGGGAAGCCCCCACCTGTAGCCCCTGTGGTCGTACATGGAGGGCGCTATCCTTCCTGCGTTTCTCCTCCTCGAGAGTCTCACGTATGATGCTCTGTGGGGGTTTTTGCTTCTTAACCACCTCCACCTTATCTTTCTTGGTGGTCTGCATTTCTTCCCGCAACTTATCACTCGCAGCCTTTAGCTGCTCCAGGTCCATCCTTAGACTCTCCTATATATAAACTTCCCCTTCCTCCACTGTAAAGTCTTTGACAATAGCCTTTAGGGTTTCCATTTCTGCCCAGAGTTCCCCTATCATTGGGGGTGGCATTGCCTATTGTTGCATTTGGGTCTCTTTTAGTGTCCGAATCTCCTCCTCCTGATGGTTCCGCTTTGCCTCTAGTTCTTCAATCTTGTTATTCATGCCTTGTATCTCCTTGCGGAGGCCAACTGTTTTTTGTGTTGGTTCAGGACCCCGTGCACTTGGTGTTGTTCTCCAGAGTCTTGATGTATGCCCCCAGCTCTTGTAGGTTCATGGCTATTCCCCCCTGCTTGCCGCCTTGGGGGCCTCAGTAAAGTGGACGAACCTCAGGGTGGGTGGGATAAGGGAGGCAAAGGGCACGTACAAAGGTGCATGCGCAGTGCGCACGAACCTCCGGGCATGGGTGGGATAAGGGAGGTAGAGGGCATGCACAAAGGTGCACATGCGTAGTGTGCAGCGCAGACCTTTGGGCGTGGGTGGGATAAGGATGGTAGAGGGCACGCCCAGAGGTTCGCTGTGCATGCTGCGGCATGCACAGATGTGCGCACTTGAGCAGGGTGGGTGGGATAGGGGAGGCAGAGGGGCAGGAGCACTCTAGGTCCCCCTGTTTGTTTTCTTTTCCAGGTCCTCAAAGGTGTTGAAGTGTTTTGGGTGCGAGTGTTTGTTTCACCGCCTGTCAAGTTTTTGAAGGCCGGTTTTAGTAGTGTGCACCGTGCGAACCTCTAGGCATACCCTCTGCCTCCCCTACACCACCCATGCCCAGCTGCGCACTGCACGCGCACCTCTGTGCATGCCCTCTGCCTCCCTTATCCCACCCACCCAGCGTGCAGCATGAACAGCAGGGACAAGCATGCAGCATGAACAGAGCAGAGGGGCGTGAGCATCAGGTATGCACGCAGGGGGCAGCGCAAACAGGAGGACGGCCACCATCGCACAGCGCAAACAGAGGGGAAGGGCGTGAAGGTGCTCACTGCTCATGCCCAGAGAGAGAGAGAGGCAGTGCAAACAGCAGGTATGCGCACAGGGGGCAGTGCGAACAGCAGGGTGGCCACCAGCACGCAGCTCGAACAGAAGGGATGAGGCGAACAGCAGGTATGTGCAAACAGCAGGGCAGGCATCAGCGTGCTGCGCAAACAGAGGGGAGGGGCGTGAGGGTGCTCATACGAGAGAGAGAGAGAGAGAGAGAGAGAGAGAGAGAGAGAGAGAGAGAACGTCTTCAAAAGACCCAATAGGTCTATGAGACCAAAAGTGGTACAAAAGAGAAACTTATTAAAGTATGCAGAAGGCCAAAATGGCCAATCAGACCACATAAGTATGCTGTATTATATCTGTATTACAAGATGCCCCTAAATGCAATGCAATAAAGAAATGAAGAAATTTAAATGACATGCGACCATGTGCATGCTAGAAATGGGTTCTGACCAAGGCTGCAAGCTCACTCTGTGTCAAACAAATAGGGTTATAGAGTGGGCGAAGAATCTTGTCTTTTAAGGGCCCAGATGTGTGAAAACGGTGTATACGTGATCCTTATTTACCCTAGTTGGCTGCATGATGGGTGCCTCCTTTGGACTCCCCGTGATCTCCCGTGGTTTATGAATGCGGCTCCACAAATCTTGGGTATATGGGATGCTCCGAGTCTCTGAATTGTCTATATTTGTGTGTGGGTATGCTTCAATCCAAGCTTTCATTGCATGGGGTTGTTGGCTGGTATCCTTTGTCCCCCTACCAGGGTTGCACTAACGGAAGTGTGATTCTTGGAACTTTGACACAAAACTGAAAATTTAGAGTGAAGAGGAAGCATGACTAAACTCATTGCATACCTTGAGGGTATTACAACCTTCATTGTGGGATTTATTTGTAGAATGATATAGTCCTTCACACACATAGTAATCATATGTAATGCTCTTCTGGCTGTCCCATCATGTCAAATGTCTTGACCTGTGGACTAACCACAACTGTTCATATCCTCTATCCATTATTATAATCGTCATATATGAACCTTACTCTACAACCATACAATAATAACACTTGACAAATGAGTTTGTGTCCTAGGTGCAAAATGTTATATGCGGAAGCTCTGGGAGTCTTCTTTCAGCACTAAACACATCCTGGAACATGCTGATGCAAAAATGCATGGAGAAGAGAGAGAGGAGAGATTGAGATAGCTGAGTATTCAGTATATTCATAATGTACAAAAAGGTACAACTGTTCTTGCAGCCCTTGGCTGCCTTCTTGAAAAGGTAGAAACCGTAATTCTAAGCCTAAGTCTAGACCCAGCCCATTGCTGGACTGAATGGTCACAATTGTTGAGCAATTATGCCTTTTATAGGCTGGAAAAGTCCCCATGGACCTGACCGACTGCTGGTCGGCCAGGTCCAGGACAATAAATTCCTTCATGTGCTTTAGCCGATAGGTTTCTATGCATTCGTATGCTGGCCGCCAACAACACCACATTATCCATGAGACAAATCCCTGCCAAAACAGCAACTCATGCTCCTAATCTCTGGTTCTGATCTGTCTTTGTCTGGTTGCTCTCCTTAGGATTAGCTTTGAGTTCAGCCAGTGCATGTCTCGCACATGACATCCCCCTCTGCTAAACTTGATGACGGGATTCCAATCTGTTTCTTGGATGATTGTCATCATTCTATTCGCGGAGTCCCCTCTGTCATCCTTCCTACTCTGGCAACCTTTTCACTGAACACCAAGACCGGTCTCCAAATCCACTCTTAACTCTTCTTGGGAGTTCTTCCCCGTCTTGTGTTCCTTGCCTTGGGCCTCATACCTGTGCACTTTCCTGTACCTTGGACCTATACACCTTCATCTGGGACTGAATCAGTGTTTAGCCTTTTTGAGCCTGATGCTTTGATACCAATGTTACATGCAGAAACTCTGGGAGTCTTCTTTCAGCCCTAAACACATCTTGGAACATGTTGATGCAAAAACGCATGCAGAAGAGAGAGAGAGAGATAGCTGAGTATTCAATATATTCACAATGTACGAAAAGGTACGATTGTTCTTGCAGCCCTTGGCTGCCTTCTTGAAAAGGTAGAAGCCCTAAATCTAAGCCTAAGTCTAGACCCAGACCATTGCTGGACTGAATGGTCACAATCGTTGAGCAATTATGCCTTTTATAGGCTGGAACCAAGAAAAGTCCCCATGGACATGACCAACTACTGGTCGGCCAGTTCCAGGACAAGAAATCCCTTCATGTGCTTCAGCTGACAGCTTTCTATGCAGTCATATGCCGGCCAACAGCAACATCACATTCCATGAGACAAATCCCTGTCAAAACAGCAACTCATGCTCCTAATCTCGGGTTTTGATCTGTCTTTGTCTGGTTTCTCTCCTCAGGATTAGCTCCGAGTTCAGCTAGTGCATGTCTTGCACATGACACAAAATTATGCTTCAAAATTTAGTGACTATATTGAAAAAAATGAAGTTATTACCATTCACTCTAATAGGTAAAGTTATTCTGAGTATTACTATAAATTTTTCTATTTTTTGACACATGCGTTTTGTAGGCCATTTCAAATTCCCAGCAATGAAATGTTTCTGTTTCGAGCGTTTCAAAATTCATTTGGTTTCAGAAACAGAAATGCTTGTGCCATACTAAGAGTAAAGCAATGACCCCTGAGAAGATCATTCATGAGCTGAAAAATAGTGACCGTGTCCATAACTTCCTTCGCCCAATCGGCTCTCTCTCTAGCTCCAATGTGCAGGTGATTTTTTCAAGCTTTAGACTTGAAGAGGATTTAGGATTGAGCCATATTGATATACAAGCAAGGAATTTTTTTCATTTGAATAAAAAGGGGAAAAACTGTAATTCTCTTCAGGGCTGCATTAAGGCAGCCTAATAAGCTTTATGGGGGGAGCACATGATGGAGAAGAAGAGGACAAAAGGGCTCCTACAAAACTGACTGAATTTCACCAAAGACGAAGAAACTCTGTAGATGGAAGCAAACCTGGTTGTACAGTACTCAACTGGTTGTACAGAAGGTAAGGGGCCAGAAAAAGGCCATGCAGGAGCCGTACAAGGCCGTGCAGCATGTGCAATCCAGAAACAAACAGTTTTAAGGCATACTTTTCTATCATCAAAGGCTTCCAAGCGTGTAATTGAGTTGACCATGAAGGGCGGAGAATGCAAGAGAGAGAGAGGAAGAAAGAAAGAAAGAAGGTTATATTAACGTCTACAAAAGGCCAAAATGACCTATGAGACCAAAAGATTACATCACGGAGAGAGAGAGAGAGAGAGAGAGAGAGAGAGAGAGAGAGAGAGAGAGAGAGAGAGGACATGTGGGTTCCCAAAGGGGAACCTTAGCCATTAGTTGCCAAGTGGGCCCCTTGCCCACTTGGGAAGCTGGGCATGGACTCGGGCAGCCACATCATTAATAGAGGGGTGCCCTTTATAAGTTGTCCACCCCTTTATGGCCCAACTTCAATAAAAGCGTTCCCATCTGCATTTCAATGAGATGTGAACCAATAAACTTTACAAAGGGATTTATTAAGGTTTTTGGCAATACTTACCACCTGTCAAAAGCCACAAAAACACGTCAATAATCAAGGTCATGTGCACACTCCTGTGGGTAGTAGTTCCAGCAGGATATCACATGAACAGATCAAATAGGCATGAAAACATGGCACCCAACACATTCCAAGCATGCCAATATATGCAATGCACATGCACCACGTGACTTGGACAATCTCCCATTCTCAAATACTTGCACCCCAAGCTAATCCAAGCCCTCATGTTGCTAATCCAAGCCAGGCCTCAAATTGCAATGTCCAGCAGCTGGTGACATCCTGAGGGGGGCATCCCTATGTCTCTGGACTATGGAGAATGCCTTAGATTAAGTTAATATTGGCCCTAAATAATATTTTTCTTAATATCATAGAAAGCTTTCATTTGAGCGTTGGTCCACTTTAAACTGTCTTTCTTTATCATGTGTGGGAGAGGTCAAACTCTCTTTGTAGCTGCAGTAGTGATGCACCTCTTGTGGCTAAGCAAGCTGTTTAATAGAAAAGACTTGAGTTTAGGATTTTATCCTCTCCAAGCATCACCCTAGAGGCAAAGGTGTCTTTCTTGCAGTCCCCCGTAGCTTGTATTGAACTTTTGAAGCTTTACTTTCGAGTTCTTTACTTTGTAAACTTCTTGTAACGGATTGTGAAACATGAGTATCAAGACAATAGCTGCCACATGTTGGTTGCTAAGCATATCTGGCAGAGTGAGAAATCAGTACACAACTTGTGGAATGATGTGTACATAGGCTGAACAGACAAGAAGCTTGTGCTCTCCTCGGCATGGTCTATTATGTTGTATCTGCCCTTCTCCAAGCTCTGGCCTCAATCTCACGATGGTGGGACCTGGAACTAATCAATGCAATTGCATGTGGAGAGATTGGTGTTTGCAGGTGTGGTTGTTTCCATTGAGAGGCTCCTGTGTAAGTTTCCCAGGACTAAGGTTTGATGTGTGTAAAATAGCAATCAAATTTTGACTGTTTTGGAGCTTCTTTCCATTATTTATGCAGGACATCTTGTAGATGATGGTTATGACCTGCAGCTCCATAGTTTCAGGAGGAAGGTCCAAGAGCCATTCAGCATCCCACCTTTTGTACATCATGCATCTTTCATGACATTAGGAGTTTGCAGCTGACGTTAGGAGTTTGTGTTTGATGGTCTTTTGGTTACTTTCCATGCAGACTTGGTGACCTGTCACTAGGCATATCCTTTTTTGTCGTTCTCTTCAAAGCAGATATTCGCAAGGGCATACTCACAGTTTCTAACAGGAGATGTAGTATGGGGTATGCCTGAGCTCACATATCTCAGAGACCTTTAGTTTCAAGTGACTGGTTGGGCAGCTTCTGAATGCTAGTCTTGACTAGCATGTGTCGTCGTAGAAATGTTTCTGTATTTTCTCAATATCAGTGCAGATGTTTTTATGTGCGCTTCCTCCCGATCTGCATGACCAAGGCATTGAATACGTATGATTTGAGATGCCATTGCCTGAATACCAGCAGGACTGCATTTGTTCTCAAAGGTATAGTAGCTGGTCCAGGTTGCCTCAATCATACATTGTGAGCATTTATGCCCCCATAATTTAATGGGATTTCAATGCCTATGATTTGAGATGCTATTGCCTGAATACCAGCAGGATTGCATTTGTTCTCCAAGGTATAGTAGCTGGTCCAGGCTGCCTTAATCATACATTGTGAGCATTTATGCCCCCATGATTTGATTGGATTTCAATGCCCAAATATTTGAAGTTCTCGACTAAATCTTCTGTCCAAGGTATAGGATAAGTGGGTGCACTGTCTTGGCAATCATTGTTGTTTTTCCCCACATTTTTAGACAATCCATTGCACTTCCAGAAATGATCCAAGACGAGCATCAGTTTCGTACATCCTCCAAGCTATATGCAAAGAGAACCACATCATCTGCATACATGAGTAAGAAAAGTACAAACTGCCAAGTGTACAAAAGTACATACTGTCCAAGTGTAGGTCCAGTGATACTTTTCTCATGTGCAAAAGCCTTAATCATCCTTTTTAACTCATCTATGCAAAGACCAAACAGCATAGGAGAGAGTGGGCAGCTTTGCTTGACCCCTATATAACCAAAGGAGGATTGCGACATTTTCTCTTCTATATTGAGCTTCCACCTAACTTTTCATAGAGGTGGGCTTTGCTATTTTGTGATGTGACATTTCCTCTTCTGTATTGAGCTTACACTTAACTTTTCATAGAGGTGGGCTTTTGCTATTTTGTGACCATGTGGCACCCCAATCTTTTCTATTCTTCTCCATAAGCTCTTATGGGCAGTGGCAAAACTTTCAAAGTCTTCAAAACAACAAAAAGCTCCTTGCCATTTAAGGCAGCTTTACTCCATAAGCATCCGTATAGTAATTATATGATCTCTTGTGTTATTGCAATAATAAGCAGAGAGAGAGAGAGAGAGAGAGAGAGAGAGAGAGAGTTATTAACGTCTACAAAAGACCCAAAGGGCCTATGAGAGCAAAAAAATGTGTCACAATAGTTCCATGAATGAAATGCATCATGGAAAATGAAAAAGAACAAACTAGCTACATGTACAATGGTAATCACATGAGTACAGGATATTCATTTGAATACAAGAAGAGAGAGAGATGATCCCCAAATATACGTATGATTTGACCTCCGTGCCAAACGTGCTTGGGCAGCTGGGCACATAGTAAAGATCATGAGGGTTGTGGTGCTCTGGATGGAGGGCATCTGACCTGCAGGATAGGTTGTGTTTGCTCTGAGAGAGAGAGAGAGAGAGAGAGAGAGAGAGAGCTCCTATAATTGTGTTCTTTAATCATTATGCCCACTTTGGGTAAAACAAATTTTGCCTTGTTTTTTGTCACAGCCGGAAGAAGTTCAGTGAGAAGCAAGCTGAACAGTGGTGGGCTGAGAATCGTGTTCAAGTATATGAACAATACAATGTTCGGGGCCTCAACAATATTGATTGAGAAGCTCCAGTAGCAGACAGGATGGGACCTTCTTGATCCCATACTTGACCACCTCAAGCTGTATCAAAATTCTTTTTGTATTTCTTCCCAAAAATTGAGTATGCTGCTTCCAACTATGACACATAAGGAATGGAACTCATAGAAGATGGGAATGGTTCTGCCATTAATGAAATGGATGCACTGGCTGCTGATGGTAGGATAAGTTTGGTTGAAGCAGCGGTCTCGCTGTGATAGAACCATCAGGTTGGTTTTTATTGGCTAGCATGTGCCACATACTTGCAACTGTATAAAGATAGATTGACAGGACTGTTGTATTGGTCAGGTTACAGTGTTGTATATGATTGTATTGTTTCATTCGATTCATTGCTAGATTTGTGGAGCGTAGGCAAGACTCAAAAGACCTTATTGGGAAAAGCCACTCCTGCAGCCTGTTGTCCAATGCACCTGTACAATATAATCGAAGCAGTAGCAACTGTAACTTATTGTTGGTGGTTTAAAGAAATGTCAGTCCAAGATGTCAAATCTGAATGATAAAAACATATGGTTGATTGTGCAACTCTCTCTCTCTCTCTCTCTCTCTCTCTCTCTCTCTCTCTCTCTCTCTCTCTCTCTCTCTCTCGCCCCCTTTTCCCCACCGGCCTTCTTCCAGGTCAGCTGTACTTGCTGGAGGACTAGCACACAGAGCTCTCACCAACTTCTTCCGTACCAGCACTCCGAGGGCCGATCCACCCATCATACCCAGACCACAGGCTAGTGCAGGAGCTCGACTGAGAGGTGTGACACTCCATAGAGCCACTGAGTTATGCAAAGCTCAACACCCCCGACCCCATGGCCCTGGCCCATGGCCACGCTACCACAGGAGGATTCGGGCCATCATCGCAAGACCACCTTGCGCCAGCTCAGTTTTACCACCTTGAGCACCATGTCACAGCGGCCCATGAGGGATGTATTAGGGTGATATGAGAGCTCTCTGCTCATGTACCTAGATCAGATTTTAGAGTTCTAGATTTTGTTGTCTTTCTTTATTACTATTTTGTACCCAGGATGATGTACCTCATGGATATGATGTAACCTTTTGGTCTCATAGGTCATTTTGGCCTTTTGAAGATGTTAATACAACTTTTTTTCTTTCTTCCTTTCTCTCTCTCTCTCTCAATCACACACACACATGCTGATGTTACCTGTGTGTTTTGAGCACGTTCTAACTGAGCATATAATGGGTTTTGTCTGATGTGGTGGTTCCCCTCCATCACTCTCACATTTATGGCACCCAATCAATGCACTGCCACCTACGCTACCTTCTTTGGAGTTCTGTGGTGCCCTCTCTGGTTTTAGCAGACTCATCGATCTGCATTTTCTTGATTGGGCTTACACTTCCTTGAGCCTCTTTAGGCAGCTAAGCTTGAGTGGCACTTTCCCTCCCACTGCACCACATTAGTGAACCTCACTGAAGTTGCCTGGTTCTTTCTTGGCTCATAACCACACTATGCACAACCGGGAAGGTTGCTTCTGATTAGTGTGAATCCGGCCATCAGCACCTACCAACTCTGCTGGCCTAGCTACTCCCATTTGCTGGGTGGCTTGTGATTGATACTTCCCGTACAACATATGCCCATGGTATTCTTGGTGGCTTTTGCTGTTACTTCACGATGCTTTCCATTTGTTTTAAATAGGTAGCGGAAAGCCTGAAAGCATATGCACCAGGTGGCTGGAATCTATTGGCTGAATCTCGGAAAAAAACGAATAAGCAAGGCTGTCCAACGCTGCAGAGCCGGTTATTTCTCGCGCAAGAAATCTCCAAAACCAAATTTTTACGTACGAAGCACAGCAACAGAGTACTACCGGTGCCTGTCTTTCCTTTCTATAACCGATGAGGTGGTCTCACACAGGATTATTAATGCGATTAAACACCTAAATTAACGGCACACGTTACCCAACAGGCACACCTAAGAATCTAACACTACACTACAGTGGGACCGGAATGGAGCGACCAAAAGACAAGAAAATCTCCAATCTCCCATATTCCACTAAAATTGAGGTACAAATGGTACAAATTGATGTAGATATCCACATGTACTCCAAACCCAAGAAATCCATACAATGAAATATAAGTCCCCGTTTACAAAGCTACCATACACGTCCATACAGGTCTGCATGTGTTAATATAACAGTACAACAGGTCTATACAGCAGTACAACAGGATGCAAAAGAGCGCCGAGTTGATAAAGATGGCGGAAGATGAAGATCTCTAATGTTCTGCCCTCGTGCAAGAAGGGCTCTGCAGACATGCTATAAAAACAAAGCAAAGCGTCTCTTTTATTCAACCCTGTTAATATATGGTGCACACACTTATAAAAAGTTCGACTTTTGTTAATAAACAGCACTAATAGCCTGTTTTTACTCTGTTTTCTACACCAGAGGCGTTCTTGTCAACAAAGTCGGGCACACGCCATGCGTAATCCAATGCATGTCGGTGCCCACCACCAAGTTGTCTAGAATGCCCAAAACCTAGACTTGTCTAACCTACCGCGTTCCAAAGCTTGTTTGAAAGTCTATAAATTTTAGCACGTTAATTAATAAGCATACGAAAGTAAGACCTATTGTTGGCATACTTCAAAGTACATTTTTTGTAGATTTTGGGAGGATTTTTTTTGAAAGTGTGTGATATGTCACTTTTGCATGAGAGCACTCCACTTGAAGTAATTATTACATGCAATGCTTATTCTTTTCAACCTTTTAGTAGGCCCAGTCGGTGTGTCTGTTATAACTGCGTTTGAATTTTGAAAGGAAGTGGCCATGAAGAAGAGAATAGGCTCCATTGCATTACAATATAGGCGCGAAAATACGCCAGAAACTCAGATAAGAGCTACACCACCGAGAAAACTTGCTAAAGAGGAGGTCAAAACAGACAGCGACTACATCGCAGGTGCAACTACAAGGCATAAGAAGAAGAAAGGAAGTATGGAGCACAACGAATCTCCACCACTAAAGGGTAGACCAAGGACCTAAAGGATTTCTTCTACATAGGATTATTGGGCCACTCCTCTAGTGCAAATTCTTTTTCTCTGTTTTCACTTGCAGTTGCATACATAAATGATTTTACTTTAGATGATAGAGAGGGAGATAGATAGAGAGAGAGAAAGAGAGAGAGAGAGAGAGACAGAGAGACAGAGAGAGAGAGAGAGAGAGAGAGAGAGTTAGTGCACATCTGGTTGCTACCAGCATTTTGGCAACTAAGGATCAATGCAATGCTGAGGGTCCCGCTCTTCTCAACTACTAATAAGTGCATGTAAAACACCCTTCACCCTTCTTTTATTGCTTATTCCCCCCCCCCCCCCCCCCATTGAGTGGATAGAGTACTCCCCAAGGAGGGTAGAGCCGTTACAAGTGGGTTTGCAAGTACTAGTCCAATTAAACAACCTTCAAGCTTGACAAAAAATCCTGCTAAGACTAAACCCAAATCAGTTTTCACTTACAACCAAACCATTGCACATTTTTGGTGTGCATTCAATCCTCTTCACTCACATCCTTTCACCATCAACACTTAGGTATATGGACTCCTAACGTGTGGTCTAGCTAGCACCTATCCATGCACCCATGACGATTGCACCAAATGTTTTAAACTGCCCTTATCAAGGCACTCTAGCATCAAATCCTATTTTTGCACCAAATGTTTTAAACTGCCCTTATCAAGGCACTCTAACATCAAATTCTATTTTTGCACGCAATATCCATGCTAACACTTTGCATGCTTACCTTTGATCTAGTTGTCTTGTCTCAACTTCTTCATTGAGTCTTCTTCTTGCTCAGTCCAGCCCTCTTTTTACTCATGAATCAAAATTTCAGCGTCTACACACTCACAAGGTCTACTAGTCTTCAATGCGTGCATGCCAATCCACAGAACATGCTTCGTAAAGATGCCCACTAGATAATTGTCCATCTTGCCCAATCAAATAGGCATCCCAATCGTGGTCCATGGAGCTGTTGGAACCATGCACCCAAATGACGACGATCTTCACATAAATGCAGTGATTTAGCAACCACACTTTGTCTCTCTCTCCATGACACAAAACTAGCCTACATCTGTCCTAATCAAGTGAGGTAGAGATGCCCAAAATTTCAAAGTAACATTTCATGCCCACGGTTAGTTGCCCCCAATGTTTCAAAAAGCAGCTCAAGCAGCACCTGGATCCATTTGGCAATTTTTGGCAAGCCACCCACAGTTTGCGGTTTACCAATATACCTACTAGACTGGGTATCCTAAATTCTTCCATTCTCATGGACAACCCCACTTCATTCACACCTACCTTATCGACCAACCTCTTTACACATTAACAACCATTTCCCTATCTCAGACCATGTGTAAGAGTCAAAAAAAGTAGTGTTGGAGTTTTCATCAAAAGAATAACCTCCATTGCCATTCTCCAAACAATGTAATAATCTTGACTCTCAAGAAAAGGGATGTCAAGTAAATATCAAAGAGAAAGCAGTAAAGAGAGTTGAAGAAAGTAGTTGAATTGGAGAAGTCTTTGTATTAGAGAAGTTATCCACGTCGGCACACCTTTTGCCGATTGCCTATACGTCACATCATGCATATTTCACACCTTTCGCCCCCATTGCCCATGCACGTCACGTGCATATTTCCTTATCGACGTCACAATTTTTTTTATTCTCACAGCACACAAACATCCAATCTTGTCAATGCCAACCCTCTAGGTACATCTCTAGATGAGGGGAGTATGGTACGTGGCCCAGGTACGACCCATCGCCTAGAGAACCCCCAACCTTGTAGGTACCTCCAACGAGCTTTCATACATGTATCCTCTACTTCTTTGACTTCAGTTCATCACCAACACAACCTCGCCCTAGCCAACGTATTCCTCATGAAGGAGCCTCATCACTTAGCATCACCATATGATATCGGGCCTTATTCTTATGTCTTGTGTCAGAAAGATCTAGATCAATATCTCCCCATGTAAATCATTCCATTTGTGGTCCTAACGCCCAATTTCAGGGGTGCGTACTGCTTCTACTAACTATTTCATGTTGAAGGGCCTACATCATTTTCACAACCAATGGAGGCCTATCATGAGAAGGACCTCTACATCGCCTATCACTTTCCATGCTGCCTTAACAAACTGCCTACTACTATTAGGGCTACCCAAAGCTTCCCATCACTTTACCATGCAATTGGGTGTGGATAGGTCTTGAACTATACCACTTAACCTCAGCCGCCACTTCATGGTTTATTGTGGACCATCCACACCTTCCACCTCGGCAGTAGATTCACCATCGATTTGGGTCTGACGTGAGGATGCGGCCACCATTAGGAAGGGGGTATACCACTTTTTTGATTAACGTGGTATCATCCACCCGACCTACTGTAAGGCGCTTTGCCATCTTACCTGCTCAAAACGAGCACTTATCTTTTGTAAGATGAAGCTCCATTGATTAACATGGTTTCACTCGACCTGTAAGGCACTTTACCATCTTACCTGCTCAAAACGAGCACTTTTAAGTTTGGCCAACCTAGTATGAAAACTAGTCAATCTGGAAAGTACTCAAGGAGGAACAAATCCAAAAAGTGATCTTGCTCCATCACAAACCCTCATCTCTCCATGAAGTAGGCAACACAAGATCCATGCCAAGGCTCTAGGTGTGACCGCCAATATGATGAGTACTACAAAAGAATCTCTATGGCCTTATAGGAAATCTACATGTACTTACTAATAACCTATCCATGATACGGGACGTGACTAAAGAACTGTGTCGAAAAACCTTACAGGAAAGCTAAATGTACTTACTAACCTATCTAAGACGAGATTCATCTAGCCATGTGATTACGTGAAACCAAAGAATCATGTCAGTCCATAGTTCAACCCCTTAGATAGCTATGCACGATGTGTTCGCAGGAAAACATTTTTCCCAACAATTCAAAAAACCTTCAACCTCAAATTTCGGTAGGTTTTTTTCTAAATTTTAAAGGTTTTTAGCAAAATTATAACTAAAATCCCTTAAAATTTATAGGTTTTGTGAATTGTTATTTTGAAATTTGAAGGTTATTTTTCAAAATTTGCCATTCATTTGACACTAAACCTCGGTTTTTCATGAACATTGTCCACAACTATCCAAAGCCACTATCCAAAACCAAAGAGAAATACAACTTTCCCTTCTTCTAGAATGAATATGCCTAATCACTACGGAGAAACATTGGTCAATATGATTCTACCAGAATCATCAATATGCCTAGAATCAATGTGCCTAATGAGTACGGAGAAACACTGGTCAATATGATTCTACCAGAAGTATCCATGATAAGCCTCCATTGCTCTAGGAAAATTGAGCTTGACTAAGTACCAAGTGAAGAGGAAAATGTCACTCCAACAAGTACTACGTGACGAGGAAAATTGAGCATGACTAAGTGTTTAGTGAAGAGGAAAACCTCAATCCAACAAGTACTAAGTGAAGAGGAAAATCTCAGTCTAAGTACTGAGTGAAGAGGAAAATTGAGCATGACTACGCGAAGAGAAAAATTGGGCTTGAACCTCATCTTGGACTATCATTCTAGTAAAGACATACCCTTATCTAAGTTTGAGGATTTTTGGGGCTGATAGGATGGTATAGAATCTCCATACCTTGTTATGCCTAGATAGCTTCTCCTTTAATCGCCTTTTTAAAGAAGAATACTCATTTTCAATGGACCCCCAAATACTATAGTGCTTTTGAGAAATTAAAGGTTGCTCTAGTGACAAGCCATGTTCTTAAGTTGTTAAACTTTAGCAAACCTTTTGATGTAGTCACTGATGCAAGTTACTTTGCCATAAGGGAGTTCTTATTGTTAGTATATACACAATGCCCACCTCTCAGTATGTATCTCACATCTATGTTTGGTGAACAAATATTTGTAAAGGCCCCCATTATGAGGAGAAGCCATTGGTACATGTCTTTGGTGGGAACCCGGCTTAGACACCATTGGGGTCGTTATTGTGACCATTGATGGGGTTAGGAGATGGTAAGGGGTGCAAGCATTAGCTGGATTCTCCGGCCCGATGGTATGGAGAATAATCCTAGAATATTTCCTAGGATACCTAAGTTCATTATTAGTGGGCAATGGACGGTTAGTTGCGTTCTTGATAAGTGGGTGGTGATGACCGTGTCTATATTGTGTAACTGTCTGCGTTGTATACGCGTCTACCACACCATCTATAATATTATATATGGACATAGTTATCACAAGCTAAGGCATTCAATGCTTGTCAGTATCCACACCCTCTACGCTTGAGGAGGAGATGCGGCTGGTGATGCTGCATTTTTAGCCAATGCTAAAGGAAAAGACTGTCATGACAACGCAATTAGTGAGAGCCTAGAGAGCTTGACTGTCCAGGCAAGGCACGGGCGGGGTTTAGCGGAGCCAAAAAGACCAGGTGGAGACCCAAGAGTGGCCGGACGGTGTTGAAAGTGACCGGCCCGAGCACATATGAAGAGCAATATGCTATTAAAAGAGTTAGAGCTCTTTTGGCTGTGGTTGGGAGCCCATTGTGGTGAAGAAGAAGACGTGTAGCTGTGGAAGGCTGCCCTGTACACTGGTATCACAGCCAATCGACCTCAAGCGCTAAACGTTGCATGGAGGAAATCGCTAGCTCGATTGCATTTAACCAAGGAGTAATCGCCATCGCCTCTAACGTTGCTACAGCCACTATATAAAGCAGCGAAGAGAAACCTGTTGTTGTTGGCAGGCAGGCAGGCAACCAAAGCCAACCTATGCTAGCCAGTCTGCTGGCTGTGGAAAAACAGACTGCGCCGCCTGAGGGCCACCAGCCATACCGGCATCTGAAGCCTTTGTGGCTAACCAGACGAACATCATCAAACATCATCGCATGGAAAAAATAGCCATCAGTTGCCAGCCGGCAGAGGGCAACGTCGTCTGAGAACACCTTGGGCGTTGCAGAGCAGATTTTATATTAAAAAAGAAAAAGAAAAAGAAAAAAAGCAAATAGCCAAAGGTTTATACCTTTGTTATCTAAGACTCTGTTCCCACGGTGTATCCAAGATTGTTATCTAGGAGGTTGTTCACATGGTGTGTCCAACAGCTTGCTCCTAAGGAGATCGGGAGGCTGTTTTCACATAGTTTGGAGGTATTTTACCATGACAACCTTCAGCTTTTCTTACAAACAGTTTCGGGTTATTTTTACGAAGCTCGGAAGGTGTTTCGCCACAACAACTCTCAGCTTCGAGCATACCGCACGGGTGATTTCACTTCGAGCTAACAACTCGATTGGTTTCCTAGAGCTTGGACTTGAGGTTGGTGCTTGAGTTATTCTTTTGCATCGCATTTAGAGGGCTCACATGGAGTCTAATAACCCTAATGAATCCGTAAGTGGAGATCCTAGTCGTTTGTTAGACACGGAGAAGGCAGTGGCCGATCCTGACTGACGATGATCTTCTTTATGCTAATTTGGTCAGCACTAAACAGTTTAAGACTCTAGAGTCCCGTACTTTGGACATTGAGGCAAGTACGATAAGATACTCCTGTTTCTTCAGGAGTTAAAAGATAACATACAAGCTTCTACCACTGTAAGTGCTTCAGTGGGAGGGATGCTAGTGGCTCCCGCCCAAGGAGGCAACATGAATGTGAGTACATCTCACTCTAGAGATGCCGTTGTTATTATAAAAGATTTGAAACCTCCAACCTTTAATGGGAAGGAGAAGGAACATAATAAGGATGCGGTCAACACTTTCTTAGAAAAGTGGCAGGACTTACATCGATTGCATCACACTCCAGAGAAGATACACGTTCTTGAAGAAGCGAGCTTAACTCTAGGAAGTAAAGCATACAAGTGGTGAATGAGCTTGGAGTCTAGAAATCGGCCTACTACATGGGTTAAATTTGAAAGTGCATTCATAAAAGAATTTGAAAGTGCATTCATGAAAGAATTTCTTCCAGAGAATAAAGTGGATCGTAATTGGGAAGCATGGGACAATTGTGAGATGAGGAATCTCACATTGACTCAGTTTATCTCCAATTATCGGGAAATCATTCTCAAGTTGAAAGGTATGGATGACTTTCAAAAAAATCGTGGATTTATTCGTAGATTAGATTCAGACTATAAGAGTCAAGTTAAACAAAATGAGCCGAAAACTTTAGAAGAAGCAATTAAGTTTGCTCAAATTTTCGACGACACTATCGGAAAGAAAAAGCGTGTGCAAAATGCAGAATGGACATCTAATGTGTCCAAAGGTTCCAAGCATCAAGGTCAAAATAAACGAAACGGACCTAACCAAAAGAATGACCAATCTAAGATGTCTAAAGGACCGCAAAAGTTTCTAAAGCATGAAGATTTTGAAAGAGCTAAAAAATAAAATTTATGTTTTCACTGCATGGAAAAAGGTCATATTAAACTACACTGTCCCAAGTTAAAAGAAAATGAGAAGAATCAGTGTGACCAAAATAAAGAAAAGCAAGTGCATACTATTCAAGTGCTCCCTCTAGAGACTTCTCGTAAGTTTAAAGAGGTTCAAGTTTATCATGCTGATTCTACTTATGCGCGTTGTGTCACGTCATCGATGTGGGTGCCAACATTTGGACCACATGAGTTGGTTTGAATGCATGGTCACATTAAAGGCTACAAAGTACGAATTATGATAGATGATAGTGCCACTCAAAATTTCTTGAACTATACTTTAGTCAAGAAATTAAAGTTGAGACAAAGTCCAAGCTTCGAACCATTGAGATCCATGCCCCCAAATGCATCTCCCAATTCCTTTTTCCATGCCGACATGTCATCGGGTTTTACACCCTTTGTCACATCAATCTCTCTAGGAATTAGTCCCTTGCCTCACAAGTCCTAAACCTTTAGGAGGGCTAAATACCAACCCTTTGCAACCGCTAGATGCCCACACCTTGGATATAATGACTAATCTAGGAAGGGGGTTGCCCAAGGACTAAGTGAGTCCCTACCCACAAAAGCACTCACACACGACCTCAGTGACTCATACAAAAACATGACCATACATATTTCTAAATTCATGGGCAAATATGATGGAACTACTGATCCTGTTCAATTTATACAAATGTGTATCTGGTTTCTTTGATTAACGGTTATGATAAAGATGTCTAGGATACAATATTTCGTGATGTTCCATTAGTCATTCAAGGTCATGAAATGCATTTGGATTTTCAAGTTATGCATATCACTTGAGTGGTTATTCTAGGTTGAGAGTAGTTATATAACATTGGTCCATCTTTGTCTAGAAGTTATTTGTAAAATTCTTTTGAGTTTGAAGTAGATGGTAAGAAAGTGTGCTTGCAAGGTGAACATGATGTACCCTCCTCACCTCTTATATGCTCTATGGAACTCAATCACCTTGTACAAGCTAATGAAGTAGAAAACATCTTTTTGTGCTACATGCTTCTTGATCATGTCATTTCTTTTTTTGCATGTGAAAACATAAGTGATTTAAGTGAGCATAGTGTTTACATGACTTCTCTTCAATCAAAGCATATTAATAATAAAAAAGTTAATGAATCCTTAAAGCAATTGTTACAACAATTTAAAGATGTGTTTCCAAATGAATTACCGAAAGGATTACCTTCTGTCTGCGCGATGTTGAGCATCCAATCGAAGTGATGCCTGGCTCAAAGCTAGTAAGTAATGAATTGCCGAAAGGATTACCTTCTGTCCGCGCGATGTTGAGCATCCAATCAAAGTGATGCCTGGCTCAAAGCTAGTAACTAAGCCTCCTTATCGGCTTAGTTTTAAGGAAGCACAAGAAGTCGAAAGACAATTAAAAGACTACCTTAAAAGTGGATTCATTAGACCAAGCGCTTCACCTTGGGCTTCACCGATTCTATTGGTGCAGAAAAAATATGGATTTATGCGGTTATGTGTAGAAGACTACCGTGGTTTGAATCAAATCACTCTTGCAGTTTGAGTGGGTTTCTTTCTTTCGATTATTCAACTTTGATCGCATGTTCCTTTGCAATTCTACCTATTAGTTTTTCAGAGGATAGATCAACTTTAAGGGAAGAGGAAAGTCTCCAATATTACTGTTTTGTAGAAGCTTATAATAGCTTTTGCTATAGAATGATCAATCCAAGTTAAACCTTTGTGATGGAAACGGATATGATTAATTATGGTATAGGAACTATTCTTTGTAACATGGTAAACCTATTCCGTAAGAAGTTGGACAAGGTCCAAGAAAAGTATTTAGTATGAAAGAGGATCGTATGCTATGGTGCATACGTTAAGGCCATGGTGTCATTGGTATGGCACCTAGTTTGAAATAGCCTTTAGTCTTGTGATTATTAAATGCCTATCTAGATAAAGGAAGTTGAAAGGTCAAAAGGCTCGTTGAACAGAGTTGTCAAGAGTTTGACCTTCAACTTAAAGAAAAGAGTGCTTACTTGTAGTCACTTAAGGGGTAGTGCGTTAATGATCTGCATGATGCCCATGTGTGATGTGCCATAGTGATGAGATGGTACTCATCCTAAAGTATAGTGGCCCCTTGTTGTTGAGACAAGCACAACCGGTAGGTCTCATAAAGAGGGTAGTGTCCGATAATCAGTGACATGATTTCCTAGATGGTAGATATGATGTTGGGATCCCTATTCACCATTTCAATCAGAATTGTTAAGCTTACGAGACTACCATAAAAAGAATGTCTGAGATGACATTGTCCCACTTTATTAGTGAGATATAAAAGGAGTTATTGGCTAGAACTAAGGACGTTGGCATTTAAGAGGGTCTATTTACAATAGCGGATTGCAAAAGTATCTTGTTATTACTAGGTGGTATGGGACACTTGGTAGATAATGAGGATGAGGTAATCAAAAAGTGGCTGACCGGTACCTAATTGAGAAGTTTCTCATCCAATGATATTTCAAGCTAGTTGACCCTTGAAATATAAAGATTTGGCCAAAGAAAGTAAAATATATGGTCAAACAACGAGTAAGACGTAGAACTCAAGAGTTCTAAGGATTATCCACAATGAATAGAGACCAAGATTTGGTTTGGATGATGAGGAATTGGTTGACTAAAAAGTGTTGGTTCATTCCAACAAAAAGACAGTGAGTATGCAAGAGTTAGTTCGACTATTCACTGAATATATCAGTCGTATATATAAAGTTTAACAGTTGTTTTGGCATACTATGTTCAAAATATTGGATACTATGCTAAGCTTGAGTACGGTTAATCATCCATAGTGATGGTCTAACCACCAAGAGAGTCAATCAAATCCAAAAGGATATGCTACGAGCATAATTAAGAAACAAACTAGTTGGATGCGTGTTGCCCATATTGATTTGCTGAAAATTGTGCCAGACATTCAGCACAAGGCTCCATAATAGAGTCCTCATGGCCGTTGGCCTCGAGAAAGAAAAGATACAAAAGGTTAAAGATTTTTTTCAGGATCTCCACGAGATGATGAAAATTGTGAAAGATAATGTTAAGAGAGCACAAGACCATGCTAAACATTATGCAGACAAAGATCGTAGACAAAGACCATGCTAAACATTATGCAGACAAAGATCGTAGACAAATCATCTTTGAGGAAGGTGATAAAGTGTTTTTAAAGGTTCTTGCACATTCCGAATGTTTGAAAATGGAGAGAAGTCCAAAGCTATCTCCAAGGTACTGTGGTCCATTTACAATACTTAAAAAAGTAGGTAGTGTTGCTTACAAGTTAGCTGAGTGCCTTGACAAATGGTTGCAGTTAAGAGAATGAGTAGGCTTCGGCATGAGCGATTTGGTCATATCAAATTCGTAGTATTGAAGGCGATGCAAAAAAAAAAGGAACAACAGCTAATTTTCCTTCATTTTCAAAATTGTAGGAACTGTGTGAGGCTTGCATGATGACATAAGGCATTTCCATAGCAAAGTAGTAATAGGGCAAAGACTCCTCTAGAGCTGGGACATGATCTCTATGGTAAGATGTCTAATATTGTATTGGGGGGATCTTCTTACTTTATGCTTAGTCAACGATTACAGTAAGAAGATGTGGGTTTATTTCCTTCGGGATAAGGCTAAAGCTTTTGGCAAGTTTAAACAGTGGCATAAGCTTGTGGAGAATGAGACAGAAAGAAGAAGGTAAAAAAGTTCCGTACAAATCGAGGAGGAGAATTTCTTTCAACATAATTTGATAACTACTACAAGGAGAATGGCATCAAGCATGCCAACTCACAACTTCTCACATGCCTTAGTAAAAGAGAGTTAATCACACCGTTGTAGAGATGGCTCCATGTATACTAAAAGAGAAAGTATTACAAGACACTTAAGTTTCTGGGCTGAAGCAGTATACACAGCTATTCACATCCCCAATTGGAGCTACACAAAGGCACTCAAAGGTGTCACACCATAAGAGGAGGCCTACTCTGGTAAGAAACCTTCAATGTTTCATTTCACAACATTTGGCTATGAATGTTATATGCATATACCAGACGCATCCAAGAAGAAGCTTGATGCCAAAAGAAAAAAGTGTATCTTTCTTGGATATAGTCAAGAGTCAAAGGCTTATCGACTCTATGATCCAGAGGTGAAGAAGATAATCCCCATCCTAGGTGTGGTGTTTGTGAAGTAGCTACACTTAGTGGAGGAGGCAAGTCTATCCATTCTATATAGAATAGGAGTCAATCAAATCATCCAAAGATATATATATATGTATGTATGTATACATATTATATATATGTATGTGTGTGTATGTATGCATGTATATATGTATATATATACATGAATTCTTATAGTTTACACATGCCCCCCCACACACACACACGCATACGCACATACATACACTAAGAAGAGAGAAAGCTTTCTAGCTTCTCCCTCGTGAGTGATTAGATTAGTGAGGTCCAAGAATTGGATTGGTAAATCTTGAGGGCTTGACCACCCTTGAGATTTCTATTCCCATGTTCAATGTGCTTTCATGCTCTAGACGGGATGTACTCGGTGAAGATAATGCGTGTTTGTGAAACTTCAACTTCCTTGAATACACTATCTCACACACACACACTCGCTCCCCCCCCCCCCCCTCTCTCTCTCTCTCTCTCTCTCTCTCTCTCTCTCCCACCCACACCCACACACATACACATATACATGTAAAAATCTATTATATATTTATGTAATATTATATTTAAACTTATATTTATATACACATATATAAGTGTATTTATAAACTAAATTAATTTATATATATACACTCATATACTTTTATTTATTAAATTTTAATGGATGGGAATACATGGTGAGGTGTACTCACTCTAAATAAATGTATCTTACATGTAATGTCTCTCTCTCTCTCTCTCTCTCTCTCTCTCTCTCTCTCTCTCTCTCTCTCACACACACACACACACACACACACACACACACACACACACACACTCCCTCTCTCTTTTCACATGCACTCTCGCACAAAATCTCTCTCTCTCTGTCTCTCTTGCATGCATATACTCTCTCTCTCTCTCTCTCTCTCTCTCTCTCTCTCTCTCTCTCTCTCTCACACACACACACACACACACACACACACATGTAAATATATATTATATATAATATTACGTTTAGTTATATTTAGATACATAAAGAAAGCCATGAAAGCTTGTGAAAGAAGTTAATAGCTCCAAAAGTTAAATGTGTATATCATGTCAAAAGATAATAAAGTGCCAAATACACAAGGAATGTGCCTTTTATAGTCCCAAGGCCCATGCATTCTAACCTCACCTTAGATGGCAAAGCCGAGCAATAGTGGTTTAGATCACTAAAGGTTGAGGATAAGGCCACCTTTGAAGCCTTGAAAGAGACCTTTAAGGTCGGATACTCCCGTCAAGGAACTTGATGGAGCCAGTCGAGCAACTTCACAACATAAAATAGAAAGATGGGGAAACCATCTGGGACTATATCAACTGGGGGAGATACCTCCATTCCCACTGTAGCGATAGGGAAGTTCTTAGATGAGAGCTTGATCAGCAGATTCCTTGAAGGCCTTGATAATGTACCCTTGCATAATTCCTTACACGCTCTAGCCCACACTTCCTTTGAGCGATGCTGCAGAAGTGCTATGGAGTTTGAGGATAATTTCAAGGGAACGCGCTCCTGAGAATTGTATGAGGGTACATCCAAATCTTTCTTCAAAACTACTAGCACAAGATCTAATGGGAAAGGCAAGGAGTCCTCCTCATGACAATAGGTTGAACAGCTGGCTGTGGCCTTGATGCAGCAATTGATCCAACATTGGAGAACTAGCCAAGGACGGGATTGAGTTGGCCAACCCGATCTTTACCCAAAGAGCGAGTTAGTGTGGTGCGCGATTTGTTGAGCTAACCATACTAGCACAGAGTGTCCACATTTTGAGACCCCGTTCCACTCTCTATGGTACTTATTACCAAAGATGGGCCAATCACAAAATTACAAATTGCTACCAACAAAGAGTTGCTCAAGCCCGAGCCCTACCCCAAGCCTTGCCGACAAACCCATTATATAAAATATATGTTTGTATGTGTGTATGTGTGTGTGTGTGTGTGTGTGTGTGTGTGTGTGTGGAGAGAGAGAGAGAGAGAGAGAGAGAGAGAGAGAGAGAGAGAATTTCAATGTGTAAGATAGTGTATGTGGGCGGAGAGAGTGTGTGCATTTGCATTAGTGCGTGTGGGTGTGTACATGTGCATGTGTGTGTGTGTAAGAGAGAGAGAGAGTGAGTTTTAACATAGAGAGAGAGGGTGCATGTGCATGTGCGTGTGTGTGTGTGTGTGTGAGAGAGAGAGGGTGCATGTGCATGTGTGTGTGTGTGTGAGAGAGAGAGAGGGTGCATGTGCATGTGTGTGTGTGTGTGTGTGTGTGTGTGTGTGAGAGAGAGAGAGAGAGAGAGAGAGAGAGATGGGTGTAAAGAGGGAGAGAGCAACGAGATAATAGAAGTAGATTTTTAATAAAACATAAAGATAAAATGAATTAAATTATATGTTATGTGTATGTGTGTGTGTGTGTGTGTGTGTGTGTGTGTGTGTGTGTGTGTGTGTGTGTGTGTGTGTGTATTTATTTACATTTATAAACACACGTATATATGTTATATATTTATATGTGCACGTGTTTGTGTATTATGTATGTATACATGTATGCACGTACATACGTACATACATGCATACATACACACACATACATACATATATATGTGTGTGTGTGTGTGCGTGTATATATATATATATATATATATATATGTATGTATGTATGTATGTGTGTGTGTGTGTATGTATGTATGTGTGTATATAAATAAATATATACATGCATATATATATGTATATATATATATATACATACATACATATATATGTGTGTGTGTATATGTATATATCTATATATCTATACTACCGATTATGTGCAAGTTTTTGGGAGGGGAGGGGAGGACACGTGTGGCGGTTGGAAGAGGGCCAAGTGTTGGGGTAGGAGAAAGAGATAAGGGGGTGTGATGGGGGAGGAGTCACATGTTAGGGCAGAGAGAGAGAGAGAGAGAGAGAGAGAGAGAGAGAGAGAGAGATTGGGGGGGAGAGAGAGGAGTGTAGGGATATACTGAAAGAAATTTTAAATAAATAATTTAATATATAAATATACATAGAATATAAATTTATATAGAATATAGATAAAATAAATAAGTATTAAATACATATAGAATATAAATATATAATAATAATATGTAAACTTATAATAAATAAGGATATTAAATAAATATATATTAAATCTATACTAATATATCATAATATAATGTTATATATAATAATAATAATAATAATAATACTACACTGAGAAGAGAGGGGAAGTGTGTGTGTGTGAGAGAGAGAGAGAGACGAGAGACGAGACTGCTTAACGTCGACTTAGACACACACACACACACACACATAGAGAGAGAGAGAGAGAGAGAGAGAGAGAGGGGAGAGAGAGGGGGGGGAGAGAGAGAGAGAGAGAGAGAGAGAGAGTGTGCATTTATAGCAATAGATCACAACTGTCATAGGGTACTTACTAATGCTTCGAACTTGAGTCCCTTGAGGCTCCAAGCTAGTGCTCCAAACCTCCAAGCTCCACCTCCACACTATCACCGTAGAGTCGCTCGCACCGTCGCATAAGGCAATCACTCTCTCTCCCACACAAGCATGAATCATACAAGCATAGAAGAGGAACAATGCTAGAATGCTCTCTCTCTCAATCTCTCTCAAGACACAAGGAAGAGCTCTCTATAGCACAAAAGGGGATTGTGTCTTTTCATTATATAAGAAAATGCCTTATATACATTTGGCCCTTATTCACACTTGGACGCCCAAAACTTACTTAACTAGGCCTTGGGTGGCCAATATCTCATAATGTACAACTTTTATAGTGCCGTTTCATGACACTTATTAATGTCCTCAATTGGAGGATCATGTTTGTTAATCCAAAATGGGATTAACATTCCCCCCTTCCTAATGTATCCATGTAAGCATTTGCTTTCTTTGCTCCCGTATGTCTACAAATGTTGCTGGCATGAAGATTGAAAAGTTGTAGCAAGCATGGGAGTTGCACCTTTTGGCTTCCTAAAACTCCAGCGGTGTCCATCTTCTCTTAACTGGCATATATAATGGGTCAACTCGTTGTGTTGGTGGCGTGCACATATAGACCTGGCTGTACTCTGGAATTGTTAAGTACTTCTGCCAATCTAGTTGTATTCCAAAATCTTTAAATTTGGGTGCACCTCATCGATGACAATGGTGGCATAGCTGCCTCGTGTGTACAGGGTGAGCCTTCCTCCACCTGCAAAAGTAGTAGCCGATCATAAAGGTGACGATCCTTATTTCCAACAGGTCAACTAATTGGGGGTTGGACAACTTTGTGTGCTTTGCCACATTTTCCCATGCCCTTTCCAGCCAAGGGAATTAATCAGGGCGAGGAGCTCGTAGAGGGTATGGCATATTGTGCTGCTTTGTTTGGTGTGACCTCGGAGTAGACTTCTGGCATGATCCGGCGAGTTGGCTCAAATGGTATGACTTGCATGAGGACCTTGAACATCAATTTTGGCTTTAAGAGAGGATTGCCAGCGCGAATGAAACCCTCGTACTCTGCACCAAACAATGATTCCAAAATTGTGTCGTCAATGAAGGCTTCAATATTATCCTATGGAATAGGATAGCGTACCTCTTGAGGGTGTCGTTGTGGAGACGGGTGAGGTGCTAGTATCTCCTCGGGGGCGAGAGGGTTAGTGGGAAAATCTAGCTCTGCTGATGAGGAATGAAGGTTGAGAAAATGCAATCAGCTGAGATGTGTTAGTAGGTGGTGTATTAGGATAGGGGTTAAGTAGCTTACTAGCGACATTAGAATAGACGGGGTAAGTTGACTTTGAAGATGAGGATGAGGATTCTTCTTGACCCTGACCTGTGCTAGGGGATGGGTGCTTAGGCTTGTGAGATTTTATAAATTCTTGTAAGTTAGGGATTTCCTCGGGAGTGATAGTAGGATGTTCAATGTGGGTAGCATCAAAATTATACTATACATTTGTTAACATGGCTTCTAAGTGTTTGTAGATATTAGAGTATAGCTTTAGAATTCCAAAAGGACGATACAAAGTAGACTCACATAAGTTTAGATGTTGGTGATTATATACTTTGAGCCACCCATGACTTATAATCCACTGATAACTATGTGCTACCACCTCATAGTTGGCTGGTGTCTCGGGAATGTATTTGGGACAAACAAGTCTAATTTTTCAACACTATTGTCCAGAATTTCAGAATTTTAGAGGACTCGACACCAACTACAAAGGTTTAATACTATAGGATGTAATGGGTAAAAGAAGATGTCTTATGGATTAGTTAATACTATGTCCCCCCGTAAAATTCCCATTATTATTGTAGGATCAGCATCTCGTTCAATATTTTACTGTGTCTTAATGGAGACCTAGGCAATAATGAAGGAAATCAAGAAGGGGAGAAAGAAGAAGATAGAGAAGAAAATGAGGGGGATCATACCAGATATAGCTGCCAAATCACAAAGATTAGAGGTGGAGGTGGCACAAGAAATCCGCAAATACCAAGAAGTATTACAAGAGACCACAATCAGCCAAGCCACACAGGAGCCCATTCAGCAAGTTACTCCCCGGACGAGCCCGTCACAGCTAATATTCACGGACCTATCCCCACTTAACGATTCAGCTCTGGCAGACACACCAACAGAGACAGCACCCGAACAAGAAGCATCAGTACACAGGTTGAGGCAACACAAGGCGTTGAGGCGGCAAATGGCTCAAGTACATGAAACATCATCCCACAATGATGCAAGAAAAAGACAAAGAAGTGCAGAACCATCAAGCCCAAGCAAAAGAAGATGGTTGGAAGATGAGAAAAAAATACCCCAGTTGGCCTCCCTACAAAAAGTCAACGATCACAATCCATGCAAGAGACCATGGAAGGGTTGGATGAGTTGCTGAACCAAAGCTGGACTCAAAGAAGGCGCAAGCACAAGTGCACTTTGGGAGCAAGAGCAAAAGGTCTGGCATTGCCACCTCCTCTCACAACACACATGCTCCACGATCGTAATGCTGCCCTTTGGAAGTAGGTTAACGACTCATACACACAAGTGCAAACCTTAACCACTTGACAGCAGCTGAAGCCACACATAAAGATGTCATAATAATGAAAAGCTTGAAGGCCACGGAGGAGCAAGAGAACATATATAAAGCCCTGAAAGCAATAATATGGTCCTTAACCAAATCATTTTACAAAGAATCAAAGAAAATGTAGACCTCAAGGCAAAGTTAAAACAAGCTAAAGAGCAACTTCAAAAGGAGGTCACCCACACCAATGAGCTCACAGCATTTCATGCCCGTCAAGTACAGGAGCTCCAACACAATGCCAAGGCCAAAGAAGAAGAGCTACAACACTAGATCCAATAGCCAACCTCAAATCTGAAAGCAACAGAGGAGAGGGCAACTCACTTATAGCAAGAAGAGAGAGAACAATCGAACAAGGCCCATGCAGAAAAAATAAGAACACTTAACGACACTATAAGTGCAAGCTAGGTCGAAATGCAAAGGAAAGAATTGGCCCACCAAGAAGGAATGACACAACTTACACATCAACTACATGACATTCAGAGGCTGGTTGCCGAAAGGCTCCGATGAATCATTGAAGCTCAAGAAAGAAAAGCAACAGCCAGGCGTGCCCAAGAGGACACAACACAGAGATTCGAGGAGTTGGATGTTGCAAGGATGGTTCGGGAAACTGCAATGTCAAACCTCCTCAACAAGAATGACTCTCGCCTTCTTGCAAGAGTTAGAACGTCGGTTGGCGATCCAAGACAAAAGTCAGCCGGCCAGAGCTTGTCGATGACCTACGCCTACTCCTTGAGTGTGCCTCGGAGTTGGGTCAGTTGCCAGTAACTCCTCGGGCCCCTCCTCAAACTCCTACTTTGTTTTTGTCTACACTAACCCTCTCTTTACTTCACTCCGATATAAATCTATCTGAAGACATAGGCCTAGGTGAACTAACCCTAATTTAAATCTATCTGAAGACATAGGCCTAGCTGAACTAACCCTCATTGCCCGTCTTACATGTCTTCAGCTGTCAATGTTGGCTGATCTAGCAACAGTGCCAGTTGTAGGTGCTCCGTTGGTTTGGGCTCTGGGAGAGGCCTTTTTGCCACGTGATTAAGAACTTGGGTGAGGAAGTACGGGTTGCAACTTGGATTGGTGGGCCTTCAAATAGTTCTCCATCTCTCTATGAATATAGTAGGCCCAGTCCTCCTCCTTCTCATAGGGCACTTACCAATGCTTCGAACTTGAGTCCTTTGAGGCCTCCAAGCTCACTTGTTAAGCTCCACCTCCATGTTGTCACTGTAGAGTCACTCGCACACCGTCGCATAAGACAAGCACTCTCTCTCACTCTCCCACACAAGCATGAATCATACAAGCATAGAAGAGGAACAATGCTAGAATGCTCTCTCTCTCTCCATCTCTCTCAAGACACAAAGAAGAGCTCTCTATAGCACAAAATGGGATTGTGTCTTTTCATTAAGAGAAAATGCCTTATATACATTTGGCCCTTATTCACACTTGGGCACCCAAAACTTACTTAACTAGGCCTTGGGTGGCCAATATCTCATAATGTACAACTTTTATAGTGTCGTTTCATGACACTTAGTAATGTCCTCAATTGGAGGATCATGTTTGTTAATCCAAAATGGGATTAACAAATGGCTGGTCTTGTATTACATAGCTCGATGAGGCATCTAATAGCCTACCCTGAGAAAGTGATGTATCAAATGGTTCACCTGTATCCTGGATAGACTGAGCCTAGCACCTATCTATATTGGTGTAGCAATAGTCTTATAGTCTTTTAGGACCAAACCGTGTAAGCAACCTCTCTATATACTTTGGCTACAACATCACAGTACCATCATCACGCTGCATAAACTGTATGTCCAAATAATACTGTAAAATGAGCCCAAATATATAATCTCAAATAAAACATGTAATTCAACCTTGAAGGCTGGAATCTTCTCCTTATTAGGGCTTGTGAGATCAATGTATAAAACAATGATCAAAAAATAATCTTTACTCTTCTTTATATAGAGGTACTCTCAGCTGGACTGTTGCAAGAACCGTTTGTAACCAAGTATGTGTTTATCCTCTCATAACATGTTCTAGAAGCCTGCTTAAGGCCATATAAAGCTTTTCTTAACCTTCATACTTTAGTTCTTAACAAAAGTACAAGGCTGAGATACATAAACCTCCTCATGTAAGTCACCATTTAAGAAGGTAGTCTTTATATCCAAATGATGGTACATTCCAACCATTATATACTACTAATGCAATAACACACCTGATCACAAGACAGGTCTCATCATAATCTATGCCCTTCTCTTTGAGCAAAATAATAAGCAAGACAACCAAAAGCATGTAAATGATCCACAAAGGACTTCTTGCCATTCCAAGCTTCATCGGCGGGCAGCAAGGCCTTGGTTGGGCATCTATTTAGCACATAAGTGGGACACATAGCTGCATCTAACCAAAAAACATGAGGCAAATCCTAGCCTGTAACCATACAATGTGCCATCTCTATGAGAGATATGTTCTTCCTCTCAACCACACCATTTTGTTGAGGTGTATAAGGTACTGCGCATTGATGTTTTATGCCCCTTTTAGCCATATGTACATGAAACTTATTTTACACATTCTCCCTCCCCCCCCCCTCGATCTATATGAAGAGTGCCAAATTTACATGTAGAGACATTTTCAACCATAGAAACAAAGTACCTATAGCATGTAAAAACATATTACTTTACCTTTAAATGATACATGCAAGTGTGCCTAGAGTAGTCATCATTAAAAGTCACAAAGTAGAGATATCCCTTGATTGATGGTGTCCTCATGGGACCACAGACATCACTATATGTAAGATGTAGTCATCACCCCACTAGAGTAGTCATCATTAAAAGTCACAAAGTAGAGATATCCCTTGATTGATGGTGTCCTCATGGGACCATAGACATCACTATATGTAAGATGTAATTTTTGGATAGCCCTAACTAATTCACCCTTTGGAAATGATGCCCATTGCATCTTACCTAAAATGAATCCCTCACATACATGTTTGATAAGGGCCTCAAGGTTTGAGAACTCTGACACCATTTCTTACCTTCTAAGGCGCAACAAACTACCAAAATTCACATGACCAAAGCAAGCATGCCATAGCTCTATGTCACTCATTGCACGTGTTGCAGTAAAGCTAAAAAAACATTATGTACCAATCTGTCATACATATGTAACCCATAAAGCCCATAACTTATTAGAGTACTGGATACATATTGATGCCTCTATCACTAACTCGAATCATGAACTGCACACCTATCTCATTAACAATTATGACCACTAGGCTTGCCCTAGCCATGGGAGACTGACAGCAAGTTCTATTTGATGCCTGGCATAAACAAGACTTCTGAGCGAGTGATTTTTCCACCATTAATACTAATGAGAATAATCCTACCAACTCTTTTTACTAGATACAAGGAGTTGTTTTCACATGACTATTCCTCCTTTAGGAGCAACTCGAGTGAGGAAAACAAATCACCCTGGAAGTAATGTGCTTAGTAGCACCACTATCAAAGTACTAGACATGTTGATTTGCCATACATCATGAATAGAAGGATCGTAACTGCACTGCATAATGATTGCATAGTTCATTGACTCCTCCTTTTCAGCACTTGGTGCTGATGCATCAGCCAACAACCATGCTTGACTGTCTTCTTCTTCTTCTCTAAGCTTTTTCTACATTCATTGATGTAATGGACTATAGGGTGTACCTTCTCCACCGAAGAGGATAGCTTAATCTGAGACAATAAAAAGAGCAACTTTCGGAGAAGATGAGAAGGGGGTGAGAGCTAAGAGAACCTGCTCTGATACTGATTGTTGGAGTGGAGAGAACAAAGTAGCAATGCATAGAGACACAGTAAGCAAGAAGAGATAGATATGAAGCACAACGCATAGAGAACAAAGTAGCAATGCATAGAGACACAGTAAGCAAGAAGAGATAGATATGAAGCACAACGCTCAAAAAATAGTCATGTAAATGGCTATACCCTCTACTCGCCCCTTCTCTCTCTCCTTTGATCTAACACATAGCCTTCTCCCCTCCCTGATTACACCCTTTTCTCTCCTTTCTCTATCTCCCAACACTTGGCCCTCTTCGAACTGCTATGTGTCCCCTCCCCTACCAAAAACTTGCATATAGTAAATAGTATAGATAGATATATTATATACATATCATATACATGCAAACGTACACCCTCTCCCCCCATATACTCTCTCTCTCTCTCTCTCTCTCTCTCTCTCTCTCACACACACACACACACATGCAAATATATATTATATATAATATTATGTTTTATTGTATGCAGACACAAAAACCTATGCATACATGTGTTTATAAATATAAATAAATTTATATATACACACACGTACACACACAATTTTAATGGGTGGGGATGTGTGGTGAGGTATGCTCTCTTAAATGAATGCTTCTTACACATATAATTTTAATGGGTGGGGATGTGTGGTGAGGTGTGCTCACTCTCAAATAAATGCTTCTTACATGTAATGTCTCTCTTTGTCTCCCTCTCTCTCACACACACATCCACACACAAACACACATGTGCTTTACCTCTCTCTCTTCTCTCTCTCTCTCTCTCTCTCTCTCTCTCTCCTCTCACACACACACACATGTACACACTCGCACATACATTGATGTAAACGCACACTCTCTCCCCCCATATACACTCTGTCATACATAGAAATTCTCTCTCTCTCTCTCTCTCTCTCTCTCTCTCTCTCTCACACACACACTCCCTCCCTCTTCTCTCACACACTCTTCCACACATAGAAACTCTTTCTCTCTCTTACACATGCAATGTACTCTCTCTCTCTCATACACACACACACACATGTAAATATATATTATATTTAGACACATATACCTATACATATATATATATATGTATGCATGTATGAATGTATTTATAAATATTATGTTTTATTATATTTACACATATATACCTATACATATATATATATATATGTATGCATGTATGAATGTATTTATAAATATTATGTTTTATTATATTTACACATATATACCTATACATATATATATATATATTTATATATATATATATATATATATATATATATATATATATATACGTATATATGTATGTATTTATAAATATAAATAAATTTATATATAGACACACATATGCATATAGTATCAATCAATTAAATTCTGATTTACATTAAACTCTAATGGGTGGGGATGCATCGTGAGGTGTGCTACGCTCAAATAAATTCATCTTACATGTAATGTCTCTCTCTCTCTCTCTCTCTCTACACACACACACACATACATGTACATACCCACGCATGCACTGATGCAAAGACACACTCTCTCCTCCCACATACACTCTCACACATAGAATCTCTCTCTCTCTCTCTCTCTCTCTCTCTCTCTCTCTCTCTCTCACATACACACACACACACACACACATATGCTTCAAAAGCACCGAAGCTCCCCAAGGGGATTTACTCTGTCAAATTTGTCCCATCCTGAGATATTTTGGCAACTATCGGGCAATCTCATCTCCTCTTCTAGCGGGCTCATCCGCTTGCTAGGCTGAGACCTTGAAATCAATCAATCCTATGCTCAATCGGTCGACTAGGTGGTAAATCATGAGATAACTCTATTAAAAAAAACATTAGTGAAATGTGCCTTGATGTTTTCTATCTCACATGTCACCCCAAACATCTAACTTACTAGATTTAAAAATAAAAAGTAACATCAAATGAAAGAGGATAAAAGCACTTCATAATCAAAACACGAACTTTGTATTATATTATGAAGTTCAACAAAGTTTACAAGAGTAGAGGGTGGGACTCCATAACCACTCTTGAGATAAACTAGAGCATCTTTAGTAAAAAAGACAATGTATGTTTCTTCCAATCTACATGGACATCATAAAACCATTGTTTACCTATAATAATGTCTACCCTGTCTAGATTCATCAACAAAAAATCTACACCTTGCCAAGTTCACATCATAGGCATGATCACTTGGCCGGATCTGCACTCCCAATTTATGCACCAATGTGGCATTAATAAAATTGTGAGTACTACCTAGATCAAATAGGATGTGTACAAATTTTCCCAACATTGAACCATACATGCATATAAGATCATTGGGTCTGCAAACTACCATGTTAAAGCTACAATCCATGCAAGACCTGTGGCATGAATGGAAGTAATCTTAGGGTTACCTGTAACCTCAGTCAAATAAGCTTCCTTAGGTTTCTGCTTTTTCTACGCTTGAGGGCAGCTCCCAATCTAATGGCCTGTCTGGCCACAAATGAAGCACCAGCCCTCCCAAATGTTCTAGAGGCTTTGCTTGGTCCTCTGAGCCTTCTTGGAATTAGGTTTACCTGAAGTCTAGGTTTGATTCTGAGTCGTGGAAGCCTTTACAAACCTAAACTTTTGCTTACGTTTGGAATTTGGTTTGGAGAGTTGCCTAAGCTTTTCTGCTTTAGAGGAACATTCTTTTTACTCTTGCTCGCAACTCTCTCTTCAAAGATTCTTGCGGAACGGATAGCATCTTCAAGTGTTTTGTAATTGTTGTTCCTCACCTGAAGCTTATGATCTAAGGATAACCCCCGCATAAAAAATCTAAGTAAGGCGACTGCATCCAAATGCGTCGCCTTTACGTGCACCTCTCAAGTTGTGCAAGTACGTATTGAAAATCATGGTCTACATATCCAACTCTATAAACCTAGATACCGCATCATACTCATCCTCCACCTAGAGGAACTCATCCCTCAACATCTACTCAAAACTAGCTTAAGCAATAGGCTTGTTGCGAAGCTCTCTCCACCATAACAAGGCTTTCCCTTTCTAGAGGCCTTGCACCATCTGAATTTTCCAAGCATCCTAAAGAGGATGGAATTCGAAGTGAACATTCCACTTGTTAAAGCCACGCATCAACCACTTCTTGAGTTCTCTCCTCCTTTTCCCCATGAAAAAGCCTCTGTACACTGGGGTGAAGAAAAGAGCTGCTAAAATCAGGTGCAGGAGCAATCCCTACCGGCTTTTGCAATATAGTGATATGCTGATGCAAAAGAGTAATCTCCTTCCAGACATTGGCCATCTCAGTGTCCTGCTTCTTCAGAGTAGAAATCTATGCTTGGAGCTTCTACATCTCGCTATATCAAAGTAAGTTTTCTCGATCACATCTATTTGCTCTTCCACCACTATTGTATGCTGCTCATGAGCATGAGCATGAGCATGGCTGGATTCACCTATATGTTTTCTTTTGTTCTCACTCATGATCTAACAATTCATCGGTATAAGAGAGGGGTTGGGGTGTCGCCATGGGTAAGAGAGATGGAAAAGAGAAGAAAGAAGCAAGGGTTTTAACTTTATCGTTGCAAAAAGAGAGGGATTGATATGTGCTGATTCAAAAATCTTCAGAAACGCAAGGACTACATAAAATTGTAGAAAAACTCTAAGCTCATCACGTAGACAACTTACCTAAAACTTCTCCTTGCTCCATGTACAAGAAGAGAGGGGTGCAATCTACTCCCCAACAGTGTTGTCCCACGCTGATCACTGAGAAGAGTCTTGCTCTTATTTTTAATGAGGTGTGCGCTTAGTTTTTTCGTTTTAAAAAAACGCCCACTGCTTTTCTTTCAAAAAAAATAGTCCGTTGGACACCTTTTGAGCACAATTTGGAGGCCAAATATGACTTTTGGGGGCATTATTATGTAGGTCAAAAAGGCCAAACCAACTTTGCATAGTGTGTCACAACACTCCAACTCCCCTTTACTCTCCGTTGGCTGGCCTAAACATGCTCACTGCCTTGGTCCTAGCACCCTCTTCTCTATTGCGCATCAACCTAGGCTATGGCTGCCC
Organism: Cibotium barometz; assembly: GCF_041138505.1. Lineage (NCBI taxonomy): Eukaryota > Viridiplantae > Streptophyta > Polypodiopsida > Cyatheales > Cibotiaceae > Cibotium > Cibotium barometz. Next base: position 1,882,930 of record NC_141085.1, read on the forward strand.
TGTATGAGGCTGGCATCGATGCTTTCCACAAATCATAACCCTCTGCCGCCCACATATCAAGCCTAACATACTATGCATAGGCTGTATAGCAGCTCACAATTAGGGTTTCTCGTGAGGATCCTTTCTGCATATGACTCACATATTCCCCCTCTCAGAATATCCACATACAACCATGAGAGCAAACCTAATAAAACCATGAAAGACACACAAACCTTTGTAGACGCATTTAGGTCACTTTGATACAAAGGGTAAGAGGCGAGGCCTCTTAGGCCTGTCTAACCAAGATCTTCTAAACACAGTCCAAAACAAGAATAATAATATTACTTCAATAATACTCTTGTAACTAGCACCCTAATGCTGCAGCCCGACCTTTTTCTCTTTTTCTGGTATTCCCTATCCTATGCATCCTCTTTTTTGCAGCCTCCATGGCTGGGTTCTCCTGCTCCAGTCTGAAGGGGAGCATGTCGGTGGATTATTAACATAATTAATCAGCAGAACTAATAGCATATCACAGATACAGACATAGACAAACAGAGAACAAGAACCCTCCATTGTATGGGTTGACCATATATTGCATGCGCTTAGTGCTGATTACATAGGCTTACATATAGAATAACAATTGTAACTGCCGAATGTGGTGATAAATATTCTATGAATATGTGTCAGTCGGTATCTCTGCCGAAAAGTAGTTGCAGACAACTTGCATGACAGGGAAATGGAAGTGAGATTGCCAGGCAATCTGAAAGTGCAGGGTTTGGAAGGACTAGGCACCTATCAAACCTCTAAGTGCCTGTCACTAAAGTTCAAGCCGTATAGCACAAATTCCTCACAAGACCCAGCATGAATGCTTGGCAGGTCTAACAGAAGCACAAATTGAGCTGGCAAGGCATGTTTTCATGTTGCCATTCATGGTTCTTTGAAGGTCCCTTCCTTCCTGCATTCTCAGCTTCCAATAATAACCTTACACGGTTGCAGAAAGGGTTTCCTCCAAATTACTTCTCACCACAAACAGATGCCCAACAAGTCTCTTGAGCTGGCTGTGGCATTGTCCCGCCAAGTGTTGAATCTGTCACCTGCTCACTGTAACATTAACTTGCACCACTGATAACGGGCTCAGCTTTCAGTTAGCCTTTGATCTCATCAATGCTCATAAATATTGCATACATTTGCCAAAAGTGATGTGTCAATTCACAAGCCATTTAGATCATAACTGCACAAGATACGGTATCCTGTGTTTCTTGCAGAGCTTTTAACAGGCATAATGCTTGTCATTACGGTCAGGTAGGTACCCATGCTCCCTTATTTGTGTAGATAATTATCAACACTTATTTGGCAGACCCGATATCACTTTGCAGGTGGCTTCAATCTCCAACAATAAAACTATGCACCTTGTTCTTAAACTCAATGAAGGCCCTAGCTGGCTTCTTCCAAGCCATTGCAAACTTTCTGGCATCTTCAACTTGGTGTTCAGACTCCAATATGCCAGAATGTGCATATATGTTGGACATAAGCACATAAAAAGAGGCATCAGTGTCATCAACACTTAAAGCATCTCCTTCCTCGCTCTACATCAATGTGTCTCCCACAGTCTTTGAGCAATGATGTCCACCCTACAATGTTAGGTGTCAGAGGCATACTACACAAGAAGTCCTCTGCCTCATTCAAAAGTCCTGCATTGCCAAGAAGGTGAACCATACAGTTGTAATGCTCTAGAGTAGGTACAATACCTTGATCCTGCATCATGGACATAAATATCAAACTGCCTTTATCCTTAAGTCCCATACGACTGCATACAGAGAGAAGACAAACAAAGGTCACAGCGTCTGCCCTCACACCTTCCCTCTGTAGCTCCTCAAAACATTGCAAAGCTCGTTCATTATCTCCAATTTGAGCATATCCAGCAATCATTGCATTCCATGTGACCACGTCCCGCATTGGTAAGCCCATAAAAACCACATATGCGTCCTCGATGCTCCCACATTTAGCATACATGTCAACCAGAGCACTGCTCACTTGTGCATTCATGTTGAATCCAGCTTCAATGAAGCTAGCATGAGACAGCTTTCCCTGATCTGGGGCAAGCATTGTGGAACAAGTTTTTAAAATTGAAACATAAGTAGCCTGATTTGACTCCAAACCTGCCTGTTGCATTTGCTGGAACAGTTGAAGGGCCTCTTGACTCTGTCCACACTGGGCACAACCCACAATCATGACATTCCATGCCACTGGAAGTCGGGTTGGCAAGTTGTCAAAAACCATCTGTGCATCCTTAAAGCTCTCACATTTGGCATACATATTAATGAGAGTGCTCCCGACATATGCATCCAGCTCCCAACCACTCATGGTGATAAGAGCATGTCCCAATCGGCCCAATTCTAGAGCTGCTAAGCTGGAACATACCTTTAAAAGAAAAAGAAATGTTACCCAATTAGGCTCAATACCTTCCCATTGCATCTGGTAAAAACGCACCAGAGCATCGACATTATGGCCATGCTGTGTGTATCCTGCTATCATGACAGTCCATGCCACTATATCTCGCTTGGGCAAACGGTCAAACACTGTGCATGCATTGGTTAGGCTCCCACATTTTGTGTACGTATCAATTAGGGTGCTACCAATAAATGTGTCCATATCAAATCCACTTTCAACTACTGCTGCATGAATCAGCTTGCCCTGATCTAGACTTGAAGCACCGGAGCATGCTTTCAATGTGCTGACAAAAGTCACATTGTTTGGCTGAATCCCTTGTTGCTGCATCTGCTTAAAGAGATGGAGGGCCTCCAAGCCATTCCCTTGCTTGGCATATGCTGCAATCATTGCATTCCATGCCTCCACCGGTCGTCTTTGTAGTTTGTTAAACACACTCCGCGCCATATCAACACGAGAATTCCCACTCATGATATCACGTGTAGAACAAGCCTCTACAAGCTGGAGGGCTTGATCCTGCATCTCCTCTTCTAGGGTTTCTGTCTTGGAAGAAGCCCTCAAAATGCAAAGGAAGGTTATATAATCAGGCTCACTGCCCTCCTCTTGCATTTGTTGGTAGAGATTTAAAGCGTCTTCACAAACACCATGTTGAGCATAACCTGCAATCAATGCATTCCATGTTATGGTGTTTGGCTCTATGCCCTCCTGCTTCATTTCCTGGAGAAGCCTGAGAGCTTCATGGCCTTTCCCCTTCTGTGCATATCCTGAAATCATTGTGTTCCATGTTGTAATGTTTGGCCTCATGCCTTCATGCTGCATTCGCTGAAAAAGTTCTAGAGCCTCCTCACAAAACCCATGATGGACATACCCAGATATCATAGTGTTCCAGGTCACTAGATCTTGCTTTGGCAATCTGTCAAACACCCTCAATCCATTCACTGTGCTCCCACATTTACAATACATATCCACCACTGCATTTGCAACATGTAAAGCTGAGTCAAACCCACTTTCTAGAATGTCAGAGTGAATCAGCTCGCCCTGTAGCAAGAAACCGCCACTGCCACATGCTTTGAGGGCTGCAACAAAAACATGCCCATCTGGCCTGACATCAGAGTGATGCATTTGATAGTACAGACTTACGGCTTTCTCATGCTGCCCAAACTTGACATGAGCAGACAGTATTGCACTCCATGAAAACACATTTGGTTTTGGTATTCTCTCAAAAATCTGGTTTGCTTCTAACAAACTCCCACAAGATGCAAACATACGAATCAAGTGGCTGCTAAGAAAGGAGTTGACATCAACCCCACTTCTCAAAATAAGCTGATGCAGTTCCTTGCCTGCTGCCAAATCCTCCTTGGAGATGCACCTCTTCAAAATGGCATAAAATACTTTATTAGGAACCTGATATCCTTCTCGTCCAAGGCGGTCCACAGTTTGAAACGCTTCCGTCAGCTGCCCTTCTTTGCACAACTTTTCCAGACCTCCAAAGAGACGACAATTCCCTCCTGTCCTGCAACATCACACAAGACAAAGGAATTGAGCCATGGAGAGACTACACACACTAAAGGGGCATCTTTAGAATCGGCTGACTCCCCTTCAGCAAAAGATTCACAATCGAATATGTTCCTGCACGATAAGAATTCACCTTGCTTCCATGTTACTGGCTCTGCTGACATTGATGTATACCTTCGCCAGTTGTTAATCCAGAGGGCCTCTCTCATCATGGCATGCAAAGTCAGTCACCCAATCCACATGGCGAGGATCAACTCAGCAGTGCAATGAAGATTCGAATATTTATACTATCAGCATGAAGAGATTACCAAGAAAAACGATAATACCATTTACCACATGCCCCAGGCATCCATAGGGACATGCCTTCAAGGGCATCATGATAAACACTTATGCATCATGCAACAGATAGCATTCAATGGTTAAGCAGCTAATGCATAAATGCATGCATGATAAATAAGCATGAAATTGACAGAGGCCTTTGAAGCACCTTTACGACTCTAAAAGGCGTCACCAATATTTCCATCCTGAAAAAAACCCTAAACCCAGCTCACAACCGAACCCTAGAACTCAATATCCTAAAACTCTCACCTTTCTTGCTCCGTTTCTGCAAGACTTGTGCTCTCAATTTAAAAAGCCAGAGATAACACGGGGGCTGTTGGACGCGGGCATGCATCCATGTGGCCCGTGGACATGGAAAGCTTGTTTTCACACGTGTGCACTAGAAGCTTTTATGTGGGCTCAAAAAGTGGGGTTAGAACACCCACGAGACTAAATGACATATTATGCATAGGAGGGATCTAAGGTTGAAAAGAGGCGTCGCGATATTGCGTAATCTAGACCGTCGGATTCTCGTCAGGCAAGTGAACTAGGGGTGAACTCAGGGTATACCATGGGGATTTTTGGGACTTAGAAAATTTTGGAGGGGTTGAGCTCAATGCAAAAAAGAGGATTCGAACTTGGAACCATCCGCTCAAGCTTTCAACATCTAACCACTATGCTATACTTTCTAGCAGGTTTTGGAAAGTGTTTTTAAATTTAAATCTTGATATTTTGGTCCCTAATTTACTTTCTTACCGGAAAATGTTTCCCTGGTTCACTTTCTTGCCAGAAAAGGTCTCCCTAGTTCACCTCTCGAGTTCATCACCCCTAGTTTACTCCCAATTTTACCTGCAGTTCACTCGTAGTTCACTTGGGAATCTAAGCGTGTTAATGAAATCTCGATCGCGACGCCTCTTTTCAACCATAGATCCCTCTTGATTCATGATGTGTCACTTAGTCATGTGAGGAACAGAACATAGATCTGAGAGCTGATTAAAAGTAGCCAAGAAGAGGACATGTGACTAGGGTTTGTTTTTACAAGTTGGGGTACTCTCAAGAGAATTGAAGAAAAAATTTGAACCCTCAATAGAAGATTAAAGTACATCCCTTCTCTTAATTACATCAAATTTTGTAAAGGGTTCCTTTTGTTAATATTAATATATATAACTATTGTTTCCAAAAAAAGATTAAAGTAAAAAAATAGCCCTTCTCAAAGAAAGGCAAAAAATGACCTTTCTATCGAAGGATAACTTTTGAGATATATTTTCTATTAATAAATATAAAATCATGCTTGTTATAGCTTCTTGCCATTTAGAGGCTGGTCAACTAAACCTTCTTGAATGCTCAACGACTTGAGGCCAGCCTCCTCTAGACGGACTTGAGTCCGAACCTTGGCTAACCCTCGAAATTAAATTGCCCTCCCAAGTTTTCATTTGAAGGGCTCAATTTTTTTTTGTGAAGAGATTGGAAGGCAATGTAGGGCATACTACTTGCACGATGCACTAGCAAATTCAAATGTCTATGTCTAGGCCCCCCAACTTCCAACTTCCAAGGCTTGGAGTTGCCAACTTTAAAGGCAGTCTATACGTGACGGTTAGCTATCAAAGGTTACGAAGGTCCCGTTTGGGGGCTGACCATTTCCTCGAGCAGCGACCTATTTGCAGGATAACGAGGGAGTTCATGGCTAGCATACTAAAGACCATTCACCCCACGACCTTTACAATGAGTGAAGTGGAGATGCAATCACCATGCAAAATGGATAGCTGAGAGTCGTAGTAGTCAAACTATAATCTCTCGACTCTCAAGTCCAGGCTCCTAGAGCCTCGTGCTGTGTCGACCAATGCCACGATCCACTATTTAAGCTCCCCTACATCACACCTGATAGCCTAAGACATGTTGTCGTTGAACGCCTCTACAGTCCAAGCTCCCACGCTACTACCAACTCCCAAGCTCTATTCATTTCACCATCCACGACCTCAAAGAGATGCAGGGGAGAAGGGAGCTTAAGCTCTTGCAACCACACACACACTCTCTCACACAAACCCTAGAAGAGAACACACAAGGTGAGCGACTAAAAATTGTTCTTCTTGTTCTACAACAAAAGAGGTCTACAAGGAGATAAAGTGACTAACACACATACTAGAGTATATACAAGCGGTCCATAATGTGAACACGCTAAAGTGTAGTGGATAGGTGTGGACTAGTCAGTGTAGTCCAGATGTAGAATCTCTAGTGAAAATATATCGGTGCCAACTACCAAACCCACCAGTGACGTAAATGTTGAATGGTCATGCAGGCGCCTCGTGAGTGTCAGCTCATGTTGAGCTTGACATCTCAATAGTCCCCCCTCAAGCTCAACTCCAACTCGTGAACTCCAAGCATATCTCGAAATCTGCGGAGATTCTCAGCTCCCAAGGCCTTCGTGAAGATGTCAACAACCTGATCCTGTGTGCTAACGTAGGCCAAGTCGATGTCACCTACCAAGACTCTCTCCTTGATAAAGTGGTAGTGTACCTATTTTGTCCGCACATGGAAAACTAGGTTCTTGGCCAACTGTATACTGCTAAGATTATCACAATATATGACAACCTTTCTCTCCACATGCAAGTAGCTTGAGTAACCAAGCTACCTCACACGCTACCACCGCAGCTCCTCTGTACTCAATAAGGCAACTATGGGCTACTTCTTGTTGCTCCATGTCACAGCAGCACTCCCTAATGAATACATAAATCCACTGGTAGATCTCCTGTCTGAGATGCTACCTGCCCAATCTACATCTGTGTACCCACATAGCTCCAATGGTACACCTGCTACATTAAAAAATGCATAATCAATAGTGGCTTTCAAATACCAAAGTTTGTGTTGCACACACTGTCAAGATCTGGTTTGCGCGGAACCTGTAGAAATTGGCTCTCTAAGCCAACAGTGTAACTCAAATCTGGCCTGATGATCGTGACTTAGATTAAACTCCCCAAAATCTTCTTGTACATAGTGGGGTCCTCCAACACATAACCTGCATCCGCACTGAGCTTGCCATTTTGATCTAATGGCATCGAGATTAGCTTACAACTAGCCATCCCATACTTGGACAACATGTCTAATACATACTGTCTCTTTGATAGCCAAATACCATCAGGTGTGAGAATGACCTCAATGCCCAAAAAGTAGCGCAGATCTTCCAAATCCTTCATCTCGAACTTTCTTTTGAGAAGACTTTTCACATGCTCAATCTCTTCCAAGTTGTCACCCCCAACAATAATATCATCTACATAGATGGTGATGATCACAATACCCTTATCACTCTTGCGCACATAAAAAGAGTAATCTACATCTATCATATGAAAACCAATAGTGACAAGATACTCAACAATCTTGTCATGCCAAAGTCTTCTACATAACAACCATCAGGGTTAAACCGCACCTGTAAACCCTGCTAAATCATCTAGCCAACAGAAACCAGATTCTTTGTAATGTTCGGAACATGAAGTACATCTAAAAAGTACTTCACCTTAACATCCTGCATAGATAATGGCATATCTCCAACATAGGCAATTAGATGAGCAGTGTCATCCCCTATTTCAACAAAACTTGGTCTTTCAAGACTCTTCATTTCCTTGAACCACTCACCATGACTTGTCATGTGGTTTGAAGCACCTGAATCAACATACCATGCATCATCTTTACATGTTGCTACATCATTTCCAGACACAACATTAACTACATGTTGCATAACAAACAACTTCTCATTATTCTCATTATTTATGCTAGAGGACGCATAGTTATTTTGCTGCACTTTTCCATTTCGCATGTCATTTTGCTTCTTATAGCAAAATCTTCCTACACATGCCCAGGCTTACCATAGTAAAAATAGCCTCGTGTATCATTATGTTGCCTTTGCTAAATTACCATGACCTCTTTGACTCCCCTTGTCTCTAAACTGGCCTCTTCCACCTGTGTGTTGTTGTGATTCATGGGACTGTTGCTACTGTTTGCTGACCATAATTTTGATTACCTGTTCGGCCACCACCTTGGCCATGCCCATGGCCTCTACCTCGTCCTCTACCCAAACTTGTGTAGAAGGCCTACTGCTCTGAACTGTTTTTGTTTTGTGTGAAGACTGTTGATCTTCGCCCAAATTCTTCTCTTCAATGATCTTCATTGACACCAAATCTATAAAGTTGGGAATGTTTTCCTAAGTTTGAATATATGTCTTGAATGCCTTGTATTGTGGCCTAAGACCACGTAGACATACTTCCACCTTATCATCATCATCAACAAAAACACCAATTCCACAATGCCCTTGATTTTCAAGGCATAATCATTCACAGACATGTTTTTCTTCTCTACAGTATGAAGCTCATTCTTCAACTGAATCTTTCGTGCCACTTCCTCTAATGGCTGAGTTATTCCAGGATTTGGTGTAGTAACTAATTTCTACTTTATTTTCATTATCAAATTTTCCCATGTGGTTACCTTGTTGCTTTGTGTTACTAAGCCTCACTTTGTATTTTGATCTATTTCTCTCTCAATCAATGCAAAATCAAGTAGAATTAAAGGAAAGAAGGCAAGTGGGTAGTCTATTATGAGGGAAGAGCTCTTATTGAAAATTTTCATGAGACCAAACTAATACCTGAACCAATATTCTCTTTCATTTGAAGAGAAGGAAAATATATGAACCTCTTCTAAATGTTCCATTGTTCACGGCTCCTCCAAATGATACTCAATAGTTAGGAAGCATCCTTTCAATGCCATAAACTAGCATAAAATGTGTAAACCATTAGAAGAGCTAGGAATACATCTATAAGACCACAATGTAGCATGAACCTTCTTATCCCAAGAGCTTTTATCTTCCACCACCTCATCTTTCTTAGAAATCATTCTACAAAAAGTTTGATTAAACCATTGGAAGAGCTAGGAGTACATCTATAAGACCACCATATATCATGAACCTTCTTATCCCAAGAGCTTTTATCTTCCACTATCTTACCTTCCTTAGAAATCATTCTACAAAGAGTTTCATTAATTATCTTCTCTACCAATCCATTTGTGCTAGGTTTTTAAGTTTGTCGTGACACTATGCTTCATGAAAAAACTATCTATTAATGTCACCACTACATCACAACAAAAGTTCTTACCTAGACACTAACTCCTTCAAAAAGTAAGTGATAATTCTTTCATAGATGAAGCATGTAATCTCTTCTCTTATGGCATTTTGCATAGGTCCTTCTTCAACACATTTACTTTTATGAATATGATGAAGAGTTCCTTGTGTGGTTTATGTAAAGTTTGACAGATATGATAACCTCATATTGTGTCAAGGATAAATCTAGGCTCATGGCTCTAGTTTCTCATGCCATTTTTGGGGTCCTAAGGGTAGAGTACATATAGGATTAAGTCACACACACAATTGAAACAACACACAATTGAAACAACACACAATAATGTTGACCAAGTACACACTGACCATAACAACTACAGACATAAGGCCTTTCTTCTAATAAACCCCCCTCAAGGGCTATCTCTCTTACTACTGTAAGGATAAATCAAGTCTCGTAGTCCTATTTAACATGCCTATAGTGGTGCTCTCAGTTAGAGCTAATAACCAAGGAGGAGGACCAACCAGATCATACACAATCCACATGGCCTACATCATAAGGTGACTAGAGGTGGTTAAAACTATGATAAACACCATAACTTGGTCTAACATACAAAACATGAACACATATCTTGACATAGAAAAGACACAAAGAACTTTGACACACATAGAGAAACACACACACACACACACACATTTGTTCTGTGTAGTAGCATCACATTTATCATTACCCCCCCCCCCTTGATACCAATTTGGCCTACTCATTTGGTGGCTCAGAGATTAAATAAAGCATATTGTTCATTCATCCCTTGGAAAAAATTAGGGTTTCTAGAAATTGATGCTATAGGAGGCTATAGTAACACTCTAATATTTATAGTGCACCCTCAATTTTGAAAAATGTTCCAAAATTAGGGTTTCTAGAAATTGATGCTATAGGAGGTTGTAGCAACACTCTAATACTTGTAATACACCCTCAATTTTGAAAAATGTTGAGAAATTAGGGTTTAATGCTCTAATTAAGCAAGATACTACAAAAAAAATAAAAAGGCCCAACAAATCAGTTTGTACTTTCTTGTCAGATGCTTTAATTTGTGCTTTGAAATTTTCTCCTTTATTGTGCTTTTTCTCATTGATTTTCTCACCCCTTTTTTTTCTTGATAACAATTTATGCTTTTTAGGTGTTGTTATTCACTCGCCACATGCAACAGCTTCTGATAGGTAGCCACCACAAGGCTTAGCATGGCATGGTTGACAGATTGCACATGTAAACAGCAGCTAGGTCAGAGGTAATAGAGGAGGAGGGCAACATGGAATAGGTTGTGGTGGGTAGCATCGGCAGTAGAGGATAGATGGCTGTTTGATGGCAGTAGGGGAGAGAGGGCTACAAATTGGTGAGCAAATACCAAATGGAGAGCTTCAGCCCAGCTGTATGGGGACTCAAAGGGGAACATGGTTATGGCTATAGCATTACACACAGGAGAGAGAGAGAGAGAGAGAGAGAGAGAGAGAGAGAGAGTCAACACAACAAAAAGGGAGAGTGAAAGTACACAAGTCAATGATATGACACTTGCTTGATACATTCCATGAAAGTACATGTAGCTTTATAGGTTATAAAGATTCTTTTGTGACATCGTTGTTATGTCAGATACACACAAATATCTAGATATTATTTGATACCCCTTTAAGAGGTATTTCATACATAGAGTGAGTTCACACAAGTGAGACCTTAATTCCTAGTAATACTATAGTGATGTTGTCTCCATCACTCCTTTCATAAGCTATACACCTATATCATCTACAAATTTGACCACCACTAGGCCTATCCTAGCAATGATAGAGACTGACAGCAATTTCTTTTTAATGCCTGGCATAACAAGACTTTTGAGAGAGTGATTATCCCACCATTTATAAGAGTTGAGAACAACCTTACTATCTCCTTTTATTGGATACAAGGAGTTGTTTGCACATGTAATTGTTCCTCCTTAAGGAGCAGACTTAAGTGAGAAAAATAAATCACACTGGGAAGTAATGTGCCTACTAGCACCACCATTAAAGTACCAGACATGCTGATCTATTACTAACATACATGCACATGGATAGAAGGATCATAACTGTAATACACAATGAATGCCCAATCATCATGTGTATAGTTTATGACTCCTTCTTTTCAACACGTGGTCTATTGATACGTCAACCATGCTTGACTCTTTCTTCTTCTTCTTCTCTAGCCTTTTTCTTCATTGGTTGATGTAATGGCATGGCTTTTGATAGTAATTGCCTCTCTTCTTAGGTTTATCACCCCCCTTCTCAGTATTGGGCTAATTCTACCTTTAGCTTATAGCCGCCTTGAGAAAAGGCTTTGCCTTTAACACTTGGTGCTGATGCATCAGCTGACTCTTTCTTCTTCTCCTTCTCCAGTCTTTTTATGTATTCATTGATGTAATGGTTTGGCTTTTGATAGTAATTTACGTTTCTTCTTAGGCTTATCACTACCCTTCTCAGCATTCTTTCTGAAAGACTGGGCTTATTTTATAGAGCTGCCTTGAGAAAAGGCTTTGCATTTACCTTTTTGGAATGCCTTATCTCCCACACGTACTAGTTCGGTTTTGCCGAGATTTCTCTTCTTGCAATATCCCTGTAATAACTAACTCATCAAAAGTAAGGGCAAGGGAATTGGGGCTACCAACTCATCAAAAGTAAGGGCATTAGGGTTACCCTTCATCATGAGCCAAAGTGTAAATGTAAAACCCTTGTATGAATTTGGTAGAGCTATGAGAACAGACACCAAAGAACTATCCAAATATGCATCATCATCAATACATGCCATCTACTCCTCCCTGAGATATTTAATCCTTGTGAGGAACTCATCCATTAAATCTCCCTTATTCATATGTTCGGAGCTAGCCACTTCATTAAGAAATTGAGGTAACTTCATTGGAGGTAACTATGGTTAAGATAAAAATAACCTTTTTAAGAGCATAAAATGTAATTATTATGCTTTCATGCTAGTGTATAGGCTTGATATGCAAAGCCATGAAGGTTCTTAATATAGTAAATCTTGAAGGTATTTGATATAGCAAAGCTATGAAGGTCTTTTCAATGGAAGGACATACTTCTTATGCTATTTCTCCATGGTTTCCTTCTTCTTGGTTGAGTGTTGGTGGGAAAAATGGGGTTTGATTCTTCCATTGATGAGGAATTCTTGCTAGAAGAGTCCCTAGTGATAAAGTGATGCAAAATCAACCCATCAATCCTAACCATGATTGATGTAGCTTCTTTGACTTGAGTTCTATGCTAATGACATTGAATGCACTAGAAAGAAAGGCAACCACTCGGCCTACTCTTTAGGTTCATGAGATCACCATTACTAATGCATGCACTTTTTAACTCTAGAAGCTAAGGACCTTCTAAAGGATTATCATAAAATATATATTTTTTCCCATTGTGGCTTAAAGGAAGCAGATGGGTGGGATAAAGACAAGAACCTAACAAATGTTTACACCTTGTCACCTTCTCCACAATACATTGCAAGGACATAGTATACCATCACTTCTAAATCAACTTGACATTTAGGACAGATGATTGTTTAACCCATGACTAACATCCGCAAAAAAAAAATATCGTGTCATCAAGTAAAGAGTCCTTATCCTCTATGTGCATATGAGATATTTAGCACAATGGGGATAACACGAGGTCTTTCTCTCTTTGAAAAAAAACTATCCTCTTTAGAATTATATCAATATATGTGTACCCCAAGTTATCTCATACTCAAGAATATGAGGAATGAGAGGTTGATTTTCTCATGCCCTTAAGCAAAGAGTCCCTACATGCATTAGGCATATAAGGTGATTACCAGAATGGAGATAACATCACGCCTTTCTCTCCTAAAAAAAGAAAAAGAAAAAGAAAAAGAAAAAGAAAAAGAACTCGCCCCTTTACATTAGTATCAATATATGTGTACCCCAAGTTCACTCATACTCAAGAATATGAGGAATGAGAGGTTGGTTTTCTCATGCCCTTAAGTAAATATTCCCTACATGCATTGGGCATATGAGATAATTACAAAAATGGGGACAACATTATGCCTCTCTCTCCTAAAAAATGGGGACAACATTATGCCTCTCTCTCCTAAAAAAGAAAAAGAAAACGAACTCGCCCCTTTAGAATAGTATCAATATATGTGTACCCCAAGTTCTCTCGTACTCAAGAATATGAGGAATAAGAGGTTAAGAAGTTTGTAAGATTTAACGCATCTGCATTGTTCTTCATCGGATTTTGGAGTAGTTTTGTCAGATCTAATACTATAGACAGGTGTGTAGATATACAAGAAAGCATCAACAAACACTCACCATGCCGAATCTGGTCTACAAGCTACACTTCAGCAACATTGATCTCTACATCTTACGAGTAAAATTTCTACTCACTTTACTCTGCACTTCTTTCATACACCTTGCAGGTCTCCATTATCAATATCTTTATTATTTTAGTAGCCACCTTGTTTGCATCAAAGGATCAGCACTTTGCAGGTTGTGTGATTACTTGCTTGGGTATTATCAAAAATGGTAGACAATGATGTATTTCAGATGTTATCCCCCCGCTGAGGATAAGCTTGACATGACCAACTACCCATTATGGTCCTATATGATGCGACATGTATTGGTAGCCAAAGGACTATGGAATGTTGTGGTTGGTATTGAGAACCGTCCTAGTTCCTTCGATGAACATGATGTAGAAGGCACATCTACAAACACAGACTCAATTTCACATGGTGCATTACCACATCATAGCATACCTCCTACACGGGAATAAACAAAATGGGATGGAAGAGAGGAGTATCATTCCTCACATTTGGTCCTGCAAGATTGCTAAACATGCTTGGAATGCACTTGCGTCATTGTACCAGGTAATGAAGCACATGTTGCCTATATACGCAAGCAATTAGGTAAGAGCATATGGATAAGGGAGGCTCCATGGACAGTTTCCTTGCAAAAATCAAGGATTTTAAGGAGCAATTGGCCAATGTTGATGAAATATATCCTAACAGTTCATTGGTTCTTACTGGCTTGAATGCATTGCTAGACTCATATCAAGGTTTTTCTTCTACCATCTGACTCATGATGAAAGGCAATCCAAATGCCTTGAAGTTTGAGGAGTTGGTTTTTGTACTCTTGCAAGAAGAGCAATCTAGGAAAAATAGATCTGCCATACGTACAAGAGATCAAGCTTTTGTTACTTCCAATCAACAAAGAGGTAAAGATAAATCCTTTTCTCAAGGTAGCTACAAACCGAAATCAAAGTTATCGGGCAAGCCTGCACACAAGGAAGGCGACAAGCTAAAGAAAAAGGGCAAATGCAACTATTGCAAGAAACGTGGTCACTACATTAAGGAGTGCAGGAAACAACTAGAGAAGGAGAAAAAAAAGACTCAAGTAGCTGATACATCAGCATCCAATGTAAAAAACAAAGAATCTAAAAACTATCCACATGATGATTGGGCTTTCATTGTGCAATGCAGTTATGACTCTTCGCATAAGGATGTATGCATAACTATTTTACAGATGTATATGTCTGGTATTTTGACAATGGTGCTAGTAAGTACATTACTTCTCACATCGCAGTTTGTTCTCATCACTTGAATCTTCTCCACAGGGAAACACTATAACATGTGCAAACAACTCCTCATATCTTGTAAAAGGAGTTCGTAAAATTCTTCTCACTGCTGCGATCGAATGGTGGAACTATCACGCTTTCAGATGTTTTATATGTACCAGGGATCAAGAAGAACTTGTTATCTATCTCTACCATTACTAAGCCTGGCTTAGTGGTTCAGTTTGAGAATGAATGATGTATTGTTCATAATCATAGTGATGGCACGATAATTATTGCTTCTGGTACTTTGTCTCATGGCCTTTATAGGCTAGATGCATATGAAAGACAAAGGCATGTTGTGTGTACAGTTTCTGCCACAAAGGCAATGGGTGATGCTAAGTTGTGGCATGCATGCTTTGGTCACTTGAACTTTGGCAGTTTGGGTAATCCCAAATGCCTCCAGGAGCTATTACACATATTTGTACTGGCTAAGAAACACTCCATCGATAGACCTCCATCCCAAGAAAGTAGTGGAGAAATCCTAAATCTCACATCTCAAAGGTGAGAGCAAAATCTAGCTAGAGCTATTCAATCTTGGCAAGATGTGAGCCAATGATCAATAAATAATCAACAAATAGCAAAGTATCTTGAGCAGAGACATAGAGATTGTTATCTGTAAAGTATCTTTGGAATCCAAGGGAAAGAAAGAATGCATCAATGTTATCATACCATGCCTTGGGTGCTTGTTTCAAACTATAAAGGGCTTTGTGCAATCTGTACACCTTACTCTCATGTCTGGGAACATGAAAACCTTCAGATTGTTCAACATACACCTCCTCATGTAAGTCACCACCACCTTAGGAAAGGCATACTTGACATCCATTTGGTAAACCGACCAGTGCTTATGACCAAAAAGAGAAAGAACTATCCAGACGGTGGTGTTTATGGCTATAGGAGAAAAAGTTTCCTCATAATCCACACCCTCGATCTAAAGAGTACCCCTTCATAACCAATCTAGATATGTGTTTGTCTATCAACATGAAACTCAGTCTTAAAGACCTATTTAACCCCAATGACCTATCAATGTAGAGGCTGATCCACAAGCTCCCATGTACGATTCCTCTCAATGGAATCAATCTTGGCCTCCATGGCTACCCCTGCCACTCAGGGAGCAAGAGCCTCTTTAGCTATAGTAGGCTCATATGACTGTATCATGGTACTCATCAAGACGAGGTTACAAGAATGACAAAGCTGTTATAATCTCCGTGCATGTGTCAAAGATTGTGCTAAAGAATCAGCAAGATGATGAAGTTCCATGTTGAAGAGATGAGAATCATGAGAACAGTGGTTTCCAGCCATCGTGAAATCTTGAGGGCAATCCTCTGTTGCACAGGAAGAGGGCAAGCTAGGGAAGGAGGAAGTGGGGAGGCAGGGGCTAAAGAAATTGATTGTGGAGAAGCTAGTGGTGGAGTTGGGGTGGTCGAGGAAGGAGGAGGGACCTCGATGGTAAGCTCAGGATGAGAGCAAGAATTATATGATGAGGGTTCAACAAAGTGAACATCACAAGAAATCAGCAAGGATCACGACTCTAGATCCCATAATCTGTAAGCTTTGGAATGAGAGCTATATCCAAGGAATTTACACTTTGTGGACTTGGGATCAAATTTAAATCTGTCAAAATCAAGGATCTGAACATAGGCATCACAAGCAAAAACCTTCAAATGAGAGACGAAAGGTTTTTGTCTAGTAAAAGTCTCCTCTGGGGTAATATGAGAAACCTCCTTTGTAGGAGAACGGGTGATGATGTAAACAACTGTGCTCACAGCTTCTCCCTAGAAAGAGGAAGGAAGATCAGAAGAAGAAAACATGGTACGAGCCATCTCCAGAACAATCATATTCTTGTGTTCAACCACACCATTTTTCTGAGGAGTGTGAGGTGTGGAAAATTGACAGCTTCTACCTTTCTATGAGAAAAAGTTATGGGAAGGCTTTGGAGATGAATTATCCTCCATTGTCAGAATGGACTTGTCAAACCTTCTATGTGGTCACAGTCTCAACCAAAGTCACCCACTCTTGGAAGCATGAGAAAGCTTGAGATTTTTTTGCTAGAGATAAACCCAAACTTTGTGTGAGTAACCATCAATAATAAGCATAAAGTACTTGGCTCCTCCTTAGGTAGCAGTTGGCATGGGACCGCATAAGTCCATATGAATGAGCTCCAAAATAGGAGAAGCCTAATGAGTAGCCTCGTGAGGAAAGGCATCTCGGTGTTGCTTGCCTTGATGACAATCCACACAAGTGGAATGGGAGGGTTTCAGTGGTGGAAGACCCTTGATCATCTACTGAGACGACATTAGCTACAAAGAAGTATAATTCAGCTACCAAGGCATGATTGCTGTGAAGAAGTTGCAGTAGACGAGATTGGGACTCAGTCAAAGAGCCTTCAAAGTCCTTCAACCCCGATACAGACCACCTTCTTGGATACCCATGGCAACAATCTCCAAGGTGTTGGTGTCGATGATCTCAAGGATGGAATTGTCAAAGTAGACACCGTATCCTTTCTCTACAATTCAAAAAACTAAGAGGAGATTGTTGGGCCTTGGGAACATAAAGCACATCCCGAATGTAGAAGGTTAGCCTAAGGAAGAGTTAAGTCGCACATTACCAACCGAAGAGGCCCCAAGTTGGAAGCGTCACTAGACACCGTTGAAGAGCTGGGAGGACGAATGTCATAAAGAATGGTCATGTCATGACTCATGTGAGTAGTACACACACTATCAACCACCCAATTTGTAAGACGTGAGCTGGAAGGAGTAGGAGAGTTAGAGGAAAGCTCCTCAATGCTGATGAAGGCAGTCTCCTTGGTGGAAGAGGATTTTTTAGTTTGAAGAGGTTTGATTGGGGGTTTCTTAGCAGAACCACCTTCTCTCTTCTTCTTGCAACCAATCAGGTTGAATGTGACCTTCTCTCTTCTTCATTCAACCAATCAGGTTGAATGTGACCTTTGAGACCATAGTAATGACAAGTAAGCTCTTTATGAGAGGTCTCGTTGGGTAGATTTGTGGTCACCTTTCTTGCTCATGGAAACCTTGGATTACCATTTGCTTTTGCCCTTAGCTTGAAGAGGGTCTTGGAAGTACCTTGGCTGGTCTTCTTTCTCATGTCCCTATCATAAAGCATGCCAACAATGGTGTGTAGATGAGGAGTAGAAGAAGGAAGAAGTGATATAGCATCACAAAAAGCATAGAAAGTCTCAGGCAATTTGGCAAGGAGTCGATTGACAAAGTCCTTGTGTCGGTAGCTTTGTTCCCCAAAGAGACCAACTACCTTCTCAGTAGAGTTCTCATGGTGATACGTGCTCTGAATGGTATCCCACAATTCTTATGCAGTTTCCTCATCATTGTCTTTGTTAGTCTAGGTAACAATCTTAGCCTGAGGAGAAGTAGCATCGGGAGAGGCATTAGTACCAGAAACAATACCCCATAGCTGATGATGTCGAAGGAGAGTCTTCATTTGTAGTGCCCAATCAAGATAATTGGTTCCATCTAAGATGGATTCCTTGGAAAGTTAAGGAATGGATGAAGAGATGACAGTCGGTGTAGAAGCCATGGAATCCTTCTCTTCAATTTACAACAAAAAGGTTGTAAGTAAGTACCGGGGTTGCCCACTCCTCCCTAGATGCTAGGTGAGGTGAAAGAAAGATATACAACTATACTCCTACTGGAGATCAAGGCACATGGGTGAAGGCAGGAGGCTGAGTTAAAGTGGACCCCTTTGCTTGGGTTTTTCTAGAGTTCTGTCTGATGTCGCTACAAGATGAGACACTCCGTCTTCTGATGACCTAGCACCTTGTAGTAGTACCATTAAAAAGTTGCACCTGGCGCACATCCACGACTTCGTCCTCCATAAGATCGGACAGTCCATCTTTCGATGACCTAGCACCTTGCAACGTAGTAACATTGAAAAGTTGGCACCTCCACGACCTCGTCCATAAGGGCGAGCCTATGGAATACTTGTAGTGGAGTGATTGATTGGTGTTGCACTGAGACTTTGGACTGAGTTTGCTCTGTGTGGTGCTGCAAATGATTGACTTTGCCATTATACCAGCAAGCCTTCGTAACATTAGTGGTGGTCTCGTATATAGCACAGTAGATAACAAGTGGACATTCTTCCTTGGTATGACCTTGCTTGGAATACTTTATACACTAAACATCAAATCGTAGCCTTGATCTAGCTCCTCTTGCACCTCCACTCTGAAGTTTAGCCCATGCTACCACAAGCCATTCCTCGATTGCCTCTAGCTTTCGCTTTTCTTCTTTTGGTCCTTGTGCTTGGATTCTAAATTTAGCTCTACATCTGAATCGTCATTTGAAGTCTCTTCCTTTTGCTTATCTTCTAAAGAATCCTCTTGAGGCTTCGTTTTTTCCTTTTTCAATTCGAAGTGCAACTCTTCCCTAGACTGTGCTCCGATCTTCAAGTAGCTTCCACCAACCCATTAAATCCGGTTGTAAGATCCACAAATACCATCGTAAGTTTTAACTTCTTTTGCAGGTCTCAAACAAACTATTCTCCCATGAGGGCTTCAATAAGCTAATCACTAGGATCAACCCGACTCTTTAGAGTACATAATTTAACCTCACAATCTTCCCTTGGGCAAGCTCTTTTGTTTCGGACAATGCAATTTCTCTAAGACTTTTGAAGAGGTCTTATCCTGCCCAAAACTGATGCAAAAAGACATCGTGTAGGGCCACATAAGTTTGAGTTTATTACCCAAGGAGGAGCCAAGTACTTTATGCTTATTATTGATGATTACTAAGCAAAGTTTGGGTTTATCTCTTTGTATAAAAATCTCCTACTTCCAAGAGTGGGTGACTTTTGTCGAGACTGTGACCACACAAAAGGTTCGACAAAGGAGGAGAATTCATCTCCAAAGTCTTCCATAATTTTTGCTCACAGAAAAGTATAAGCCATCAATTTTCCAAAATTCACACACCTCAGCAGAATGGTGTGGTTGAATGTGAGAACAAGACTGTTCAAGAGATGGCCTCTACCATGTTTTCTTCTTCTAATCTTCCTCCCTCTTTCTGGGGAGAAGCTGTGAGCACTGCTATATACATCATCAATTGTTCTCCTACAAAGGCAGTTTCATGACTCCAAAGGTGGCCTTTACTAGACAGAAACCTTTCATCTCTCATTTCAAGGTTTTTGGTTGTAATGCCATGTTCATATTCCTAATTCTAATAGATCTAAATTTGATCCCAACTATAGGAAGTGCAAAAGTCCTTGTATATAGCTCTCATTCTAAAGCTTACAGCTTATGGGATTTGGAATTGCGATCCTTGTTGATTTCTCGTGATGTTCACTTTGTTGAACCCTCATCAGATGATTCTCGCTATGATCCTGAGCTTACCATCGAGGTCCCTCCTCCTTCCTCGGCCACCCTAACTCCACCTCCAGATTCTCCACCATCAACTTCTTTATCCCTTGCCTCCCCACTTCCTCCTTCCCCGGCTTCTCCTCCTCCTCCTCCTCTTGTGCAATCTCTTGTGCAATGGAGGATTAACCCCAAGATTCCACGATGGCTGGAAACCACCATTCACGATTCTCATCTCTTCAACATGGAACTTTATTAGCTTGCTGATTCTTTAGCATAATATTTGACAAATATCTTGGATCCTAACTCCAAGATCTCCCATGATGATCCCTCTCCCCTCTTTGAGGACAGTACACAGTACTGGAGGCTTGTTGGTTCTCTTATTTATTTGACTTACACCGGGCCCGACATTTCTTACAATGTCAATGTTCTCAGCCAATTTTCTTCCAGTCTTCAACATTCTCATTGGCAGGTTGCTCTAAGGGTTCTCCAGTACTTATCCGGTTCCTTGGACTATGGTCTCTCTTTCAGAGGAAGCAATGAGCTTGTTGGATACTTTGATGCTAATTAGGCATGTGATCAGGATACTCAAAGATCCACTTCTGGTTATTGCTTCACTCTTGGTTCCGGTCTTATTTCATGGAGATCCAAGAAGCAAAATATATTTTCATTATCTTCTACTGAGGCTGAGTGTACCGTGCTTATTTGGATACTTGCTGTCAACTGTTATGGTTGTTCCAAATGTTGATAAATCTTGATGTACTCTCGGATTATCCGATCTGTATCCTTACGGACATAGTGCCTTGACATTGGCACAAACTTCATCCTTCCATGGCAGGACTAAACATATTGAGGCCCACTTTCACTTTGTTTGTGAGTTGGTCCCGACGTCATCATTATGATGGAGTATTTTCCTTCTCAAGACAACCTTTGCTAATCTCTTAACCAACTCTCTTCCTCGAGTTACTATTGTGAGAATATGTGAATGTGAAGTGGAAGCAAATAGAGATCATAAAAGAGAGATACTTTAGTGTAATGATGCCATCGGTGACTAGCTTATGAACAAAGTGAAAGTGGACCTCAAGGTCATGCCATGGAAGGATGAAGTTCGAGGCAACGCCAAGGCACTCTAGCTATCCGTAATAAGAATACGGATCGGATAATCCAAAAGCACATTAAGATTGCTCAACATATGAAACAACCATTAACAGCTCATAGCAGGTATTCAGATAAGCACGGTTCTCACCCTCAGTAGAAGATAACGAAACTATATTTTGCTTATTGGATCTCCATGAGATAAGACCGGAACCAAGAGTGAAGCGATAACCCAGAAGTGGATCTTTGAGTATCCTAATAATTTTCCCAATCAGCACGAGAGTATCCAACAAGCTTAGTGCCTCCTCTGAAAGAGCGACCATAGTCCAAGATACCAGATAAGTATCAGAGAACCCTCAAAGTGACCTGCCAGTGAGAATGTTGAGGAGCAGAAGAAAACTAGCTGAGAACATTGATACTGTAAGAAATGTCGCACCTGGTGTTGCTTGAGTTCCATGTTTTCATATGGATCTCAGTGGATGGGATTGACTTTTGAGGTGGGGAGCACCCCCTCACTTCCTTTTTATTCACCATACTCTTTAGGTGGGGGAGCTTCCCTTGCTTCACTCTTTGGTGCATGGATCCTCTTCATCAACGCATCTTATGGATCCTTGGTCTTGGGTCAAGCTTTACATCGACACATCTTCAGCACGATCGTTCTTTTTGGGCTTCATCGACTTCGTCCTTATCTGTTTTCTTGCTCTTTCCCTTCCATTTTACTCATTGTCGTCTCATCCGACCACATCTGAGACCAGATGTGTATTGAATGTGGGGGGAACTTTTAACGTTTGTATGCTGAACAATATTATAACAATTTTAACCAAATACAACTAGTGTATGGCAAAAAGGATACCTAATTTAACAACTAGGATTTTACTTGTACTTTATCGTGCAACACACTCAAGGCTTTTATGAGTGGACTATTTAAAAAAATCATTTACACTTGTACCTTTTTTAAATGAATCTTGATGTACTTAGATGTTAAGTTTTAACCCCTATGGTTTTCTAGGGAGCAATGGAAGTCACACTCACCTCTTGATGGGTAGCAAGGATGATTTTTGATGGGTTGAGTCTCTCTTCAAAATGACGGGAGGGTTGAGTCTCTCTTCAAAATGATAGGAGTAGAAGAAATAGTGCCTATTTTTTCACATTTTATCTTATTTTTTACGCCCACTCAAAATAAATGGTTGTATATTAAGTCCAAAATATCAAAAAACAGTCATGAGTCTATCAAAAAGCAGTGTCATGTTGTTCTTTATGGATCTTATGTAAAAATCTTAGTGTTTATTAGAAGAGCACTTGGTGTCCAATGCGTTTATGAGAGTACTTTAAGCATTTTATATTTGACCCCAAAATTATGTTGACACCTCAATTATATATATACATATATATATATATATCTTGTAATGCGAAATTTTCATTTGTGCTAAAAATATAATTGACACCTCAATTTTACATGTATATATCTTGTAATGCGAAATTTTCATTTGTACTAAAAATATAATTGACACCTCAATTATATTTTTTAGTACACCATTTTAAATTATTACGAATGAAGGAATGAAGCCGAGCTACATTATTTAGATCTGGTGGCATCTTTCCATCTCGCTGGAAATAAACTGGTATGCGTCTCAATCTCTCTCTCTCTCTCTCTCTGTGTGTGTCATTAATGGTGCGATTTTTTGCTTGCCATTGAAGCGAAGCAGTGGCAAACGTGACAGTTACTGTTTTTCTTAGAAGGCCTAACTTTTAAACACAGTAAACCATTTGGTGAGGTCTAGACATACACATATGTGTGTGTATATGTTATGTACGTATGTATGTGTGTGGATGCTATGTATATGTCAATGGGTATATATACACAATCGCTGTGGCTACTTGTTGTTTAATCTTTCAAACAATTTTCCATTTGGCTGATATATATGGAGCAGATTTCGATTGCCATGGATGATCAAGGACAGCAGTCGATGGAGCAAGGGTTGGAGCATACACCCTTGCCTGCCCTTTTTGACAAGGCCTTACAATTGCACTCACGTGCTGTAGACTCCCAAGTTACATCTGTGAGTTCATCTTTACGTGTGCAGGCATGCGTGCATACACGCACACCCTCAAGCTGGTGATTAAACTTATCTTGTGTTGTTTGCAGGATGAAGCAAAGAAAGGCTGTGAAATTCTTCGACAATGTGAAGGTTTGATAGATAAGCTTGGCCTTTTCTCTCCTAATGAGCAAAAGGATGACATCAGTACTGGTGACCTGAAATACCTATTGGTGAGTACATGCTGAGGTCTTCAGCGTGGTTTTCCCTTTCAAACATTTCGTCCGATATATCCAAGTATCTGTTTAAAGCTGCCAATGTCCTATGCGTGTTTGAGAAGCAGGATGATGGTTGCTCATGTTGATGCCAATATATGGCGACTAAGGCATGCCTTGGTGTGCTTGTTTCATTATTTGAAGTGTGTTGGATGACGTGCCATCAATTGTTTGGGCATTACCATCATAGAGAGAGAGAGAGAGAGAGAGAGAGAGAGAGGGGTGGGGGCAGGCCAGGTTATATATATGCCCGAGAAAAAGAGGCTGCCGACCAGCTCACGATTGGGCAAAAAATAGCCCACGACCCAATAAATGGGAAAAAAGGTGTGAGGGGTGGGTGACCAGCCCCTCATGCTAACATGGTCAGCCCTAGGGGTTCAAATAGGACACCAAAGAGGCGCCAGCAGCAAGGGGATGATGATGTCTAACATTCAGTACCCCTTGCAAAAAACAGCCCATGACCCAATAAATGGGAAAAAAGGTGTGAGGGGTGGGTGACCAGCCTCTCATGCTAACATGGTCAGCCCTAGGGGTTCAAATAGGACACCAAAGAGGCGCCAGCAGCAAGGGGATAATGATGTCTAACATTCAGTACCCCTTGGACTTCCACCAGGCTTTGATACCAATGTAATGTGCGGTTGTCTTAAGATCTCTGCAAAACACAGATGAACGGAGAGGAGATGTTGCTGAACAGTGTCTGTTGTATGTATATCAAGATGGGGAGGGGGTCGGCCCATTCCGGCCTCTATACGGGTGTCACACGTGCAAGCTCCATTTTCAGCATTTGTGGATGTTTTGTCCAACTTTATGTTTTATGCAAAGTGATGATGGATATGTGTTAAGGTTGTGGCCATGTTTGTACCAGGAGATAGGTCACATGTAGGCATAAGGTACAGGAATGGACACATGTTTGGTACAGCCTTGCTACTGATTGGACAGGGGACGGGGAATCCATGACAGAGATGGATAGTACCCTTGGAAGGTAGAGAGGGAGTGTACAAGTGTGTCTACTGAATGTCTTTAAAACAATCTTTCAATGAAATCATAGTATTATTGATCATAAATCTCCAAAATATTGAGTCCATTGATTTACAAAATATATGATGCAGAAGCACTGGATGTGTCAGGGTGTGATGCTGTTCATAGGGTGAGAGGCTATGGATGGTTGTGGCAACCTTGATCATGGGAGAAAGCTTCTGTATGCAGACTCAATGTGTGAGTCTTTTGATGTGAACAATGGTTGGACTTGTTTGTGGTATGAAGCCATGATGCAGGGTCGTTGCAGGCTTCAGGAGTTCTACTATGACAGCTGAGTTTCCAGCCTTATTGTAATCAAAGCTCTTTTAATCAATTAAAGAAATACCTCAAGGGACGCCACTGCGTTTTGGGGCCAATCGGTGTTCTTGTACTGTTTGCAGGAGCACTCTAGCTCCCCCAGTTTGTTTTCCTTTTCTTGGTCCTCAAAGGTGTTGAAGTGTTTTGTGTGCGAGTGTTTGTTTCACATAGTGATACCATTCTCCTTGTATCTCATGGACAAATTAAGAAAGTAATGAAAAAGAGCGTTTTTGCGTACTCGATTTTTGTACGAGATCATGTTGAGAAAAATAATGTACATGTAAACACTCTTAGTAATGATAGGTTGAAATTTTTGCAAGAGCACAATGATTGTTTTGCTGATGAGTTACCAAATGAGTTGCTACCTTAACGACCGGAAGATCATCGCATTGATCTTGTGCCGGGTAGCTCACCACCTAATAGGCCAGCCTATCGTGTAAGTGCATCCCAAAAAGAGAAGATCATGAAGCAAGTGAATGAGCTTCTTGAGAAGGGTTTGGTTTAGCCAAGCTCTTTCCCATATTATTCACCCGTCCTCTTGGTTCAAAAGAAGGATGGATCCTTTCGTATATGTGTGGATTATAGAGCTTTGAATAAGCTTACCATTAAGAATCGGTTTCCGATTCCACGTATAGACGATATCCTTGACAAGTTGGATGGATCGGCATGCTTTAGTTGAATTGATCTCAAGAGTGGATATCATCAAGTGCATTTAGTGCCTGAGGATGTACACAAAACTGCTTTTAGGACAGCATTTGGGCTTTACGAGTATCTTGTTATGCCTTTTGGTCTTACAAATGTCCCGGCTACATTCAATAGAATGATGGATCGCATATTCCGTGGGTATAGGAAATTTACAGGTGTCTTCTTTGATGACATCCTAGTCTTCTCGAAGACCGAAAAAGAGCATAGAGCCCATTTGGCCATTGTTTTTGAAGAACTCCGTAAGCATAAACTCTTCATAAATGCAAAGAAGAGCGAGTTCTTCTTGTCAGAGATACATTATCTTGGGCATATTGTGTCCAAAGATGGAGTGCGGATGGATCCTGCAAAGATTGATGCAATTCGGAATTGGTCCGAATTGAGTTTGGTGCATGAGATCCGTAGTTTTCTTGGATTATGCTCTTACTACCGGAGGTTCATTCGGCACTTTGCATGGATTGCTTCTCCTTTGCATGATTTGACAAAGAAGAAGGCCGTGTTCAAATGGACTAATGTAGAGAGGGATGCATTCCTCAAATTGAAAGATGCAACTACTCATGGTCCAGTGTTGATCATTCCGGATTTGCAAAAGCCTTTTTGTGTGGAATGTGATGCATCTGGAAATTGCATAGG
This sequence comes from Cibotium barometz, assembly GCF_041138505.1. Taxonomy (NCBI): domain Eukaryota; kingdom Viridiplantae; phylum Streptophyta; class Polypodiopsida; order Cyatheales; family Cibotiaceae; genus Cibotium; species Cibotium barometz. Next base: position 1,909,324 of record NC_141085.1, read on the forward strand.
AGCTGTCCTTAATCAAGAGGGACATGCCGTGGCTTATGAGAGCCGTAGATTGCATGATGCAGAGCTATCTCTTGGCATTTATGAGAAAGAGCTCTTGGTTGTAATTCATGCACTTACTATATGGAAACATTACCTTCTTGGGGCTGATTTCACTGTGAAGACAGATCGCCAGAGTTTGAGGTATTTTTTTAAAACCCAAACTAAGTTGTCAGAGAAGCATATGAGGATGGCCAATTTCCTCTCTATGTTTCATTTTCAGATCTTGCTCACCCTGGGAAAGAAGAATGTAGTGGCTGATGCATTGTCACGAAAGCCGTATGTAGCAGCTATCTCGGTTGCCTCTCATGGGGACTTGTCTACCATGCGTGATTTGTATCATACGGATGCTGATTTTGCCACTATTTGGGCTGATTTGATGGTTGGTCATGCACATGCCTCATATGTGATCAAAGAGGGTTATCTCATGAAAGATAATTTGCCTATGTGTGGTGTCTGACATGAGGCAAAAGGTTTTGGATGAGTGCCATGCTCCTCGATATGCTGGTCATAGAGGCATAATGCCTACTACGCACATGATTAAGCGGTATTTCTTTTGGCCAGGTATGCGGAAGGACATAGAGGCACATGTACGTGCATGTATCACCTGTCAAAAGGTGAAATTTGATAGGCAAAAGGCACCAGGTTTGCTTCAGCCATTGCCTATTCCCACGCAGCCATGGGAAAGTATTACAATGGATCTCATTATGGACTTAACAGGGTAATGATGCGATTTGGACAATTGTGGACAGGTTTAGCAAGCAAGCTCATTTCTTGCCGGTCAAAAAGACCATCAAAGCTGAGCATATGGTTAAAATATATCTTGCACAAGTGTTCAAGCATCATGGAATGCCGAAGTCCATTGTGGGGGATAGAGATCCCAGGACTACAAGTCTCTTTTGGCGGGCCTTATTTGATAATATGGGCACCAAATTGGACTTCTCATCAGCTTATCACCCTCAAATGGATGGGCAAAGTGAGGCTGCAAATTCAGCCGTGTTGGATCTCTTGAAATGTTATGTGGCGGATCAGAAGTCTTCTTGGGAGAAGTACTTACCGCTTGTGGAATTTGCATACAACAACACGGTGCATGCATCTACGGGAAAGGTCCCGTTTGAGATTGTTTATGGTAAGGTGGTTTTGCCACCCATCCTTCGTACAAAGGATGAGATATTTGCAGTTGATGAGTATGTAAGAGACTTGGATATTGCTTTTGCTCAGGTGTGGACAGCCATTGCAAGGTCACAAGACAAGCATAAAAAGGCTGCCGACAAGCATAGAAGGCAATTGGATGTTAAAGAGAATGATTGGGTATTGCTGAAATTTGAGAAAGCTAGACTTGCAAAGAGGCCTGGCAAAGAGGGTGCATATCCTAAGCTTGCAACCAGGTAGTATGGGCCTTTTCGAGTGATCGAGAAGATCAATGAAGTGGCTTTCAGATTGGCATTACCTAGTCATTGGCACATACACAATGCTTTTCATGTGAGTCTCCTTCGCAAGTATGTAGGGCCGGAGCCCAGTGAGATGGTCATCGAAGATGCACCAGAAGTGGATGAGCTTGAGGAGATCTTGCAGCCAGAGCAGATTGTGTATCACAAGGAACGCAAGCTTGCTGCTGCTGCAGGCAAAGTTGTTAGGTGTTACCTTGTGAAGTTTAAGAACTAACTTCCCATTGATGCTAAATGGGTAGATGAAGAGTTTTTCAGAGATTGCCCGCATGTTCTTCAGACATATTTGGATGCTTTTCAGTTGCGGACAACTGTTTAGAAGCCGGGGGGGATGTCACCATTTGGCCACCCAATTGGTCCACCCGTGCTTTCTTATCATGTATATACATTGGACTGGTGTCCATGACTACACATTGGTCAAGCAAGCATGAAAACAGCATACAATTTCAATTGCAAGCAAGCATATAAAGATGCTACTCAATGCAACATTGGTATGGACAATCCCCGTTCGTCAGACTATACCAAAATAGACGTGCTCCAAGCAAGTACACGAGGTACCTGACCCAATGGATTATGGAATACCAATCCACCAAGCATTTCCGGGCATGTACACGGAGGCACAAGTCCCAACGGAAAGCCAAGTCCACAGTAACACATGAGTGGCATCAATCCCCGGCATATACAACTGCTCCGGGTAAGGGGATGCCCGCCCGCGAACCGTGCATGTGAAACTGTCTGCTAACATGGTTACGTGGCATATGACAGGTGGTAAGTATTGGTCATAAACTTGTCCTTAGGAGTTAGCGCTAATTTATAAGTGAGTGTGTACACACTTTATTAAGTTTTGGGCGACCAAAACTCACTTATAAATTATGACCAGGCTAGTGTTCACACACGTTGATGTCCCAAGGTGGACATAACCCAATGTTCAGCGCCTAGACCTTATCCCCTTTGTACAAAGGGAGTAACCAGCCATGTGTCCACTCTAGCTTGCTCCACAAAGCACCTGCCTACCACCTACACTGGACAACTCACCACCTCTCTCCTCCTCCTCTCTAGAAATTGGCGCCTCCTTCATGAGGGCTGTTGGGCTGCATTTTCTGCACATTCTCCTTCCCAACTCCATTTCCAAGCTTGCTAAGGTGATTTTCAAGCTTCCAAGAGTGTTTCCGGATGCTAATCACTCTCCTACACACTCCCAATGACTGAAATTCAGCAAAACAGTTCTCTTTATTGCATAGTGACATGGGACGGGGGGAACGGACCCTAGGGACGGGGAACGCCTGGGACGGGGGCGGGACGCCCGCGGGACGGAGGGACGGGGACGGCAGCCAGACAGCGCAACGGGGACGCCGGGAACGCGTCCCGGGAACGTTCCGGGAACGGCGTTCCCTGTCCGTACGGGAACGGTCAAACTGACCGTTGCGCAGTTTTTGACCGTTGGGCGGGGCTTCAACGGCTGTCTCTCCTAGCCGTTTGGTGATGCGCAACTCCTCCTCAAGGCTGAAGCTCTCCCACATGGCTCCCCTTCTTCTATATAAGAGACCTCCATGCTCTCCTCAAGCCATCTCCTCTCCAAGCTCTCCCTCTCCAAGACCCAAGGCTCAAGGCTCAAGCTCTCCCTCTCCAAGCTCTCCTTCTCCAACATCCAAGCTCTCTCTCTCCAAGCTCACCCTCTTCAAGCTCTCCTTCTCCAACATCCAAGCTCTCCCTCTCCAAGCTCACCCTCTCCATTGTCCAAGCTCTCCTTCTCCAACATCTCCATCCCAATTCTCCATCTTGACTCTTTCTCAAGCTCTACCATCCATCTCAAGCTCTACTCTAGTCTCTATCACTATGGCATCCTCTTCTCAAACCCCTTCCTCTCCTCAACCCGGGTCCGCCGCCGCCTCCACCACTTCAACACCCGCTCCATCACGAAGGAGGAGGCCCGCCGTACATCGATGGAGTTGGTGGGATGAGGTAGAGTGCTCACAATACGGTCAAGGGGGTGGTTCAAGACCATGGGTATGTAAGCTTTGCGGCTACAAGCGAACCGGCGGTGCCCACAAAGTGCGTGCTCACTTCTTGCATGAGCCCGGCAACGAAGTGCAATTTTGCAAGGAGGTTTCGGCCGAGAAGAAGAAGGAGCTCCTTGAAAAGCTTGTGGTTTATGAGGCGGCCGAGTTGGCAAAACGCAATCCTCAAGTGGCCGTCGACCCCACATCCTTTGTGAGGACATCAACGCCGCATGTACCTCGTTCATCAAGAGAGGCATCCGCTTCTCGGGGACGCCAAAGTACGCTTGATGAGAATTGGAACCCTCAATTGAAAGAGGAGGTGGACATGGCGGTGGCACGATTCTTCTTTCATGACCACATAGCATTTCGGGCGGCACGGTAAGTCCTTGGCACTATGCTCATGTACTATTCAAAATTCAAATATCATGCTCTAAACTTTAAACTTTAAAGACTAAAACTTAAAAGACTAAATGATGGTAAAAATCTGAATTTTGTTTGTGTTTTGCATATGGTGTTTTGGATAGATCTCCATACTTTCGGGCCATGTGCAAATTGATAGCGGAGTATGGACCCTCTTATGTTCCCCCCTCTTCGGAGACCATCCGCACCTCTCTCCTTGACAAGGAGAAGGCAAGCGTGGAGGTGGCGGCCAACCACATGAAAGAGCAATGGGCTGAAAATGGTGTTACCCTCGTCGTTGATGGGTGGAGTGACACTAGAAAGCGCTCCATCCATGGAGTTGTTGCCTACTCACGAGGGGAGACATACTTTGTCGACTCCCATGATGCTTCCGGGACGGGGAAGAGTGCCGAGATACTTGCTGCGGAGTGGGCAACAACACTAGAGACGGTGGGGGCGGAGAATGTCATTGCCATATGTGCGGATGGAGAACCGGCAAATAGGGCGGCGGGGACAATTCTCCAAGCAACCTATCCTCGCATCACCGTGTGCTTTTGCATGGCCCATTGCCTCAACAACCTTATCAAAGACATAGGGGCCTTGGATTGGGTTGCACCTGTCATTGAGGGTGCCAACAAAATAGTGACCTTTGTCCTCAACCATCACAGGGTGCAGCACGAGTTTTCCAAGAAGTCAAGCCTCTCTCTTCTTAAGTATTCCGAGACGAGGTTTGCATTCAACTTTCTCATGCTAGGCCGCTTGTGTACATGTAGCGGGGCATTGAGGGGACTCTTCCTCAGTGATGAGTTTGCACGCACTTCAGAGGCTTCCACGACGGTCGGCAAATTTTGCAGGGAAAGGGCGGATGATGCGGCATGGTGGGAGGAGGCCAAGGCGCTTGTGGAGATGGTGCAACCGATTATTGATCTCCTTAGGGTGGTGGATTCCACTCAACCATGCATTGGCAAAGTGTATGAGGCAATGGATCGCATGACAGAGAAGCTAAAAGCAATGTTCAAAGTCAAGCCTCACTATAAACAGGTCAAATCCCTATGTTTGAAAAGGTGGCAAGCCTACCACTCTCCCCTCCATGCTGCTGCCTACATTGTTGATCCTGAGTTTCAAGGCAAAGGGCAACACAAGGACAAAGAGGTGAGCAAAGGCCTTCGACAAACCTTGGATCGCCTTTACACTAGTGAGGAGGATCGCCGCACAATCAAGGACCAATTGCAGATTTATAGAGAGAAGCGGGGGGCTTTTGGTTTGGCAGATGCACAGGCGGACCGCTTCAAGGTAGGGTCTGCACTTTGGTGGGAGGATTATGGTGCGGAAACTCGAAAGTTGCAGGAATTTGCTGTGCGCGTACTCTCACAGGCTTGCAGTAGCAGTTGCCTAGAGCAACTCTGGTCAGTTTATAGCCACATTGCCTCTAAGAAGAGGAACCGCCTTGGTGTACAGCGTGCAAATGATTTGGTGTTTGTCAGTGCCAACTTGCGAATGCTTTGCAAGGGCTTGACAAAGAAGGCAGATCCTTTCACCGAATGGGAGCAGGCACAGCAGGACCCACATCTCTCTGATCAGCAGAGGGCCGAGATTTTAGAGGAGCTTGAGGTTGTGCCCGAGGCATTGTCCCCCCCACCTCCCCCTCCCCTCCCACTTGAGGACCAGCCTATGGAGGACTTCACCGAGGAGGTCACGATTGATCTTCACCCTTTTCACCCTCTTGCCTAGTCTCTTGACTCTTGAGTCTTGTATCTTGGCACTTAGTCATTTTGCCTTGAGTGTACACCCTCCTTGGGCCTTTCATTATGCCATTTGGCATTTTTGTTTAGATTGATGATTGATCATTGTACACTCACTTTTGTTTATCACGCCATCGGCGCCCCATTATAGTTTTTTGCTAATACGACTATGCATTTCTCCTCTTTTTGGTGCAATTTTGTGCTTAATGTCTTGGTTTCTAAGTGTAAATCAAGTGTGTTAAAAAAAATTGCAAAAAAACAATCGTTTTCAGATTGCCGTTTTTTCCACCGTCCCCGGGACGGCCTTTTGCCCTGTTCCCGTCCCGTTCCCCGTCCCCGTCCCCGTTCCCGTTCCCCGTCCCATGTTTCTATGCTTTATTGTTGTAATTCTGGTCTTTTTGTTGAAAACCCTAATTTCAGCCCTCCTTTCTCAAGTTGAACCATAGGGGAAGCTTTCCCAAGGTTCCCTTCATCCTCTTGAAGACTTTTGTCGCGAAGAATTGTGACAAATCGAAGATCTCTTCACTCCAAGGACTTCCATCGCGAAGACTCTACTGTTATCGACTCTACTTGCAATTGGTAAGCTTTAATGCTTAAATATGGAAGCAAGTAGCAGGAGGGAGGAACCGGATTACAAGATCACATACCCTGTGTAGTGTTCTCTTGTCCTACGTGCTCTCTTGCAGATTATTGCTACCATGTGTTGGTGGAACAATAGAGAGCAGATGATGGTAGGGAACATGGGCACTTGAGAGGGTAGTGTGGATTGCAAGTCTACAACGACACCCACTTGTTTGCAATACTGTATTCATATGCATTGGTATGGAAATCTGGTCAGAAATGCCATGACACTATGTACTTGATTCTCCCAAGATCAATATACTTTATTTGAGGGAGGAGTCAGCCGTTCCGGCTCATTGTGTGTCTCTTGTCAATTCAGCAATTTACTTCTTGTATTTGAGCAAGTGTCCATCAAACCTTAGTGTATTTAAGTGTATTGATTAGCATTGTGTTCAACCAAGTTTCACACGCTACTACTGTGTGCGGGCTGCATCTTTGTGCTGCTTTGGGAGCTTCTTTGAGCTCTACACTGCCTTGCTCGACTTGGCAAGAAATCAACATAGCTTCCTTTTTGTTTATTGAGCTCCTTAAGTTGAGGGTTAAGCTCTTAATGAGCTTCAAGCTCAATGCTTCTCTCACAATGAGAGTTCTTGAAGATACAATATATGTGAAAAAGGCTTGTGAGGAATTTAAAAGTGAATGGTGAGTGCTACGTGAAGAGATTCACGGGAGAGATTAGATAGGATTTAGTGAGCAATTAGTAAACCAGTTAAGGATAATTAAACTAATGCATTTGGAGAGCTAGACGTAGGCTCTCATACCATGTTGAGACACATGGATCAAGCTCTCCTAAAGACAAGACAAATATCTAATTAGATGCTAATCCTACTGCAATGACAACACAATTAACATGACTAATCTAAGGTGGGTGATACCTAAGTGAACTCATGATAATGAGTATGTGCTAATTAAATTACACTCAAGTTAATTAGACTCCAAGATAGATTAACTTGGACACACAGAGAAACTTGAGATAAGTGCAAGTGATATATTTGCATTGCTTGAAATGGGCTCCTGTTGTAGGAGAAGGTATAATCCACTTTAGGTTTTTCTTACATTGGGATAATGCCCAACTCTCATCACATTCTCTCTATCTCTCATGTCACCTTAAATCTCAACATGTGACACACCTACAAGTATGCAAGGCAGAGCGAGACATCAGATAATAACCGACGGGCAGGGTTGGACAACGATGGTGACATGATGTGGCATTGCTGACATGGCAGTAGGGTAGAGTTGGACAACAACAATACTACTGGCCAACTAGGAGCATTGGTGCATATATATACGTGGGTAGCCAAATTGTCATATTCATTTTCTTTCCTCAGTGTTGGACTTCACAGAGTGTTTCTTTGTAGGCGAAGTGCTAGTCGGGAGTGTACAGTAGGTCACAGGGTTGTGATTTGACGTCTTCATTCTCAACCACATCTTGTACGTGAATTTCACTTGTATTACTTCTTTCTTGTACATAATACAGAGCGGTAGTTTATGACTCTTGTGTGTGCTGTGTGAGAGATTTGGCCGCACTCTTCTATCTTTGGAAAACTCTAGTACGTAGGTGCAAGTGTTCTACAGTTGTTATCAAAACCCAAGGAACTTGCAAATTTTTTTTTTCTTTTCTGGCACCCGTGTGCATTGACTACATAGATAGACTCTAGAGTAGAGCTCATTGATCATGTTTTTAAACCCTAGAAAAGGTGATAAATTTTATCAGCAACATACCACAACATTCCATTGGGATAAGCAATATGCAATGCCAGGCGTCCCCGGCAATACGTATCCCTTCACACATCCATGCAGGCAGGATATGAAAACACGTCATTCATGAGCAAAAACCCTCTAATGCATTCACATGCATGATTGCATCCATGATTTATGCACATGTATGTGTAATGGAAATCCCCCGTTCTTAGTACTTGTACTATTTTGGGCACTTTGGAATTCCCAGAGACCTTTCCCATAGGAACATGCCCAATTTGGTGACATCTTCCAGGCCTTTTAAATAACCGCAACTGTGATAGTTCTCTTGCGAGAAAGAACTCCCAGGTGGACATCTATCACACGCTGTGGAGAAAGAGCCGGTGGGCTCCAGTCACAAGTAGAACTCACTTATCATATCGGTGAAGCATGTCCTTGGTTGTGGAGCCTCTTGAAGGAACACCGAGTCTCACATAAGCCTTGCTTGAGTGGAACTCTCAGGTCAATATCCAGTCTCACAACCATATACCCAAGCCTCTTCGCAAGGGAAATAGTATAAACAAATACTGTAGATATAGTCAAGATAGCAAAAAATAACTACTTCAAAACAAATCCACTGCAGCAACAGCTCCACTTGGCTATAAAGCGAATCCTTGTTATAAAAGATACATTTGGATAGAACATTCTTCCCAGAAAATAAATCGATGTATAACATCTTGAATAATACTGTATCACTTGGCTTTAAGCCCTTGTGATAACATTGATCCTGCATAAACATGCAACAAGAAAAATATCCAAAAATATTATTCATTATTGACTGGTCACACCAGTTGGTTATTAAAAACCAAAAACTTAAGCTACTTTTTAGACTACTAGATGAAGTAGAAAATTTTAAAAAGGATAGAATACCTTGGGTTTTATATAAACCCATGTAGGCATGCCCTCAAGAGCTACCAAGCCCTTCCTGAGGAAAGTATGGTGGTCCCTTCGGAGTGTAATCCTCTTCACCACCAGCTTGAAATGGTTGCAGGGAAGGAGAAAATCGAGCACTCATCTTCTCTTGCATTGCCTTTCGAAAAGCTGATTTGTTCCTTGTTTTCTTAGCTTTTCCCTAGGATGCTCTTGTGCCTTCAAAAGCATGTGCTTCCTGAGAGTCACTTGTACTCATGAAAGTTCTCTTCTTCTTTGAAGCACTTGCTGTTTGACTCACCTCAATGTGCACCTAGTAGTTTGTGGGGGCTTGAAACTTGATGAGTGAATCCTGCTTATCTTTTGGCTTCAATAAATACCCCTGAGGAAGTACGAGATAGCTGATAACCCTTTTCTAACAAGAAAGCAATGGCCACCTCTCTTGAATTAGCCTGTACAAGAGGGATGGGGGATGACTTTGCCTTAAATTTGATGTTGAGAACCTAGGCTCTGATACCACTGTAACGACGCGGGCATCCAAGTATATGCTTCGATCCTAGTTTGAATACACTTGGCAAACAATGAGAAATTTTACATGAAAGCTATCCTCTCTTTCATATCCACGGACACCTTGCTATGCAACACCTAGCAACACTTTCAACGACCACCATTCTTTCCCTTGTTTTGCGTTGATTCACAGGCACCATGTGAAACCCATGCTCTAGCCTTGTGTTGCAGCAATGGTTTTGCTTTGCTTTATGATGTGTTGGCCTCCCACAATGTCTTGTTGTTGGCCAGGGGGTGGTGCAACAGGTAGAATAGCTAGAGTCAGTCAAGTCGCAGGTATAGAAAGCAATCAGCAACATGTATAGTAGATTCTAGCGGCAGGTATAGCTGGTACGTTACAGTACAACACCGCAGACATAGTAGAAAGGAATCGACACTTGGCGGTTGGTTCAATACCCGATAGCAGGTGCAGCAGGGACAATACGTCGGACAACAGCAACTTGAGCAAGTAGAACTCGGGCAAGTGTTGCATGTACAACAGTCATCGCCTGGCGACTAGGAGAAAATGTACGTCAACATGATGGAGTGAAGGGCATCGCCTAGGAATCGTTGCCAGGAGAGTTTTCGCACCAACCAACCTGTGTGTTGATCATTGCGAAGGTGACCTGGTTGACCACCTTTTATGCATACAAGCTTATTGAATTTTTTAGAAAGCCACATAAAAAATGGAAGTTTTATCTCTTGGGGGTACATCTAGCGACTTTTATACGTTTCCTTTCCATGAGTTTTGTTGCCAAATAAGTTGTCCATGATACCCAAACTTATCAATAATGTCCTTCATTTAAAGAATGTGAACACAAAAGTTTATAAGTTGGTCGCCACAATAAATGTACTCTTTTTGGGCCTCTTTTCTCATGTTTTTAAACCGTGGAAAAGGCGATAAATTTTATTAGCAGACAATAACATTCCATTGGGATAAGCAATATGCAATGCTAGGCATCCCCGGAAATACCTATCCCTTCACACATCTATGCAAGCAGGACATGAAAACATGTCATTCATTATAAAAATCCTCTAATGCATTCACATGCATCCATGATTTATGCACATGCATGTGTAATGGAAATCCCCCGTTCTTAGTACTCGTACTATTTTGGGCTCTCTGGACTTTCCAGAGACCTTTCCCATAGGAACATGCCCAGCTTGGTGAAACTTTCTATCCTGGAAAACCCTAGCACACAGGTCCAAGTGCTATACAATGTTTACACAAATCATACCATTTGTGAATAATAGTCCATTCCGAATAAAGAATTGGTTCCTTACCGTTGCATCAGAGGCTGGATTCTCTAAGCTATTGTCATCAATTGTGGAGCTCCCATCCTGGACTTGCTACTAATACCGATTAAAATGCTCGTAGGTCCCACATAGTGCTCATTATACAAATCAGCCCCAATCTTGGTGAAAACTCAGCTAATTCACCTCACCAATCCTACTCAAAGCATTGGGAATCTGATTTTGGCTTCCTTTTCTGTATTTAATTTCCATATCAAAATCTTGCATTAACTCAGTCCACCTTACCTTCCTTCCTCTCAACTCAAGCTAGTCACATACTATAAATAGTGTCTCCATATCTTCAAAGCATAGTACAGCATAAAGCTCCTCCTTCTGAATAGAGTACCTCACCTGGGCTTCATTGAGCTTCTTGCTCCAAAAAGCAACCTGTTTATCCTCCTGGAACAAAGTTGCCCCTATCATAAAATCACTAGCATGAGTCTCAACCACAAATAGTTTGCTAGGATCAAGTAAGGCCAAGGTAGCTGAATCCTTCACCGTCATTTCAAAGCTTCGAAAGGCCTCATCCAGCTTTTCATTCCAATTAATAGGACTAATTGGACTTGCACCCACATACTTTGAGCAGGTTCGTAAATGACAAAACCACCTTAGAATAGTATCACTTTTGAAGGAAATTACCGAATCCCGAAAAAGAGCGAAGCTGTCTTACAGTTTGAGGAATTGGCCAATCTAATACTTTTTGTATACAGTACTCTTGGGTACCCATTCCTTCTTGGTGACCTCCCTGACGGGTTGTTGAGGTTGAGATTTGGGGGGTGGTCTTCATCTCTGACAGTGAGGTTTTGGTTCTTCCATAGGGTTGGAGGGGCTGATCAATGTGGTGAGGTAAGAATGAGGTGTAGTGATAGAGGTTACCTGTTTGCGGTGGCGGCATGTAATTGGAGGCGGCGGCTTGGGGGGGTGTTGATAGATTTGAGGTGACCTCGTTCACCAAAGGTATGATATCCATTCCAAAGGGGAGCTCAAGCATCGCAGTCCTCCTTTGCCAGCTAACAATGCAATCCGTGGCTGCGACTCATCCCCTTCCGAGGATGATGCTCTCTTTCAATGTACCTATAGGGGGCTAGTGGGACTAACTTTAAGTGTCTTAACTACAGGCCTTGTTCCTTCTAAACAAATACTCCACAACTAAGAGAGAGGAAGGGGGGCTACTCTACACTCTTATGTTTATGGACTGATCTTAACCATCGGCTTTCGTTTTTGGCAGGTCCCCTACTTTCTGGCAGAACTCATGGAAAAGGTTGAGAGTTCAGATCGCCTGCAAGCATTGAGATTGGCAAGCTCACATCTAAAGGTGCTCTTGCTGTCTTTTCTAAAAATCAAAGAAATTTCAAAGCATGTTTTTTGGAACACTCTTAAGACATCTATTGACAATTGCTTTGGGATGGTCAGGTCTTCATATCCTCATGTGAAAGATTGGAGCTTTTATCAGATGCGGAATTGAGATCTTACAATCAAGAGGCTCCAGTCACAGCGGACACACGGAGGGCAACAAAAGTGCGGATTGTGTCCGGATAATATCTTTGGTTTCAGACAACACAGATGATTGCACTTCTTTCTTACCTCCATGTGTTCTTCTAATGCATGTTGGTTTCTCTTGTTGTTTAGATAGCCCGTTTTAAGCGTGCGAAGGCAGAAGAATCAAAGCTACAAGAAATTAGGGAGAGAAGAGAGAGACGAGGGCGTTCTAGGGGAGCTTCTGCAAAAGGATCTACTGCTGATTATGGAGAAGATGACATAGAAGATGAGTTTGAGGAAGAGGAGCGCGAGGTACAAAGCTATGCTTGACCTTTTGAGGTGTGAAGCATGTGTGGTTGTGGGTGCATTGTGTGGATCAGGAGGATGGCTAGTTACCAGTGCTAGCAATGACTCTATGTGGAGTGTCTCTGTGGGTCAGGAGGATGGCTTGTTGCCATTGCTGGCAATGACTATGTGGAGTGTCTCTCCCTACAGTGCCGTCATTTATCTTATGCACTGTAGGCACACACTGGTCTCTGCTAGTCAATACTAAGTTAGATCTCTTGCTTGACTAAGTGGAGGCCTAGCCAGGTGTAGGAACCTGGATAAGTGTAGCTTGCTGTTTTTTTCAGTGAAATGGTGGCTTGAACCTTAGGCTTGTGATCACCTATCAACTTTTTAAACCGCTGGATTCTTTGACTGCAGGCATGGCTTTCACGAATATCATTATCTCTGTGCAAGGTGAGTTATCGGATTGGCATCTTGGCAGAACTTTGGGATGATGACCACTTGTTCTAAGGAAAGAGGTTTGGAGGTTTTCTAAGGCTTTAAAAATTCAGGAGACTTGACATGACTGGTTTTTTTGGGTCATGTGGCAGGCGTTGGACCTTGCAGAGATGTTGAAATTGGAAGAAGAGGTTTTGGGTGTCAAGCACAGTGAGGTTGGTTGCTCAAAGTTAATGAAGGTTTTTGTTTCTTGTTAATGTGACGAGAAAATAACCTCTTTTATGCATGTGTTGTGGGGGGATTGCATCTTCTCTATGCAATAGAATGGTCAGGAAGTGCTCACTAGGGCAATGCTGGATGAGAGGACATCCAAAGTTGAGGCATGGCACAAAGGTGCAGCAACGAAGGCGAAAACTTCTAAACCAGCCCAGCCGATCACATGTGCCACATTTGCACAAGATGTAATTGAGGGAAGAGCTAGCTTAGGTCAAGGACATGAACATAACCATCAGCCTTTGTTTGGTCCAGCTAGTCTTGTTGGAGATCATATCACAACAGAAAGGCAGAGAATTGCAGCAGAAGTCTTTCAACCAAGTCACAGGTTGGTTGCATGTGGTATTAAACATTCAGATATCTGCATGCTTGGATCAATTATGTCTAATGCGATGATTGCTTTGTAGATTACCAACTATGAGTATCGAAGAAGCGGGGTTGATGGAGATGGAAATAATGAGGAAGTGGACGGAGAGGAATGCCAAGATCCAAGAAGAGGCAAACTCTTCTTGGGCAAACGAACCCAAGAAGGACAATGAGAGCGATGATGAGGCAGCTGAATACAAGGCAAGGGCATGGGACGATTGGAAAGATGAAAATCCACGGGGTTCTGGCAATAAAAAACTTACCCCTTGTGGTTAATCCACACAATCTTTCCAGAAGACCTTGTTAAATGAATAATTTCAGAACTCTGCAGCTTGCGTTGTGTAACATGGAGTAGCCACTTTGATCAGGGTTCAGAAGAGATTTCAATTGGATGTAATGCTTTAGAATGGCCAACATGCAAACATTGGAAATGGTTTTTTTAAAAGAAACTTTACACAGTTTTACTGATGATGCTTTTGTAGAGCCTTCACTTCTGTGTTTGCAAGCAAGCTTTCTCGAGAATGCTTGGTACGTTGACCGGATCGATAGGGTGAGAAATCAGAATGAGCTTTGGCTCACCAAAACATGCAATTGGATGGGGTGTGGCTGAATGTAGAAGAACCGAGAGCTTGTGCACGTGTATTCACTTTGTTTGAAGAAAAAGCGTTGGTGCATGTATAGGGCCAAGCAAGAACTTAGCTAAGAAGTTTTGGTGCTCTCATAAGGGAACAAGTAGATGACCATGATGATGATAGACCTTTCGATGGAGGATGTATATGTTGTGTGATGCTATATTATCTTTTAACTGAGGTCAGTTGTTTGAAGCCTAGGGGATGTCATAGGCTGTGCTTTGCTTCGCAATTTCCATGGTGGATTGATAACAAACATAACACACGATTCATATTGCATAGAACATAAAGCTTCCATTAAACGTGCATGCTTTCCTTCAAGGTATATATAGCAGGGGAATCTTGAATAGCAGCACGAACACCATAGGACCCCACTGGCCGAAGCGTCATCAAATTTCGCTGGCAGTTGCACCCCCTTGGCTGACTTTAGCAGCCTTTGTGGTTGGCTCCTTCCACACAAGGTAGGGGAGTCCTCACATGTAGCCAGCTTCACCAAGGTCACGCTGGCCTTCTATCTCCTCGTTGCCCGTTTGACTGTGAATTCATGAAGATTATAACTTTCAGACAGATTCTCAAAACCAAAGCGTAAGGTTAAACTATCAAAGGGTTTTTTGGGCTTATCATTAACATCTTGCGAGAGAAGTGGCCTCCTCGAACTTCGAGCAAAACTCTTACTTTGCTACTTGGGTGTTTTTAACAACAGTGAATAGCACTTAAAAAGTAATGTTGGCCTCTCCAATTTGTTTGCTAAAAAAAAAAAAAGTCTACCCCTTTCTACATCCTTGCCATGGAGGAAGAGATGTGGTTATAGAGGACTTCAGAGGAGATGCTAGAGAGAGTGACACGTGGCAGGGGGAAATGTATGCATAATCGAATAGATGTTAGAGAGAGTGACATGTGGTAGGGGGGAAAACCTATGCATAATAGAACAGTGCGGCGCATTAAGTTAGTGTTTCCATGCCACTTGATGGAGGCCGAGGGGGATCGAACCCGCGATAGGATGAGAGCCCTCACCAACTCGCATATATATATTTATATATACAAAAAATTAATATAATAGTATAAAATATAATAATAGTAGTATATCATTTAATATCAAATATTCATAATAATTGTATTAAATATTAGTACTAAATATAAATATATATTTTTATATTTTTATATTCATAATTGTGTATATATCATATATTGTAATAAAAGTGAATTTTAAAATTTAGGTTAAATATATGGTGTGGGTGTGTGTGCGTGCGCGTGTGTGTATGTGTACACACACAAGATGCACATGGGTTGAGGGATTGGTAAGCTTCATACACACACATGCACACAAAGACACACACATATGTGCATATACACATGCACTCGTGTGCACATATACATATACATATATACACACAAATATGAACTTGCACACACACTCGAGTGCGGGAACATGTGTATATACACATAATGTACACACATGCACATGCACATGTGCGTGCGCATAGTGTACACACATGCATACTCGATTGCACATATAAGTACACACACACACACACAGACGCACACATGCACACTCGTGCATGCAAACGTACACACATAGAGACAACGATGCACATGCACACACGTGTACACATACACATACATAGACACACGCACACGCACACATGCATAGGCTACACGAAAATTCGACACACGTGTATGTACGTGCACACAGTCACACACATGCGCGTACAGGGGTGTGCATGTGCATATGTGTGTGTGTGAGAGAGAGAGAGAGAGAGAGAGAGAGAGAGAGAGAGTCATGTGCATGTGTATGCGTGAGTGATAGAATGTCTGTGTGCGAGGGAGAGAGAAAGTGCATGTGCATGTTTATGTGTGTGTGCATGATATTAATAGATACGAGTATATATATATATATGTATATATGTATATATAATTAGATCTATATATATGTTGTGTGTGTGTGAGAGAGAGAGAGAGCATGTTCATGTGTATGTGTAAGGAGAGAGTGTGTTTGCATGTGTATGCATGAGAGGTTAATTGTGTGTTTGTGTGTGAGAGAGAGAGAGACACACGCACACACATACATGCACACGTATACACGTGCATAGGCACACATATACGCACTTGTACATATAAACATACGCACACACAGATACAAGTACACATATGCTCGCATGGATAAACACACATACACATGCATGGACCCTCATATACACTTACACACAATCCCACACTTGTATACGTGCACGCATATAAGTAAAAAACTTTATACTGCAGCACTGTGTGGGTTATAGACTTACTATCTATTATGCAAAGGTTTTTTTCCCATGCCATGTGTCACTGTCTCTATCCATCTCCTATGCTCCTCCTCTCGCCACGTGGTCATAGTGTACAAGAGGGATAATTTGTGTTGTATAGCAATAGCGCGAGCCAAGGATATCACATTCTTGCACTCATTGACTGCCTCGATTGTATCACTTGCGCTCATGCCCGCATAGGTTACACCCACGTTCACGTCCTAAAACTGCACAAAAACACACACCTTCACACGGCCCACCTTGGTGCCTTCTCATATATATATATATATATATATATATATATATATATATATATAGAGAGAGAGAGAGAGAGAGAGAGAGAGAGACCAAGATGTACATACAAGTGAGTAACATAGAGAGATACACATGCGTGTTGGAACATTCATTCTATGACGTAGCAACCCATGCACATCAATGCCGTGCATCAGTATATTCTATATTATTTATTAAGCAACCACTTATGAGATTAAGTGTGAATGGGTTACGTTTGTGGATAACGGTTAGGACAAAAGACACAGTGGTGTAGCATGGGGGTACCAACGGGGACACATGGGGTGCATAAGTAGGCTAGTAAAGTACGCACTGGTGGGGAGCGACACTCGACGCTCAGGATCATTGATATATAATAATTGGGTGGTTAAATTGATATATAATAATTGGAGAGAGACACTCCGATGTGCCTGGGATCGTTGACATATATAATAATTGGGTGGTTTAGGGCTTAGGAACTCAACGATAACGATATGGACTTGTATAGACAGACCCATATTAGGGTGTAGAATCTTAATTATGGCTATTTGGCTTCAAAAAACAACTATTTTTGGGTAATTTTCAAGTTCCTTACTTTTCTAAACTAGTTCGGGACTGTGGAAAGCTTATGGGACCATTTCTCTTTACATGTATGTGTTTCGGAAGTGATTTTATCATGGCTATACTGTTGGATATTGAAGACGAGTTTCCATGGCCTTGAGTGATATCTCCCTTCTTGGTGATGCAAACAAGCTCAATAAAAACAAGCTCAATAAAAACAACTACAGTGCATGGAAGTTCATGATACACACTCTACTAATGATTAAGATCATGAAAGGTGAAGAAGCAAGACCATCCCATGCTAGAGCGTAGAGAAATAGTTGGGATAGAAGAGCAAGCCCAAGCTCAAGGTTTTATTAACATTAATATTAATGATAACATGATTAGACATATCAGGTCTTTTGCAAGTGCAAAGGAAACATGGAACATTCTAGAAAATATTTTTGAAGGCAAGTTTTGAAGGCAAGAGTACTATTAGAGCTATGCATTTGAAAGAAAATATCAACGATGATACTACCAAGATCCCAACGAATAGTGTGCGTAAAAACATATTTAAGCTCAAGAATATCCACCATGATGAGGAAATTGGTGAGTTAATCAACGATGAGTAGACGGAGAAGTTAACCAAGTATTAATTATATCCTAATTAATTGATAGAATATGTTAAGGTAGCCCTAATAATACTGATAATACAATGCCATTTTTTATTTTTTGGTTTTTTCCAAGATTAATTGACATTTAAGCTCACTGTTAAGCGTAAGAGGATCGTACCTTACATATATTCGATTGTCATGATGTTCTACATTGAGAGTAATGAGAAAGCAATGCGAATGGATTGAGATATAATTATTCTTCCAAACCTAACTAGGGTTGTATTAAATTATGACTTTATAAGAAATAAAACTTATAGTAATATAGTTTGAAATTCTACGCATAAATATTTAAGCATGATCACTATTGTAAGGATAGAAATGAGAAGCTTACTTGGAAGTGTTGGAATCATTCTCAAAGAGAAATATTATTGCACATGCTATATGGTACCAACCAATTTAAAAGCAGTTCTAGGATTCATATATCTTGAATTAATTAGTGTCAATTTTAAATACATAACGTAATTAATGAATGGGTTGAATACGTACTCATATGCTGTTGGGGAAGTGCATCATGGTAAAGTGTTAGATAAACAAATGTAGATATAACTGATGCAATTAATATTCATGGATAAGAAAATTTACCTCAAGGTATGATGAGTTGAGAAGAATAAAACAATAAAAGTGGTGTTCCAATATCACAACAATAAAAATATTAAAATTCTCAAAGATTTGCACATTGTTGTTGATAGCCTGAAAATATTATAATCTCCGCGTCACAAAAATAATTAGACTGGAACAGAGAATTTAAAGTCTCTTCTAAGCCTTGAAGGAAGGCCTTGGAGCAACTTCTACGTTTTGTGAGAGAGAAAAAAAAGCATGGGAGATTTAACTTAGATATTAAAAGGATTTTTAAAATAGGAAATAAAAACATTTGGAAGCTTTAGCATAAGGTTTTCTGAACTTTTGTAAAAAGGCTCTCAAAAGCTAAGCTTTGAAAGCTTGAATGTAAACCTTTTTAGAATCTTAAGTATAAAGGCCTAAAACCTTTGAATATAAATTCTTTAATGCTTTTGAAGCTTCTGCATGACTAACACGCAACGCTGGCCGTCGATTTGAGGAAGAAAAGAACCAACGCGTGGGGTTTTAAACCGGCACGATTCCATCTGTGACGGATCTGGCAGTCGTGTGGTTTCTTCAAGATGACCACCCAAGGGAGGCCGTCGGCTGTTAAAAAGCTTTTTTTTCTTTTATAAGCTTTTATATTATAGAGCTTACTAATAAGCTTATAATATATAAGCTTTATTAGCTAAGCTTTTAAAAGCTTTGAAAGAAAATGGCGCAACGCGCGTTTTGGAGAGGAAGAGGAGGAGAGGAGGGTTTGGATGGGAGAAACCCACTTTTTGAAGAAGAAGATGGTTTCATGGTTTTCTGGAGAGTGGTTTGCTACCCACTTTATCCTTTGGGCAAAATATTGATGGGAATTCGTTGTCCAATGGTTAACAACAAGCCTTCTTTCAACCATACATAACCATTAACGTATTCTTCTTCAAATTAAGTTAAAAAATTATCAAAATCGTTAAAAATTTACCAAAATTACTTTTACCTTGTCTCTTTCACCTCTTTGTCCACAAGTCTTTGACAGGCTTCAAGAAGCTTAAATTAATCCAAAGCTTTGATACCACTGTTCACGGGATCTTTTTGTACTTCTTGAAGAAATAATTAAGAACTCACAAATACATCAAAAAAATTAAAACAAAGACTTGAATCAAATTGATATCAAAGAGCATAGCATATAGCACAAGACAAGAGAAATAGAATAACATCACCATCAAGACAAGATTGTGTACCATCTCCCCTCTCATGCGTGTAGCTCTACTTCCACGACATGAGTATTTAGAGAATTGTATTCCATAAAAATAGCCCAAGGAGCTAATAATAGTTGTGCGTACAATTTGGGCTTGCTTTTCCCACTTTTGGGTTTTGCTTTACATATTATTAACCGTATCAAGTTCCTAAGGCTTGTACATATCAAAACCTTTGCCCAAATATAAATGCTAGTGGACCTTTACACATGCAATAACTTTGTGCACACTCACACATATAATAGCCTTGTACACATTCACACATTTAATAACCTTGTGCACATTCACACATTCCATTAAGCTGATTTCTGTACACATTAAATCAAGCATATTTTTCTACGAGTATTAAGCATAAAAAATACGATAAAATATATACATGTATAATAGATTGAGAGAGAGATGGTGTGAGAAGTGAGGAAGCTTGCTAGCTTCTCCCTCATGAGTGATTAGATTAGTGAGGTCCAAGCATTGGATTGGTAGAGCTTGAGGGCTTGATCAGTCTTGAGGTTTCCATTCCCACGTTCCATTAGGGGATTTAGGATATCATTTTTGGACCGTTTAATTCTAGAGAGAGAAGGGTACTAGAACAATAAGTTAAAGGTATCGATAATGCATTTTATGATTTATCGCTTCTTATTTCTTAGTATAACTTAGTATAGTATATAAATATACTAAAATATCTCAATAGTACTTCTGAATACGACACTGATTGTACTTAAAATCTTTACTAAAAACTCATGCATTACGTATAACATCTCGTAAAAGATATACTATTCATTAAAAACAAGTACATTCAATATCATCTTCTTCAGTAACATCTCGTAAAAGATATTATTCATTAAAAACAAGTACATTCAATACCATCTTCTTCTCTTTCTTCTATTACATTTCTTCCTTATTGTCTATTATATGTGTATCTCTTATTTGTATGTATATCATTTTTTACTACATTATTACAAACAATGTTTTGGTTGCTCTTCTTTGTTGATTACTTATATTTCTATATCAGATACACTAGATGAAGATAACAATTGGATACCTACAACGATTGGAAAAGAAAGTCGTGTTCTTCTACAAAAACATAAGTCTCGAAGATCAAGTTTGAATGAGTTTATCTCATCATAGAAGGGAAGGATAAAAGATTTTAGACTTGGACAAAATTAAAAAATCTATCAAAGAAGTTCTTGTACATGCACAAAGAGCTTCACTTGTCAAAAAGACACAGAGAACTTCCTCTCCATATCGACCAAATTGTAAGAATATTTCTTTATTTTTAACATATTTTTCATAGGTATATCTTTCAATACTTACATGAAGCTTTTTATTATTTCTACATATGTGTATCTTTCAACTCTTATGGATTGGGAACCTGTGGAGTCTATTATAGGAATCTTTGATGTTATTCATGCATTTATTGAGAGAAACAATATAGAGGAAGAATTACAAGATTACTTGCACAAAGTGGTATATTCTTTTATGACTCTTTTTATAATGCACCACATAGTAATGACCAATTTGGGTCACTAGGAGTGGTTACTTCCAAGCCCTTACACTAGTAAGAGCTTTAGATGCAAGATTTTTTGAGAATTACAAATACATCTTCCCTATTGACTCAGAAGTGCATTGGTGGTTGAAATATGTAGGGGTCGCTGAAGCACATAAGTACTTCAGCCAAGTTTGACAAAAGGAGCTCATTAATGCCTCCTTCCTGGTCCATACCATCACCTCTAAATGGAAGGAACTTGTTGATCCCCAACTTGGACCCCAAAAGCTTTGCCGCTCCACATGCAAGGCATGAAACAAAAAGTTAGCTCTTACCAGAAAAAGAAGCCAAAAAACTAGTAGAGAAGAAAGTGCTAAAGCCGAGGAGACTAAACAAGTCCCCAAGCACTTGAGAACCTTCAAGATGTGGCCGATCGATTTGTACAATATGACTCAGTCCAAAGAACCCATAATGGAGAGCCAAGGACCTCTTATGATGGTCCAACCAAGGTTAAAGAAGTTAACCTGGCAGGCTCGAGCAAAGATACGAGGCTTATCCATGTAGGGGAGAAGAAGAAAAAGTTTTGGTCGCTCTCCTCACATAATTTTAGGATTGCTTCGCCTAGAAGTACACGGATATGAAGGTGTACCTCTCCCAACGTGGTCAAACATACTATCGCTATGGTAGATGGAGCTAGACCAATAAAGCAAAGAGTGTACCCCATGAATCCTAAATACTCGATGTCAAATGCATATAAAATCTTGTTATGTTTATGTAATGTATTATAATGTGTTAGGTCAAATTAGACCTTTTGATCATTTACTTGAAAGAAGTGTGAGGAAGCTCTATGTTTTATTCATTTTGCAAGTCAAATCTAAGTTGTGCCAAAGAACATTTTTGCCTAATGGATATTACATTAATATTATTTTCATGGATAAAAATGTCAATATCCATGAGTGGATTATCACAGAAGTCATTCAAGATCTTATCCAAAGGAAGAACAAAGATAGCAAAAAAAAAATCGAGTCCCTATCATGTATTTACATGACAATGAATCTAATAGGACTTGACATTCCACACTGTTTTCTATTCTCTTATTCCATCCTTAATCTAAGAATTCTAAATCTAGAGACTTGCATATAAACATTGTGTTTGTAATTCAAATATCTGAATTTGAGAATAAGTTGACAAAGACATTCACAGGCATGTTTATCTTTATTTTTATTTGTTTGGTAGCTATATGTGGTTCCCATCAGGTTTACAAGTCTTGCGTGGATGGTTCCCCCATAATTTTCCTCATTGTTGTCATTTTTAGGCTCATGATTGGTGACTTCGAGCAAACATGCGGTGTCTAGCATGTAGAAGGACGTGATTTCTTGCCCATCAGCTCTCGCGAACCGAGTTCCTGTGCATCTTAGAAGTATGTCCAAGATAGCAAGGATATGCATCCGATTCTCAGAGTGGCTTTGGAAGGGCTGAATATTCCAAGCTATCCCTTTCCTTATCAATCATTTTGTGGCATGTTTAGCATTAGTGGATTAGGTGGTTGTTACCAAATTCTCTGCAAAGGGTCAGCCACTCATGGGATGGACCTTCCAAGTGCGGAGGTTGATCTTGACTGTTTGTTCTTTTTTTTGGATATATATGTGATCAGTGTCCCAATCATGGATCATTTTTGTTTCTCCTATAAAGGGACGTCCTAGGATGCAATCATATGAAACAGGATATTGGCCGAAATTCATCACCACAAAGGTGTGTTGGAAGTTGGTCCCAAGGATCTTGATCTTGAAGTCCCTTATGGACCTTCGGTGGCTCCATCAACAAGTTTTATCAATAAGGTTGTGTCATCCATGGTAGGTGCTCTCCATTTTTCCCAGCATTGTTTAGTGACAATGCTTACTCCAGGTCCTCCATCCAGGATGGTGCTGACCTGAAGGCCATTGAAGGTTATGGGTAGTGTTGTGTTGAGTTCATCTCCTTTCAAAGTATTGCCCAAGTTTGTTAACTCGAATAGTTGGGGTGCAAGTGATTCCATGGGGCTCTATGAATTCATCTTCATTAGTCTCATTAGAGTTGTCTAGCTCTGCAACTCGTGCATTCTTGCTCCTAGGCGTCCTTCCATCCAATCTTTCAGATCTTTCCATATGGGGATTTGGATTTGAGAAGAGAGGAAGGAGGAGAGACCTGCAATGTCTCTAGAAACGGGTGCAGTTTCTTGAGTTAGATCACCCTTGTCCATTTTTAGGCTCTTGTAGGTGTAGGGTATTGGGATCTAGACTTCTGTGTCTGTCTTTTTTGGGTGGTCGTCCCCTAAGTTTTTGAGATACTCTATTATCGAGTTTCCCTAGTGGGGGTATCTACAATAGTTGGTCTCTAAGGGGGTGCTCGATCTTTGAAATCTCTGTCATGATCTTACGCTTCCTCAGTTGGTCTTATGTCAAAAATTGAAGGGCCTGGTTTACATTATGTTGTCAGAGGCTCGTCCTCTAGTTGAGCTTGACAATCCCTAACCAGCTCTTGAGCTACCTTTAGCCTTTCCTTTTCTTCAATGGGGTTAGGGTATTCGGTTAACTTCGTGGGTAGCTAGTTTTAGGATCAATCGGCTCTCTAGCTGCTGGGGGGGTTGAAGGTAGCAGTTTCTCCTCTTCAGATGAAGAGGTTGATGCATTGGTGGGTGTTCCACCTTTAGAACCGCTTTTTGTGATACCACGGCTATCCCCTTTACTACCTATCATCGTCGCCTTCTTTTTTCACGAGCACCTTGTCATGCGTGCGTGTTTTGGGAAATCCCTATGGGATAGAACCTTGGCGCGTCCTAAGTATCCCTAATTTTGTGAGGTTGATGTCTCAGCTGTATAGCAGCGTGAGTTGCGGGGCCCTTCTTCTACTTTATATTCTAGTCACTGCATTAAGAGGGACCGTGTGGATGAAGCCATCTCTTACACTTAAAAAACTAATGCTGGTGCTAGGATTAGCTTCATGGGCTTTTTCCATTGTGCCTGATCTTAGTGGACAATCCTTGTACATATGGTCGATTCCACACCCTATGCATAAAAAGGGTTAAAGTGGAAGAACTCACAAGAGTACTTGCCATCCCTTTTTTGATCGGACACTCAACTACTCAGTGAGGTCTTGCACAATGATAGCATTGCATGGGTGGTCATTTAGCCACATTGTTCAAGTCTCGTCCTTGTGGATTTGGGGTGGCTAGGTATACGGGGTACATCTGGTCTCCCTCCATCACATAGTGACTTAGAATTTGGGAATGTGAACTGTTTGATTCAAGGGGCTTAAACGTGGTCCCTTCAACGGCTTCCCCCTCACCTTCTTCAAAGATTTCAGTCAAGGTTAACTGATGAACAAGGGTGGCTCGAGGTAATGGGGGGGATATGGTGGAAGTACAGTGGTTGGTAAGGGCACTTCTGGTACCCTAAGAATTCCTCTGGCCAATGGTTGCCTAGGGTTTCCTATCAAGGCTTGGGGTAGAGGGCTCGGGCTTGAGAAGCTCTTTGGTGGTAAAAATTTAAAATCTCATGACTGTCCCATCTATGGCAATAAGTGCAATAGAGAGTGGATGGGGCCTCAAATGTGAACACTCCATGCTATGTTGACCGAAGGGTCCGATCTTACGAGCGAGGAAGCGTCAAGAGGATTTATGTCGTCAGAACAACATAGGGTTGTTCTGCACCAATTTACTCGCCATGTGTAAGTGTATGAATGTGGGAGGTAGTAGTGTTGGATCCCCTCTGAACATTTTTTTTCGGTGAAGGTAAGATTGTTTCGCTGGTTAAGGAACGGGCGTGGCTGATCAAGACACGTGTGTCCGCTTGAGAAAGACACGGATGTGGCTAAGGAAATGATACGGGCATACTCTTGCTGGAAGGACACGGATGGGGCTAGGCGAAGGGTATGGGTGTACGCTTGGAAGAAGGAACGCGTGTGTGCTTGAGAAGGACACGGACTTGGCTACGGGAATGGTACCGGCATACGCTTCTAGAAGGAATGGGTGTACTCTTGAGAAGGTATGGCTGTATGCTTGTCGAGTCAGGTAGACCTCTTAATTGTGCCTACATGCCTACAGGGTACAAGTGTCTTCCACTAATATTCCCCTGATAGTACATCATCACCCTTTTTGTTTCCCTTTTTAATGCTCTTTATATCCTTATAAATACAATTTACTCTCCTTGAATACACACTGCTCATATTAATGAGGTAGATTTGGGAAGATATGACCAGAAGGAGGGAATATGCATGTCTAAGGAAGACACATGCATGGTTCTGAGAAGCGTACGACCGTACTCTTCTCAAAAGACATACAAAGCCAAAAATTTGTTTATCCTCCTCCTCCTCTGCTTTATGAGATTTTGGGTCCTTCCTTGATGATTTTTTGTGTTTTTCTTTTTGTGAGTGGCTAGAGCTAGTCTCGAGCCACCCAATGATACCTAGAATGCTTAACAAAACCTAATTACCTAGAGATAATTGAGGGATTAAGCTATTTATGCAAGTTTGGACAAATGTTAAAGAAAACAAAAATTCATGAGCTTCAGGAGTTAAGTTAGGCACTTACTTGTGTTTCCTATGTCCGATGAAGACTCCCAAGCTCCTTATGCTCCATTGAACTCCATGGTTGAATTATACAAGATTAAAATCAAACAAAAAAACAAACAAACATCTTAAACATACACCCATCGATGGATTTGCATTCCAACCGGGCTATACAATGGCTCTAGCACGTGGTAGAGTGTGGAGGACCCTAAGTTAGATGTCCATCCCCGGTAGCGGTGCCAAAGATGTTAACCAAATAAACATGCTACCTTGCACAAGAGATGGAGAGAAAAAGAGAAAGATGCCATGCCTAATAAGAGTTAACTCCCTAATTATGTAAGGCCGCTAGGGGCTCACTCCACCTCCACTTGTGTCACTCAAATGGAGCTTCCACAAGCTAGATAGAGAGCAAAGAGGAAGGGAGCTATGGAAATTTCTACCTCTACTTAATGCCTATGTATATGCAAGAGTGATCTCAAGAAGAAGACAAGAAGAAGGAGAAGAGAAGGCAAGACAAGAATCATCACCTACATGCACACACCACAATCAAGCAAGCATGCATCAACCAATACAAGCTTACCGCACCATAGCCACAAGAGAGTGAGAGAGAGAGAGAAGGCAAAACTCAATTGTGATAATGGGATTTTGCCTTTTCATATTTCATAAATCACTTATATACATGAGCTCCCTTTTTACAATGGCCGGCTGCCCATTTACAATTGGGGGCCCAAAACTGACTTCCTAGCTCTATGTACATCTAGGCTCCTTCTTGTGACCATCATTACATAATTCGTAAGCTCGGTCATTCCATATATCTTTTCCATGAAGCACTTAGCACAATTACATAACAATGAGTTACAAGAAGCGTAACCGCACTTGAAAAATGATGTTAACTAGTGTGTTAACACTATCTTCGAGTGGTCTAGAAGGTCATCAACAAAATCTCATCGATCAATAACCAAAAGTAGGGAGAACCACCCAACGCAGTGGTTGGCATTTTATCATAAAGATATACATGGACAAGATCTAGAGAACGAGCCTTTACACAATTCTTGCTTTCTTGTGGAAATGCATGTTGATGCTACTTACTTATCATACAATCTTTACACACATCTGACATCTCAGAAAATGATGATACTACTTACCCATCATACAAGCTTTACACACATCTAACATCTCAAAAAATGGTGTTCGATGTGCTGTAATCCTAGTCCTTTATATCTCTTTCAAAACAACAAAACTCAAGTGCCCCAAGTCTTTTATATCATAGCTTGCTTATTTCCTCCCAACAACAACTTAGGCTATAAAAGCCGATAGCTCACAAGTTGTTATGTCAAATTTCTCTCCCCACCACGACATTGCCACACTCACATCTATGATAACTACACTAGCTTACAAAAGACAACCCTCAAGTCATAGTCACCTATAGCTACAAGAGTTAGCAGATATTCCTCTAAATGTCTGGTACATAAAGGACATCAAGATGGGGATAAAGTTTAAGTATCACCATTGTTGGAAACAAAAGAAATTGTACATGTTTCCATGGCTGGGCATTTGGCATCATTCCCCATAAGACAGACTCCCCCATAGGCTTGAGAGAGTTATACTAGCCCTTTTGGTTGGTCATATGTTACTATGGTCCACTATTGATGATCCATGAACCATGGGGTGCTATGAGGAATGTTCTACCTTTGCAAAGATTTCTTTGATTTTCCATAAATAGTTCCAATTCCACTTTAGCACTATTCTTGCACTCCTTTAAAGGTTTCAAAGTGTCTTTCTTCTCATTTCCATTTAATCTATATAATTTGATCCCTTAACTAGGCTTGTCGCACAGTAAAAACGCTTTGTCTTTGATTTCCATTTCTTCTCATGAGCATTAGGGTTACTCCTTCCCCCCCTTGCCTTTCTTTGCATTTACAAGAAATGCAACATCACCATCATATCTGGCTTTAAAATGTATATCCTCTTCCACTAGCATTGCACTGAACTCCTCAAAAGTAAGAGGTGGGTTATGCACTACATGTTCAGTAAGGTCACTAAGATGTCATACTTTGGGGGCAAATTTTTGGTTCTGGCATGATGCCAGTTTTTTTTCCCTTGTCTTGTGGTGGTCCTCCCACCATCACCATCTAATCTCCTAGATTCTTTGTCTACCATATAAACTACTTTATTATTTCTCCTTCATAATGTTTTTTTGCTACAAGTTGATTCTCAAGGTTTTGTATCCTTGTCAGATTTCTTATCTCAACTAGTTCATAAGGACTAGTTGTCAGTTTTCTTATCTCAACTAGTTCATAAGAACTTGCCATGCTTCAAAAGCTAGGTAATATGTTGGATCAAGATTATTATCGAATAATCAATGATGCTAGTAATGATGGCACATAGTCAGTGATAACTGAATAATCACTGAGTATTTGGTCACGTGATAATCGAATAATCAGTGATGCTAGTGACGATGGCACATAATCAATGATAATTATTCGAATAATAATTGATTATTCAGTTATCACCGAATAATCAGTGATGTTGGTAAGATGATGGCACATAATAGATATGCATTTCTTTGCCTCCATGTCAAAGCGAGAGCAAGATAGAAGGATCAGGTGTAGTATGGTCTATAATGGATTTGTTGGATCTAGAGTAAAACCTAGGTATGCATCAACCCAACTCATATGAATCAAGAATGGACCTAACTTGAACTTCCAAAGAGCGTAATTTGTCTCATGCAACTTCCCATCCCCAAAAAGTGAAGAGTAGGCACAGCAGCTACATTGGGCCATCTCTCTCCAAATATGCCTTCAAATAGAAAATTCCTAAAACAGGCTTTGCCTAGAGCCTAAGCTTTGATACCATGTAAGAATACACAATAGTTGAAGAGAAAAACCTTCATAACACAAAGTACTAAATTGTAGGCAGAAGTGGAGAGCAAACAATTTATTGCCTGCAAACTCTGATTATAATTTAATAGCTATTTGCCCACCCACGTGCTCTAGGTAAGGTGCTTTGATGGCGATCTAGACAAATTATGGATGGAGCACTTAAACACAATGAACTAGATGATAATAAAGGCTACCAAACTACTATATATATAGTACCTAGGCTTAGCATGGACGTAGATTGGCCATGTGGAACAACCCATAATTTGGTCCAAAATGGCCAACTAATCATATCATCCTCTGCTGTGACTATATTAGACTACAACACCATTTTGTAGGGACTTCACATAGCTCCTACGGCCATTTGAGACCGTTTGTGTTGGAAATAGGGTTGCACGAATGCGAACACACACACACACACACACACACACACACACAATGGAGAAGCTCAAGAGAGCACACAATGAGATGATAGATAGATAATGAATGTGTGTTGTATAAAGAAGATAAGTATACCCCAAGATGGGTGTATATTAGCACAGGGAAAAAAACCTCCTAAAGAGGGAAAAACTTCCCCGGTTGGTCCTAGTGTATTCACACATATCATTACCAAATATGGCTACAAATCCCTCCCTAGGAGTGATGATGTGAACAAGGGGTGAGCTAGCACTAGAAGTATATAGATGTGTTAGGCTCTTTGGAATGTGATAGGGACCCTAGATTAGTCCCCAAAGGGAAGTAAGTTTAAAGCTTTGCGAAAAGCTTCAAAGTTCTCTCGTGGGAGAGCCTTCGTGAACATATCTGCCAAGTTGTCCTATCTTGGCACATAAGCAAAGTTGATTTCCCCTACAAAGCATGTCTCCTTGACATAATGATAGTGCACCTTAATGTGGTTTGTGCAAACATGAAAAGTTGGATTCCTTGCAACTACCATAGTGCTTTAACTGTCAGTGAAGATGGTAGTGGCTGAGGACTCAAATCAGCAAGGAGGCGCATGAGCCAAACACAGTTAGCTAGCTGTAAATAGTGCCTTGTACTCAGCTTCACCAGCTAGAAGTGGCCACAATGGGTTTCTTCTTGTTAAGCCATGATATACATGAATCACCAAGGCGAAAATAAAAACCATTTATGGACACTCATGTGTCATAACATCTAGCCCAGTAGTATGAGTCTGTAAATGCATGCAACTGTGATTTACCCCCTTTGG
Source organism: Cibotium barometz (assembly GCF_041138505.1). NCBI lineage: Eukaryota > Viridiplantae > Streptophyta > Polypodiopsida > Cyatheales > Cibotiaceae > Cibotium > Cibotium barometz. The sequence continues at coordinate 1,939,168 of NC_141085.1, forward strand.
ATAAAATAACCCAAAGTACTTAGTGCCCTTTAGATAACAAAACACCCATTTTTCAAAGGCTACCAATGCTTTGTGCCTAGGCTATGCATAGATTCCCTCATAATTTTATTTCATAAAGGTTTTTCTCGACCATCCAAGATCTCTTCAGGTTTCAACTCGATATGTCCTCAATATTGAGGCTACATATATTGAATGTTAAGCTTAGTGTTACACAAAAAGATAAGGCATCCAATAGCTTCTTGATACAAAACATCAAAAGAGTCACCTGTCTCAAGACTCAGTCATAAACTTGGCTCCATAGGTGTAGCCATATATTTACAGTCTTCAAGATTGAATCTATGTATTTAACAATGCCATCATTATGCTACCAAAATTCAATGCCCAAATAATAGTGCAATGGTCCAAGATCTGACATCTCAAAGTACTTCTCCAAATCAGCTACTATAAAAGTTGAAATATGATCATCATTAGGGCTTGTGAGCACCATGCCATCACCGTATAACACGGTGATCAATAAAACATCCTTAGTCTCCTTAATATAGAGGGTACTGTTAGTTGGGCTATTGCAAAAACCTTGTGAAACCAAGCATGCATGTATTTTTTTGTACCATGCTTTGGGAGCCTATTTAAGACCATATAAAGCTTTCTTCAATCTACATACTTTTGATTCCTGACTTTTCTAACCAAAACCATGAGGCTGAGATACATAGACCTCCTTATACAAATATCCATTCAAGAAAGAAATTTTAATATCCAACTAATGTACATTCCAACCTTTATATGCTGCAAAGTATAATTAGATCTTGCACGTGTTCTGCTAGGCAAAGGAGTGGCCAATTTTCTATCACATAGTGTTTGCACCAACCATTTTGACATACTTTTAGACTCCTTAATTTTCCTTCTTTCCTCATCAACTGCATCATCCACATTTACCTCATCTCAATAAGTTGATTTGTGGGCTAAAAACATGCTGATTTGTAACCCGTGTGGGTTGATTTTTAACATTTCTTTGATTGCCCAAATGCTCTACATCAATGTGTCCTACATCATTGAACAATAGAAGGAGAGTGTCGAATATGTCCTGCAAACATACATTTTGCTATTTTTTACATGAAATCAAGGATTGAATTGCATCTTCCACAAGTACAACATCTCTACTCACAAGAATCTGCTTAGTAAAAACACGATGATAGAGACGGTAATCCTTACTTTTTGAGTTGTACCCCACAAAAATACATTTAACAGCCTTATCATCAAGCTTGCTGCAAAGTTGCTCGGGCACCAGTGCATAGGTAAGACAACCAAAAATGCGTAAATGAGCCACAGAGGGATTTCTGCCATTCTAAGCTTCAAAAGGCATAATTGCATGCAAAGCCTTTGTAGGACACTTAGTCAAAACATATATTTCATACATGACTGCTTCTAGCTAGAAACCATGAAGTAACTCCTGACTTTTGAACATACAACGTGCCATCTCCATGAGAGACCTATTTTTACGTTCAGCTACACCATTTTGCTGAGGTGTAAAGGGCATAATACATTGGTGTTTTATCCCATGATCGGTTATGTATGCATGAAAGTCCTTAGATATATACTCTCTCCCTCGATCAGTACATAGGGTACCAATCTTGCATCCAGAAGCATTTTGAACCATAGCAATGCCTAAAGCACATAAAAACCTTTTATTTCTATTTTAGTGCCATAAGAAGTAATAGATTGTTTTTTATGTTTTGTTGCTTATACAACAACTTTGCATTTCCTAAGTGTCCTCTTCCTCAATACATACAATTGGAGTATACGCTCATCTTGTCTCATGTATATTGAGCTACTAATTACAAAATTAGAATATACATACTATTTGTCTCATGTATTAAATTGTAATATTTACGATATGAAAGGGCTATATACTCCTCTAAGTGGAAAAGCATCATTGGGCTCTTGTCTTAGTGCCCTACATTGTTCAATATCGTTGTGATCATTTTTGTGTGAAATACTTCACATCCAATGGAGTGTAGGTTGCTAGTTGGCTCAACGGAGTGTAGGTTGCTAGTTGGCTCTGCTACAAAATAAGACCAAATATGTTAGATTTGAAAGTTACTATAAAAGAAAGTAAATGAAATAAGTGGATCTCTACCTCCTCGGAGCTTGATCATGGAAGTGAATTTAACATGAGTGTGACCATCAACTTGCTTTACAACTTTGACCCTTATGAAATTTTTTTGGTCGATATAAGTGGCATCTTGCCTCCACAACACTTAAAACTTTCTTAATAGACCTACATACAATATTGCAACTAAGTATCTACATATAATATTCTTATTGTTAATATTACAAAGATTAAACCACTTGTAATTTCACAGTTTCATGGTATCCTGCGAGACAAATTGGGGTAGTAGGCAATTTTTGGCGTTTATATCAATAATTACCAAGCTCCAATGTGAGCTAAAAAAGCTATCTTTCATTAGAAAATAGTGTGATTACTTCACTTATGAGACAACAAGTATATGGAGAAATTTAGCTTACTTTTTGTCATAAGCCAAGACAAAAAAAAATACTACTATGTCAAAGTTCACTCTTGAAAACCAATTTAGGATGTCCAAGAAGCTCTTATCGTTATGGTGCAAAAAATTGGAGATGATAGGGTCAAGAATATAGATCTTTGGCTGCATATCTTCTGGAAGTCCACTCACGATAATACTAAACACCATATACACATATAAGTCACAAGGAAATACAAAATATGTTAATATACATATAACACAACACTAAAGCAAGAATTTATCTAAGAAGAGAAATCATAATTGTGTCATTTATTTCTCTCATTTGGTTCTAGAAGATGTCAATTTCTTCTTCATGTAGAGTAAACTGTTGTGGTTCACTATGCATAACTACCGTCACAGTAAATCTAGGTCGAAGTTGTTACAGAGAGCAGCATTGTTTGCATGACCTATTTCCTTATAAAACATTCATCTCTGATTTCTTTGCCCTTTTTCTTGTGCCTTCTCTTCTCTGCCCCATGGTCTGTATTTTCCCCCCTTCTTTACTTCACCCAATCGAGTATGTCTCTCATGAGTTACTTCTTCTATCTTAATTTCGTCATTAGGCTTTTGAGCACATGGTACTTTTAAGATTTCATGCTTTTTTTGATCTCTAATGTATACATGCTCTAGTGTTGGATCTCTGCGATATCTATGCGGTGCAAAGAATTCATATCCTTGTCTAGTGCATGGGCCGCAAAGATAGAGTTGTCTTGAAAAAATTCAACGAGCCAGTCTTCTATGGCCTCATGCAAGCACAATAAGACCGATGATTGCCACCTCATTCTTATATTATACTGCTTGCAAATTTGCCTAACCAGTCTCTAGAAAGGAAGCTTTGGCATAGCCATATTTGTGCATTTTTGGGCTTTTCTGATTTCCCTGAGTGTATAAGTATGTTGCTTAAATCTTCAATTCCTTCATGAATTAAGGTTTACCATTGATTTCTCCTTTCCTCTAGATACTTTCTCCTTTCCTAGGTGTCTTCAATCCCTTGCTCGTAGATGTCGTCTTTTCAACAACCTTTGGGTCCCCATTAACTTTTCTTACAGCTGTAGTGCTCTTGTGTTAAAACCCTAAGATCTCTCTTTATAATTGTTATGCATAAACATGCATAAATCAGGCATAAACTCAACCACCCAACCACCCCCGAGCCCAAGGGATGCACACATGAATTATAAATGAAATACATCAACCTCTACCTTGATGACCCATACTATCAACCTCTACCTTGATGACCCATACTATTAAGAGGGACATCAATAGGTGCCCTGGGTTGATACCCATACATAAGCATGAACAGACTAAAACCAATATGTTTAAAACTATAGGCAAATTCCATCATTGGAAGATATTTTTCCCGATTTGATGCTTTTCTAGAGACATATGCACGAAGCATATACTCTACAATCTGATTCATACACTCTGTTTGCCCATCAGACTTTGCGAATGATTAGAGCAATTCACATTCAAAGTAACTTCCTTGTTGTAAACCATTCGGAATAAAGTAGAAAAACATGGCATTATAACAGCAGAAACCACGGATTCATCGGTGCCCCAACATACCCACATCTGCATATGGATCGACGTCCTGAGTTACCCATATCAACATAGAGAGTCATCAGCATCTCGATGAGTCACATATGTCCATCCGTAAACCATCAGGTTGACTATATAAATCACCTAAAGTACAGAACTAGAGAAAGAAATGCCATTAAAGGAAGAATCCAAATTTCCTTATCCGAACACAACAAGATAAACTTGTTTGAACTCTAAAGAAAGAGATTTCAACAAGTGAAAATGCCGACGAGATTACCCTCATCAAAACATGTAGGCTATAGATAAAAGAAATTTATCTAGAGAATGCCCACAGTATAACTTCTAGTGAATTTAGAAAATGAGATTGTCTTTTTAATGTTGAGGTCAACATGCTAAGTGATGTAAGCAAAGCAACAATCTTGAGCCCAAATTATCCCATAAGATAATATATGTGAGGGATCACTAGCATCCCATACCACCATGATACCACCCATACATACCTTAATAATTTGAAAACTCCCTAGTATGCCATCTAGGAAAATATGAATAAAATCCTATATAAAAGAAATAAAATGGCCTTATCCCAGACTTTCACATACTAAAACCTGTCTCTATATTCTTGAGACTACATCAAGGAATAACTCTTTCTGAGTGTATAATTAGAAAAGAAATTGAATTATTGACGCCTTTCTAATGATAACTACCCAATAAACTCAATAAAGTTAGGGTAGAAAAAAAACTCACCTAGATACATAAGCAACTAGGTATCTGAGTTGAAATATGTACAAGAGTACAAGGAACATAGTCCAAAATTATGTGCCAAAAAATGAAGGCAAATGCTACCCTCAAAGCACATGATATTATCAAAAAGATTAAAAGATCCTTATAAAACCATGGATAAAAGCATAGAAGCTCCTCGAATCCATGAAAACCATAGTTGATCTTAACAATCAATGCATGCTATCTAATGGTCATTAATCATGCCAAAAGAAGCAATAAAATTGGTGGCCAACTCATCAATTTGGAGTATATGAACATAGTGACGTTCAAAAAAAACTCCAAAGTAAGCAAGTGAAACACGTGTGTAGCACTCATTAAAAAACCCCTAGACACAAGTGATCTAGGTAGAACCTGATGAGTCCATATAAAACTTGGAAAACATCCAATAAATCCACCAAAACAAACCGATCAACTGACCCATGATAGAATTTATCTTAGGCTTAGAAAATTAAGCATAGACCACACTTAAATAAATGCAAAATAAATTATCATGTACAAGTGTCAAAGGTGAAACACACTTTGAACAGAGATTCTAGCCATCATTGAAGAAATTAAGGAACATGTCCAAAAAGAATGGCTAAACAAAGGCCAAAAATCATGAAAATATCGTTTAGAATTAATCCAAACAAAAATAACTACTAATACGAGGTACAATCGTATTAATAATATGCGAATAACCCGCATCTGTCTAATGTTAGCACGAGAAAATGTACTTCAACATTAAATAACCCTCGAAAATATTAAATTCTTGAGAAAAAAATTATCATGATTTTTTTCTAATTTTTTCTAATTTTCTAGGGCCTCAAAATATAATAATTTTGAATTCCACCAAACCTATCTTATGGCATTCCAAACCTATATTTTTTTTAAAAAATTTAGCAATTTAATTTGCCAAAATATCATTGATATTTTATAAATACCAAATTTTAGGATTTCTAAAAATAATTTCTAGAATATTCTTAATTTCTCTTGAGAATCCCATCGTTTACGAAATTTCCAATTCCGCTCTTGGAGACTTATACCATGATCATCTTCCTACTAGTGATGCCTCCTGGAGAGACGAAAGACTCTTTACACTTGTAGCAAGAGTAGCATGATCCGTGTGTAGCTCAATCCAATGGGATTTGCATCCCTTTCGGAGCTAGGGATTCAACCCGTACCGATGCATGGAAGCTTATCCACGAATGGAGAAAATGCTATGAACACCACTACCTTGACATAGACTTTACACACAAGCTCAATCTTGCCATAGCTCATTCACTCATCATCCCACTCATTCATGCATCCAATACAAGAAGAAGAAAGCTAAGCTAATGCATACACAAGCTCAAAGCATACTTCATTCTCAAGCTCAATCTTGCCATAGCTCATTCACTCATCATCCCACTCATTCATGCATCCAATACAAGAAGAAGAAAGCTAAGCTAATGCATACACAAGCTCAAAGCATACTTCATTCTCAAGCTTAATGGAACTTGAAATAAACATGCATTCTCATTCACTACTCAAGCAATGCCTTGCCCATGGATAAGCTACAGGCTATGGAGAAGCTTAAGCTTGAATCCACTACCACACAAAGCCTAATAAAGAATCCACAAGCATCAACAAAGAAGCATGCACACTAGAGAATAGAGATGAGAAGAGAGAAAAACATCATCTCATTGCATTGAATTAGAAGAGCATTGCTCATACAATAGTGTAGATGGGGAGAGAGAAGAGCTTGCACCTCTATGAACAAGAGGGAGAGCTAGTCTCAAGAGAGCTCAAGCATGAGTTTAGCCCAATGTGTCTGTGAGCTCTCAAATGAGCCACTATTTATACTAAAACTCCTAAAACTCCCAAAACTTCCCATGTGGGATTATTCTCAAGCTCACTCCCACACTCACCCACAACTTGGAACTCTCTACAAGAGCCCTAAATAAGAATGTCAAGTCTCTTGTTTTCCTGCTTCCATCTTTGTGTTACATCCTTGCATTGATCACCACTCGTCACGCAACATTCCCCCCTTCCTATTTTGCGCACGTCCTCGAGCGCGTAGATGCCAAGGAAGAGTAGAATCTCCAGTGTGTACCTGCAAGCAAAATAATAGGTGGTTTGTGTGTTCTCCTTTTTTTTTTACAGCAAAAGTACTGACAGACAATAACAAAACAAGCAATTTTATTGAATAAGACATGGCAATAAACGTCCAAATTAGCTAGAGGAAGGAAACATTGAAGCAGTGTAGAGATTGAATAAGTTAGTTCAAGTCTTAATAATTACTACCTGCAGCTAACTAAAGTAAAGAATTTTTTATGCCAAATGTATTGTTCTTTTCCTAGAAGGCAAAAGACAACAGTTAAGTAGTGTACTGAGCCTATGCTAAGTCAAAGATGTCGGTTCAACACTAATAAATCTAACATAATTATGTAGTGGCAGACTCTTGATATTGCTTAATGTTAAGGTTTAATATTTTAAGCACAATAGCGACCATCCTGGACTAAACAAGCATTCCTCTTGGTGCCTTTCTGTCCTTGTTTTTTTTTTGGGACAGGGCTCTCTTCAAGAGTATGTTTGCGTACCCGCGGTATGGCTATTCCTTGCTACACAAGGCATTGGTCTGGGAAAGGTATAGACCTCCCTCGCCTACCATGAATAACAAGGCAATAGGCCACAAACATATACACTTTTCTTTTATTTTTGTCATGCCCATTTTTGTTATGGAAGGTTTATTAGATTGTCCCTAAGCAATGTCCTAGTAAGGGCAAGATATCCACCACTGATGGTCCTATGATTAATTTAGTCTCTTTGTCCTAGGTCTGGAACTCTACCTTTAGCACAAAACACTAATTACTTTGTATTGCTAAACGGGTAAAAACAATTACGATCAAACTTACACTATCAAGTCTAAAGCCACTAGAATGCTATCCCTACTCTAGACCAAAGGAGATGCATATTGCCATGCTTAGTAAAGTGAAATTTATAAACAATCAAGCAACAAGAAAAATACAGAAAACATTAGAGATTGGCATGAGTTCACCTATTTCTGTTAAAGCGCTGGCTGGTGAAGAATTGTTTGCACTTGATTGTATGACTGTCAGTTGCGGAACTGAAGTGGAAGATGTAGTTTGGTGCTTGTATCTGTTTTATTCCGACAAAACAAACTAAACAGAAAGAAAATTAAAAAGACAAAACATAAAAAACATTGGTGCTAAACATCGGATTTGGCCGAGGGGAAAAACCCAATGGGAAAAAGTGCCCTGGCTTCTAGTTCTTATTAAGAGAGTACAAGTGCTAGTCTTGCACTGGGGGTGAATGTATGTCTGCATTCTCAGGTGGGTGGACATCAATAGCTTCAGGATGTAAAGATAACCCAAAACGTAATCCTACCCATGGAGAAGATGGCAAGGGAAGAAGTGCATCCTCACTAACATATGGTATGGGCACAGTAGGAAGGCTAAAGAGGCACCTATGGTTTTGAAACCGTTCTAAAGACTCACTCATATTGAGCCAAAACTGACATGTAGATTCATGGGGAAGAAGAACCTGCAAAATGGGAGGGGTTAGCAAACGAAGGGTGTCCTCGCGCCATGTTTGAGCTCTTTCCTCTTCCGGGAGTCTTTGTTGGTTGGGTCCACATTGCGGCATCATAATTGCCCAGAGATTATGTCGTTGAGGTGTGACCCCCATGATCTGCTGCATCATACCAGTGCCATAGCGACGGAAGTATGTGTGACACTGCCAACATATATGGGAAGCATTCCCCAATACCTTACGAGCACAGTCGCGGTAGTGTGGAAACGGATGATGTTGCTGGTAGTATAACTCCATAAATTGTCTTCCACAGCAATCCTCACCCACTGGGGCATAAAAATATCGGGAGTGCGTCTGAAAAGGTGCAATGCTGTAGCCCCCTTGATGGTCAGGGTGAGTTCTATCTAGGTCCAAAGATGGACTGCATGTGTCCAGCCAAGTCTCCATTTGGTTATTCTACACAACACATAAGGGAGTGTTCAGATTTTTTTATTTAATGCAAGTTGAACGAAGAATGCTAGTATGTACAGGCATGACGAAAATAGAGCTAATAGATTCGATAGATGAATTGCCAAAAAGTAGCTTTTGTAGCATGATAGCTCTTTCAAGAATGAGTTTGTTTTTGGATGTAACATTATACAAATTGTTTGTGGGGTGTTGACGTATGGCACAGGTTCCTTTTTGTTGGACTCTTTTTGGTACCCATTTCAGAGTACGTGCAAGAGATTGAAGTTTAGTCGGAGGTGAGATTTTAGCGATAGGCATAGGAAATGCATTGGGACAAATAGGAGGAGGTGTGAATGGAGATGTTTGAACACTTCTGAGCATTGGCAACCATATGGTAGCTGTGTTCTTGCCATCCCATTGGGCTTTCAAAATTTTCTTGAGTCTTCAGAGTGCCCAACTCTAACACCTATGCCTGTAGACTTATGGCTGGTAATGTAATTTGATTAGGGAAAGAGTAGAATACCGACGACATTCCAAATAGTTGGAGTTGTAGGAAGAACGCTCTTTCCTTGATAGTCAGGGAGTCTACTTGTGTAGGAGCCTGATTGAAAGTTCTCAGCTTTGTAAGACAAACTTTGACATTGCTTGTGTTTTGAGGAATAGACTCTGAACTTGATTCGGTTGCAATATCCTCCTTCTGATGTGTTGCCTCTGAGATAGAAGTGAGTAAAGGTACCCACTTGCCTTTTTCTTCCCATGTCAGTTTGGAGTATCCCTTCCTGTTCGAGACCTTCTGATGATGTCTGATTGACGCGTCAGCTTGTGTTTCCACCTGGACTCTTTCAGGCTTGGTAAGGCGTGGTTTCCAGTATTGATTTGGTTTTTGTAAGTGAGGTGGTATTGACTGCTTTTGTTCTTGAGTAGATTCAGGAACATAATTATGTTTTGCTACAGTAGTCCCTGCATTCTTTTTTGGTAGCCACAAGGTAGTAGCACCCTCGTAGTAGCCTTGTGCTTGCCAGAACCTTCTTTGGGATCCACCGTTGTTGAGTGGTCTTGTTGGAGGTGGAACTGTCGGTTTTGGTGAACCTCCTCTTTAGCTTTGTATTCCTTGGATATTCCTTGGTAGCATTGGGTCTTGGCTTGCGAGCTGCTTTAGGTAACCATATTTGAATTCTAAGTGCTTCCCTCCTTCCGTAGCCTTGTGCATATAAGAGAGATGTTGGCACATGCCATCCTTGTGTATTGTCATTGTCATTATTCACCCAAATCATTGGTTCTTTTGAGGTTGTCTCTATCACAGTGGTGATGGTCTCCACCTTTTGAAAAGATGGGAGTGCCGAGGCACTTGATCCTTTAAGGTTAGTAGAATTTACCAACAAGGTGTATTGTCGTGAGTTCCAGTCCATACCGCATATGGTGGTTCTAATCCATGATCTGCCTAGAACAACATCCACCACTGCTTGGCTCTTGTTAGCAACATAAAAAGTCACGTGCATAGATTGATCCTGAATGGACATATTAATATAGCACTTGCCTAAGGCTGGGGTTTCATCACCAGAGAAACTCTGGAAGTTCAATGATGCATTGGTGAGCAAAGAACACTATATTGGGGAATATGGGAATTTTTCACAAGTTTGGGACACATGGTCAAAACTTTGGACCTTCCATAACTTGAACATCACTACTCCAAATTGAGCGCACTATAGCTCACTAGATCTCATTTTTCAAGCGCTTTCCAATGATAGGTCACATGATAGGATTTTGAGAAACTTATAGGCATGTTAATCGGGTTCCACTTTTCTAGTATTCAAAAATGGGAATTGGGAGATTCCCAAATTCACTAATATGGTGTTAAAGGTTGGCCTAATGATGTCCACGCTTCATAAGACAAAACATTGCAATCGGCTCCCGAATCTATAAGTGCAGATGCTGCAAAGATTGCTCTTTGAGTAGGGATCCTTACTTCAATATGAAAGGGATCTACAAAGTCTTCATCATCATTCAAGTGGATGGCCATGATAGCTGCCTTGTGGCGCTCTCGTGCTAGTGCTACTCTAGCCTTAGCTTCTTCTTTTGCTTGACTTTGTAACAAAGCTTGAGCTTTTTTACGTGTCTGACTAGCATGTATGCGTATCAGCATATCATCTGTTAGAGGTTCTTCATAGCGCTTCAAGCGGCTACCATTGATGAAGTTAGTCATTGGCTCTCCATCTAAGGTTTCCAACCTTACTGCACCACTCGCACTAAGCTCGTTGATCACAAATGGACCAAGTCCTCGTATTTTCAGCTTGCGTTTTTGTTTCTTCAATGTGTAAAGCAACACTAGATCACCTCTCCTGAAGCGACCTTTCTTCACATGCGTATCATGCCAATGCTTTTGGTGTCGTTTTTCAGTATACATGCCAATGACTGCCAATAGCCCGTCTTCATCTAGCCTCTCCAATTCATCGATCCGTGTAGAGAATTCATGATCCGTCCACTCAAGTTGTTTTGCAACTCGAAGTGTAGGTACAATAAATTCTATCGAAAGGATAGCGTCCAATCCAAAAACTAGATTGAAAGGTGTCGTGCCTATGGACGTTTTGTAAGCAATTCGATAAGCCCATAGAACTGAGTGAAGTTTCTATTCCCAATCTGTTCTATGTCCCTCAACAATCTTTGTAGCGCAGTGCAAAGAGTCTTGTTTGTGCTCTCAGCTTGACCATTTGCTTGCGGGTGATAAGGCGCTGACCTCTTATGGATGACCATAAGGTCTTCCAAAAGAAAGGTAATGACTTCATTGATAAAATGCACACCTTGGTCACTCACAATCTCAATAGGTAAACCGTAGCGTGTAAACACATGTTCGTATAAAAACTTTGCAGTGGTCCTAGCATCGTTTTTTACTGTGGCTTTTGCTTCTACCCACTTCGTAAGATAATCTGTGGCTACAATGATATACTCAGCATGTGTATGGCATGCTAGTGGTTTAATCGGTCCCACAAAATCAATTCCCTATTTGGCAAAAGCTCTAACCCCCATAATTGGTCTCAATGACATGTCCTCATACTTGGTAGGAGGTTTGGCTCTTTGACATTGATCACATCGTTTGACATACTTTGTTGCATCATGAAAAAGCGTAGGCCACCATAGTCCTGACCATAGTATAAGTTTGGCAGTTGTTTCTCCACAGAAATGTCCACCCCCAACTCCTGAATGTGCCTGAGTCAATACGCTAAGGTAGTCACTCTCACAAACACAAGTCCGTAGGTTTCCATCTTTGCCCCTTTTGTACAGCTGGCCTTCGATAATCTGAAAACTCGCTGCTTCTACCTCTATGGCTCTCTTTCTATGCCTAGGCATCTTATCGTCCGTATGACCCTGCGTCAAATACTTCACAATGTACGAACTCCAATTGGGTGTTGTTGAAATATAAAATAGAGTCACATGAGGAATGGGTTTCCTTTGTTGACAAATTTTACAATTCTGTACGTACTCTTCTGTATCAGCATGAAGTGTTGGCCACCAATATTCTTCCCACAAAACTCTTTTAACCGTATCCTTTCCAGAGACATGTCTGCCTCCTAAGCTCACATGGACATATGAGATAATCTCATCATATTGATCAGGGTCAGGGCATAGACGAAGTATTCCATCTTACAATCGTCCAGAAAGAAGCTTATAAGGAGCACAATGCTCTATGGTCATTATCTTTTCATTGGTGGGACTAATGGAGTTAACAAATCCTATCGTTAAAACTTGAATGATGGGTTCTGTCCATCTTGGTGCTATCTCAACCAAGAATAGAGTAGCGTCAGGAATATCATCATCTATACCAATGGGTGCTTCTCCTGAAGTTATCCTGGAAAGATGATCAGCCCGCTGATGCATTTTTCCCTTCTTTATTGCTACTTCAAATTCAAATTCAAGTAGAATAACAAACCAGCGTACAATCCTTCCGGTTGCACATGGCTTGTTCACAAGGTAAAGCAAAGCTTGATGATCTACGAAGAATGTAAATTTGTTGGCCAAAAGGTAATGTCAAAACTTTTTCATAGCATAGATCATAGCTAAGCCTTCTCTTTCCGTGGTGGTGTAATTCTTTTCAGCACTATTCACTGGCGGCTAGCATATGAGACTGGAAAGTCCATTTTGTTCTCGCCTAGTTGAGCTAAAATACAGCCAATTGCAAAAGCCGAAGCATCTATATGTACGTGGAATAAATTATCCCAATCCAGTGACCTGAGAATAGGTGCCGTCACTAATGCTTTCTTCAGCTTTTCAAAGGCTTCTTCACAATCCTCTGTCCATTCAAATACAACAAGGAGTGCGTACAATGACCGTGCTATTTCATCGTACATGTAGATAAATCTACGATAGTAGCCGCAATGACCCATGAAAACTTGTACCCCTTTTGCATTGTAAGGTCTAGGTAGCTCAACAATAACAGCTATCTTTTCCGCATCCGTGATTTCTTAAAGTTTGAGGGGATATTTGTGGTATCCTCTTCTTCCTTTGAGTCATCACTCATGGAAGACCATGCTACTTTTAGCATTCTCTTCCTTTCTTGCACTAGAGCTTTACGCTCCACTCTCGTCATGGTGCTTTGTTCAGTCTTGACTGAATGCACTGAAGCCTTAGATTTTAACTTCAGTTTCCTTTTCCTCTTCTTCTTTGGGTTGTCACTCTCCTTCTCGTTTAGCTTTTGTACTAATTGAAAGCCGTATCTCCATTTCATCTCGTCTTTGATGCAATCATCATCTCCCAAGTAGTACAGGTACTCGTTCTTACCTACAAAGGTTGGAGGTGGAATAAAGTCTTCTTTATCCACATCTTCTCTTTCTTTTTGTTGTTGTTGTCTCTTTTCCTTGACTTTCTGTTTGAGAAACTTCCGGTGACTGTTGCAAAACTTACGTTTCGGTTTGTCACTAGGAATACTCAGCAAGACCTCTCTGCCCTTTAACAACAATCTTATCTTTTCTAACTCTGATTCAGGTACTTTGGCATCGTCATCAGAATCCTTCCCATCAGAGGATTCTAAGCATCTATCCTCATCTCCTTCGTCAGCTGAGCTATACTCAAGAGGGGATACTTCCTCTCCAGATACCATATCTCCTAGCAATAATGATTTGTTTGCTTCATACCTAGGGGCTTCTTGAGGCTCCTCTGGATAGATCGGTCTTAGCATTCTTACGAGAACAATGTCATACCCATCTGGATCACAGAACTGTGTTTGCCTTGGCAATGCACAAGTGTCTATGGTAGCTAAAACATGGTTCCATTCTAAGGGATCTATCAAGTTCTCAGGAAAAGGTATAGGGATATACGCCTCATCCGTCACACTTCTGTCTATGGTAACATTTCCAGGTTGTAAGTCTCGACAAGATGCTCCATAGATCCATAGATCAGCTCTTCCTTCAGACATAGTTGCTCCCGATGCTTTTGAAGAAGCGGAATCAAACTCATCCATAGGAGAGTGCGTCACATCTCGATAAGCATGGTTTTTCAGATTCACCCTCGTGTGGTTACATTCTCATGTCTGAGGTACAAGTAATTGTAACCCCAGTCTTGAATCATTTTGAATTGGCACATGAATGGCCTTCCTAGGATCACTTCGTAATTTGTGTTCTTGCCAAATTCTACGATAGCAAAGGTATGTCCGTACTCAATGCCACATGACTTGACTATAACGTTCTCAAGCAATCCTATGGGACTCTCTAGATTTCCATCTACCAATTGCAAACTCATCCTTGTACTTCTAATTGCAGGTTTTCCCCACATTTTCCATACAGTTTTTGTTGCTATACTCACCCCTGCTCCGCTATCTACAATAGCTATAGATTCAATCTTGTTGATCTCCACAGGAAGCGTAGTATTTCCTTCGTCGTCCTCACAATGCTTGCCAACTTTGTTCACAGGAACCGGAATTGTTTGCTTAAGCATTAGCTCAGAAGCCTTCGCCTTCAACAACTCCTTAACCTGGATGTTCTGGTTCCACAAACCTTGCTCAGTTAATTGTGTAGCCACTTCTCCCCACAATCTTGGCCTAAGCTTTAAGAACTCTGCGAGTGGAATGGTACACGTAACTGGTGCCGACATTAAAGCTTGTAAACTCCCTATGTCTCGTTCCTGATGAGGTTGTCATGTCATTGATGGTACTCGCATGATTTGGCTATGTGCTTTGTACAGTCCTAAATATGAGGGCAGTGTCTTGCATGTGAGCTTGTTGTTCCGAGCTGAGACAATAGTCTGAGCATCATCTGGTAGAGATAAAGCATCTAATTCTTGAACCCTTTGATTCGAGAATTCTACGATAGAGAACGGTGGTGACTTGTCAGAAGATGCTAGATCCTCAACTTGTTTTTGCACCGCTTCCTACATCTCCCTTGCTACTGCTTCCTCTATTTCAAGAATTTCATCTCCAAAATCCGTGGTAGTCAATGGTTTTGACTCGTCTGCATTGGTATGAGGTAAATCATCTCCTTCAGGCATTTCTGGGAAATGTAGAGATACAACTTCACTTCCCTTTTCCATGCTTGGCGTGGCTTCTGGTATCGTCTCTAAGTTAGGCTTCAGAGAAGTAGGTCCTCTTGCGTACATAGGTGGTGGGCCATCTATTAGAGTCTGAGTATCCCTAATCAACTGCTTTGGATAGCCAAGTTGATTGTCTCTTCACAAGGGTTGGGATATTCTTGCAGCTTCTTAGGCAGCTCGGTCAGAGCTGTGATCCTACTATTATACGCTTGAAGCGCTACATCTAAAGGCTCGTACACCTTGTCCACAAGGACTGATCCTCCTGAGCTTTGCTCAGACTCGGATGCTTTTCCCTTTTGCTCAGTTTGAGTTTTCTCTCCTATTTGTTTTGTTTTCAACATTCCTTCTAGCTCTTTTGGGATAGAATTTCCTCCATCAGAGCTCTTCTGCTCCTTCGACTTCTTACTCCTCTTGTTGCGTGGTTTACGTCGAGTTGATTTCTTTCTCTCTTTTCCATCTTTGGATAGAACCTTAATCTCAGAGGGTTTCTCAACAACCTCTTTGACATTCTTTTGCGCTTGGGCTCTAGTTACTACTCTTAGCGACACTAGTTCGTTCTCCTCCTCAGATGTCGTGGGTGATGGAATCACTTCAACATAGTTGAGGGGGTCTTTAGCTTTTTGTGCTGCCGGATCCATAGGCTTCAACAAGCAATCCTTTGGTAGATGGTCAATGCTACACCCTTGGCAAAACCTCTCTATAGGTGGAAACGTAGATGTTGTGCCTATGTTAGCTAAGAGGGGTCGTTTCTTGTTTGGACATTCTCTCGCCCAATATGGTCCACCACATTCGTAGCATGGTCCTGTTTGTTGCGTGGGGTATAGTCTCTTTGTAGGATATGGTCCTGGATAACCTTGAGTCTCGGTTGGCTGAGATCCTATAAGCATCAAAGAGCTTAGGTCTCCATTAAAGTCATGAGCCGGTGGGGTTCTCAAAGTAGGGTTCGACAAGAGGATGCTCCACTTCGATGTAGTATGGTTGAGAGCTAACCATCGCCATACCTAATTCAGGATTCTCATATTCCACATATCTAAAGGAAGCTGTGCCAGGTGGAGGAGGTTGAGCTCCTAGCACCGGCCATGCTTGCTCTTGAGCAACTAAGGTTCTCTCATGGTTTACAACTTGCTGTCTAGGTGCAGGGTTGGCTGCTTGTTCCCTTTATATCCTTGCAATGTGATTGCAGTCCGAAGTCACATGTGTGTAGTTCCATTTACAAAGCTGGCACCACTTCTTTGTTGGTTGATTGCCAAACAATGGTGAGAAGGTTGGGAACTGCTCGATTTTATGGCTACCTCCACAGACGTAGGGGCCTGTAGGTACAGTATGCATGTATGATGGTTGGGGTCGGTAGGAAGGTCTGTAGTATTGCCCCATCTTTTTCAATACTATCTCGGTAATCTGATCTGGATTAACTAATGGCACACTAGAGTCAGAGCCCTTCCCAGAGCTATGTTTATCGTCCAAATGACTATCTTGGTTTCCCATGCCAGTCATGTCAAAGTTGTCATCATAATCCATGGCATCCATGCAACACTCATTGAAGATGACATGCTTCTTTGCATACAAGTGAGCGTGAAGTGTCTTGTTTCGTAAGCCTTCCAGGAAGATAGAAATTAATCTTCCTTGGCTTGGCTTCTCATCGTCAGGGCATCGAGTGATGTACTGCTTTAGCCTATTTACACAATCTCGCACAGATTCTTGATCTTTTTGCTTAAAAGCGTAAATTTGAGCTACCGCATTGTGCTTAATTCCCATTTTTGAAAACGCAGCTATAAAGCTCTTTTCCAGCCCATCGAAAGATCGCTTTGCCTTAGGCTCTAAAGTCTGAAACCATGATAAAGACTTACTCTCTAGCATCAAGCCAAATCCTTCGATTTGCGTATGCGTATCCGTGACTTGCTCCGCATGTATAGCTTGCTTAAAAGCTGCTATATGGTCATATGGGTCTCCGGATCCGTCATACTTCTTGACAAGCTTTTGCAGTGTAGATGGTCTCACTTTTCTAGAATATTCATCGTCATGTCTCCTATATGAGTCTCGGCCTCTAACTCTAGGCTCTTCAAATGTCAGTTCTCTTGGTCTATGGGGTTCTCTTGGAGGTACATATCCACTTGCTCGTGGTCCTTCTTCTCCCCTAGATTCTCTAATAGCCTCGGGTCTCCTCGTAGGATCAATCACAGGAAAGACTGGTCCTCTAGCAGTTGTTCGCATGGAAGGTGCTGGTCGAGCCACACTTGGGGTTCTAGCCCATGGTGGTGCTAGTGTTTCTCCTCGAAAGGCAGATTCATCTGGATGTGCCGTGTCTAAGGTAGACACCTCAGTGAAAAGGGGCCTTCCTTTCCATGTAATTTCCCTAACCTCTCTGGCCATTCAAGGGTTCTAAAGTCGTTCCCCCATCTATCATGAACACGCTTAGTGAAACCTTCTAGATGCTCTACAGTTAGTGTATGCGTGACTGGAAGCTCTAAGCTCGGGTGCTTAGTGGTTGCATATTAGGTTTCTACCACATCCCTATACACCTCTTTAATTGGGTCGTCTTGATAGATTTTAACTACTGGAATCTCTTTTACTATGTCCCATGGGTTTTTCTTGGTCTCTTTTTCTTTTCCCGTTCTTTCTCTATCCTCCCAATTCCTGTTGGAAAACAATTCTTCAAGTAAAGAAATGGGCGTACCAGGTCTGCGCGATGTTCCTGGCACATTTGGGTCCGATGGAAGCTCCTTCTTTTGCTTTGCTTGTGCGCTAGGTTGAAGTACACCCAAAGCATCCACTTGTTCAGGATTTTTGGTGACCTCGTAGCGTACTCCATTTCTACCCATGTACATATCGTCTTGGTAGTTTACCCATGGTGTTGGTTCAAATGCAGAATGAATGTCTGCAATTTTAACAACAAACCGGCTCATTGGATCTTTGTAGATCTCACCGCCATGCGCGTTTGTATACAAGAAATGGAGTCTCATGTTGTCAATCAACTCCCCTTCTGGGATTTCAAATGGATTAGCAGAATCTGCCATACCAATGGGTGTGGCTGGTCTATTCATGCCAAATGACTCGTTTACGTCCATTGAAATATCACTCGGTTCTTGAGAGGCTCTCTGTTTGAGACTCCGAAGATGTCTTGAGAATGCTCTACAAGTTGCCAACAACCGATTGAGTGCCGCTCCCTTGAGTGGTTACCCTAGATGGTGCACTAGTGTTACGTCCCCCTAGTATTGTTCCCGAGCGTAGATGCATATGCTATTTTTAGCACGCTGCAGTGTCCAGTTTTGAAAAAAAAAAATTAAATAAATAAATAAATATATATATATATTTAAACCCTACCTAACCACTAAATGCAACTAACATGAATATGTGTATAAATATATATTTTATTTTATTTTATTTTATTTATTTTCTTTTTTTTACTAATTATATAAAAATACAAATTATGCTAAAAATACTAATTATGCAGATTACACTAATTATGCAAAAAATTATAAAAAATTAAAAAATATGCAAAATATGCAAAAAAATGTGGACTCCTAAGAAAATACATAATTTACAGAATTTTTAATTTTTTTAATTTTTTTAATTTTTTAATTATTTTATTTTTTTTCTTTTTCTTTTTATTTTTTTTTAAAAATACAAAGAACATGAAAATTAGTATGCGAAAATTACAGATTTTAAAAAATAAAAAATAAAAAATAAAAAATAAAAAATAAAATACTAACCTTATCCAGCCTTATCGCCTCCGAATCTCTTTGCGCTGCGGCCACGTCCGCCCCCTTCTTCTCCCTCGCCTTCGCCTTCTTCTCCTTCGCCTCCTTTGCTTCAGGTGAGGTGCCTCGCTCTCTCTGCAGAGCTGAAGCCAGCAATGAACTCACACGCAAGAGAGCCTCCTTGCGGCCACCTTCACTTCCTTGGCTTCTCTGCTGCCTTCAGCGGCCACGTCTAGTGCCTCCTTCGCCTTTGCCTTCTTCTCCTTTCTCTTCGTGAAGGCCTTCGAGTCCTTGCACATGGGGTCAGCCCAGCAACGTCCACCAACGCCCCTTGCGGGCATGCCAGTGGCGCTGTGCTCAACACTGCGGCTAAGGCCAATGCAGTAGCCAGCTGCTTGCCACTCTCGTTCTTCGACTCTGCTAACGCCACAGCCGCCCTCTCTGCTGCGGGTGAGGCAGAGACGACCGCCCGCCTTCGCCGCCCTCTCTTACTCACCTTCGCCTCCTCAACTGCAGCCGCCGTCTTCGGTCACTTCTCCTTCACCTCCTTGCGGCCCTTCAGCGGCCAGGCGCCCTCTCTGCTGCGGGTGAGGCAGAGATGGCAGCCTTATCCGGCCTGAATCCTGATCATTGAAGTCCCTTTTTTGTGCATTTTGTCTGTATCAACTCAATGCGCTAGTCGATCAAAAGGGGGGGTAAATCGTGGTAGCTAGCCCAAAAGCGCATATGCCTGCATGCTCTTCTACTAAAGAGTAATCCTCACACTATAGACTGCTCAAGCTTAAGGGGAGGCAAGATAGCTAACTTAACTGGAGGGAAGCTGAGGTCTTGCGAGAGGTCGTCTTCGTTTCCCCATTTGATTAACTCTAATCTATGATTTTGAACAAAACATGAACACAACAATGAAAGCAACCATGGAAAGCATAAACATGAATGAAAGCATTGCAATAAACAAAAAACATTAGCGGGAGTAAATCTCAACCGTACAAGTAAGTACTAATCTACTTTTTCTCTTCTAATCACTAGCTCCGAGATTCCACACTCGTGCTAACCCTAAACCTAAAAACAAAAAGAATTAGTGGTAGTAATGCAAGCTTCTCAACCGGTTTTGAGTCTTCTCCCCGGCAGCGGCGCCAATGGAGAGACGGAAGACTCTTTACACTTGTAGCAAGAGTAGCATGATCCGTGTGTAGCTCAATCCAATGGGATTTGCATTCCTTTCGGAGCTAGGGATTCAACCCGTACCGGTGCACGGAAGCTTATCCACGAATGGAGAAAATGCTATGAACACCACTACCTTGACATAGACTTTACACACAAGCTCAATCTTGCCATAGCTCATTCACTCATCATCCCACTCATTCATGCATCCAATACAAGAAGAAGAAAGCTAAGCTAATGCATACACAAGCTCAAAGCATACTTCATTCTCAAGCACCTACTTCCCTAGCATGCACACAAACCTTGAAGCTTAATGGAACTTGAAATAAACATGCATTCTCATTCACTACTCAAGTAATGCCTTGCCCATGGATAAGCTACAAGCTATGGAGAAGCTTAAGCTTGAATCCACTACCACACAAAGCCTAATAGAGAATCCACAAGCATTAACAAAGAAGCATGCACACTAGAGAATAGAGATGAGAAGAGAGAAAAACATCATCTCATTGCATTGAATTAGAAGAGCATTGCTCATACAATAGTGTAGATGGGGAGAGAGAAGAGCTTGCACCTCTATGAACAAGAGAGGGAGAGCTAGTCTCAAGAGAGCTCAAGCATGAGTTTAGCCCAATGTGTCTGTGAGCTCTCAAATGAGCCACTATTTATACTAAAACTCCTAAAACTCCCAAAACTTCCCATGTGGGATTATTCTCAAGCCCACTCCCACACTCACCCATAACTTGGAACTCTCTACAAGAGCCCTAAATAAGAATGTCAAGTCTCTTGTTTTCCTGCTTCCATCTTTGTGTTGCATCCTTGCATTGATCACCACTCGTCACGCAACACCTCCTTTTTTGGATGAAGCATGGTTGAGGGTCCTTCTTGGAGTTCTTGTGTGTTGTGCCCAACAACTCAGGTGGAAAAAAGCTCACTGGCAGTAGAAGGCTCAGTGGCACGGTCAACCCACTCCACACGTTGTGAGCACCACCTTGGTATCGCACGTGTGAAGGTGGTGGACTCTAACCACCAGAGAGCCGCCAAGAACAAGAAGTCTTAGCTTAAAAGAGCAACTGATAATTTTTATGACCTTTTCAATAACACGTACCTAAAAGGCAAGAAGGATGCTTTAAATGTCAAGACATCAACAATGTTATTGTACACATTATTCCAGTTGCACACTCCACAACACTATTGTACACATTATTCCAGCTGCACACTCCACAACACTATTGTACACATTATTCCAATTGCACACTCCACAAAATGAAGCTAGACATAGGTGCGTCCTTTGGCTCTTTTGTTGTACTTATTACTTCATCATTAGGCACATCCATCATGTTTTCTGTATTGGTATCTTTTAGAATAAAAGAAGGACCAACTTTTTCTACTTCATGCTATACTTTC
Organism: Cibotium barometz; assembly: GCF_041138505.1. Lineage (NCBI taxonomy): Eukaryota > Viridiplantae > Streptophyta > Polypodiopsida > Cyatheales > Cibotiaceae > Cibotium > Cibotium barometz. The sequence continues at coordinate 1,960,760 of NC_141085.1, forward strand.
AAGCTGATCTTGGCTCTTATGGTTATTCTTGCTTAGATGACGATGCTGTCGTCAAAGAGATCTTCACCTTTCTCTTCATTATATTATTTCTTCTTTCATGTATGTGCTACTGAGAACTAATTTACTTACAATTAACTCTATCACCCTTGTACGAAAGTTTTAATTTATGATATGGTTTTTATGGTAATACAAGAAATATGGTGTTATTAAAGTAGAAAATCATCTTGCTCATTGTGAAATTGATTTCATGAAACAAAAATTAGAACAGTCTTCAAAAAATGAAAGACTCTTGAAAAAATTCAAGTGGCTAGGGAGAAAAATGTAATACAACTTATTCAAAAACAAAGAAAACAACAAGCTTGGCATAGATCAAATGGAGTATTAAAATGTCTTGATTGGAGGACAATTAGACAAAGATACAAAAAAAGATGGGGCACTACTTCAGAATCCGATAGCCTTATTACAAAACCAAAAAATGGAAATTTCACTCCTCAAGCCTAGGAGATCTCGTCATTGGATAGAGATCTTTGGCTTTGCATGATCTTCTCTTTTTTTGGGGTCGGAACCTCTGCCTGATCTTCAATCTCTTACTGAGGAAATAACATTTTCTTATTGTATCAAACAAGCACATGTTTTCCATAATATGCAAGTTGACTTGGCTCCTCTATTCCACATGCCATTGCATATGATAAGTATGCCAAATAATATGTATTTTTAAATGCATAAACTCCTAGCCCTTATCCAAATATGCACAAAGCTGATTGCTTTTCCAGAATCATTTATTTGTCAGCATTCCACCATACTGGATATCCACCTAGATATCTTAGAGAGTGTTTTTATGATGACAAACAATGACACCATAGAATTTTTAATGAAATACTAGGAATTGTGGCTTCTTGAACCACTTTAGATATTTTGCCAATGCTGCATCCTTTCGAAGTCCACCAACCCTTTTGCCTTTCGATCGACTCAAGAGAACTTGTCTTCATACCAGAAGCTACACCACGCTTAAAAAAGTTTAACATAACTATTGACCTCTAATTTAAGAGAGTACTTGAATGCAAGGGAAAAGTAGGTACCTTTAAATTTTTGTTATTGACAAGCACAACATCCTTGAGTTCGAAGTAGATGAAGAGGACTCTCCTCTCTCTTGAATCTTCCCCATATGCTCAATATTTAGCCTTTTTTGTATTTTTTGAAATTCATCTTCACTCGGAAGACCTTCTGCCTCATACTAATGAGCAACATCATTGTACAAAAGAGCTAATGTACTTATAGTATTCATAAATTCATTGTCTTTTATCTTTAAATCTAGATCCAAATAGTTGTTGTCAGGCTCCGGATCAACAAAACCTTGCTCTTGTTCCAAATGTTGAGCAATTATTACAAGGTAGTAATCCTCCCTTATGTCAAATACTTTTTGAATATCTATACACATATTCATAGTCTTCGAATCTAAATGATGGGAGCATAGGAGTAGGAACAATGCTAGTATCCTCCATTTCACCACTGTCAGGTTCCGGTCCTGACAATTGTCTCCTCTTGAAGCCTCCTCACATTCAACTCATAGCTCATCTCTCTCTCTTCCTTTGGGTTCAATGGCTCTTTTTTTTCATCATCATCAGAATGTACTAGCTCCTGCTCACAGTCTTTTTCCACTGCACTGGTTTCTTTATTTGGGCTTTTTTCTTCTTCCTTTTCATCTTCCTCTAAAATCATGAAAAGATAACAAACAAATCCATTGTGATAATTGAGAAATTTATATATTTTTTAATGTGCCTTACACACTTGGGCTCTGTTCTTTTATAGTCTTCACGCAACTTTGCAATGCTTCTATTTAGCTTGCTTCTTAAATGTTCTGAAGGAACCAAGTCATTAATGTGGACAAACTTCTTTTCCTTAAAAACCACAGAATCTATGTCCGTGATTCTATCATACTCTTCTAGCTTCTCATTTGAATAATATTGTGTGTCCCTAAGAATATCAAGAAAATTGAATTGCATATTGAACATCTCACTAATTTTCAAGCAGAGATGATGCTGGTTAATCTTGTGCAAGAAATTAAATAGCATCTCTTGTGGAGTTTCTTCATTTTTATCTTGCTCCAATTTAAAAAGGACTTCACTGGCCATCTGCAAATAACAAAAGACATTCTTATAAACACATGAATTACATCTTGCTCCACTTTAAAAAGAATTTCACCAGTGAATTATAAATAATAAAAGACATTAACATAAACACATAAATAAAGAAATAACAAATTCACATTGTAGATTCATTTAGATAGTGGAGAAGGTTACTCATTAATCAAGAAGAGAATCTTGCAGGGATGCATAACAATGCGATATGGTCAAACCTATATAAATAAAACAACGGTTTCAATTTGTATTGCATTACATGTATCTATATTTAAAAATAAGGTGACAAAGAAGGGAGCTTCACAGGGATGCATAACAACATGATATGGACAAACCTATATAAATAAAACAATGGTATCACTTTGTATTACATTTATGGGAGAAAATATGAATCTATATCTAAGAATGAGTTAACCGAAAAGGGAGCCTTGCAAGGATACATAACAACATGATATAGACGAATCTATATAAATGAAGCAACATTATCACTTTGTATTACACATTGATAAGGAGAAAACATGTATCTATATTTAAGAATAAGTTAACCGAGAAGGAAGCTTCATAGGATGCATAACAACGCGATATGGATGAGCATAACAACGCAATATGGATGAGCCTATATAAATGAAACAATGGTATTGCTTTGTATTGCATTGATGAGGAGAAAACATGTATTTATATTTAAGAATAAGTTGACTAAGAAAGAAGCTTCACACAGGGATGTGTAACAACGCGATATGGATGAACCTATATAAATAAAATAACGGTATCGCTTTGTACTGCATGATGAGGAGAAAAGATTATTTATAATTAAGAATAAGTTGGCCAAAAAGGGAGCTTCACATAGATCCATAACAAAGAGATATGGAAAAACCTATACAAATAAATCAACAGTATCGCTTTGTATTGCATTGATGAGGAGAAAACATGAATCTATATTTAAGAATGAGTTAACCGAAAAGGGAGCCTTGCACGGATGAATAATAATGCGATATAGACGATTCACCTATAAAACAACAATATTGCTTTGCATTGATAAGGAGAAAATAAATATCGATTTCATATACTTTGACTATATCTTAAGGATACATAAAAACATGATAGACACAAGCCTATATAAGTGAAACAATCGTCCATAACAAAGCAATATGGAAAAGCCTATACAAATAAATCAACAGTATCGCTTTATATTGCATTGATGAGGAGAAAACATGAATCTATATTTAAGAATGAGTTGACCGAAAAGGGAGCCTTTCAGGGATGAATAAGAAGGCGATATAGACGAACCTATAAAACAACAATATCGCTTTGCATTGATAAGGAGAAAATAAATATCGATTTCATATACTTTGAGCATATCTCAAGGATACATAAAAACATGATAGACATAAGCCTATATAAGTGAAACAATGGTATCGCTTTGTATTGAAACATGCATGACAATAGTCTTAAATTGAAAGCTTAATGAAGTTTTGCTATTGAACGGCAATAAAGAGATTGAAAGCCATATGATGCGTACTTGCATCCCTTTAGAATGTGAAAGCGGACTTTCAATTTAGAAACATGAGTGCAGAGTAGCATTTCAAGGAAACAATGGAAAGGTCAAAACACAAGTGTGGCATGATAACTATGAGATCAAGTATTCAATGATGGTCAATACGGATGGAATATTAAAAATATCAAGGGAGGAACAGGTAGAAACGGGTGAAAAGTGCACGTGGAATTGGGAAAAATGATTTCTATTATTAGGGTGGTTAATATCGGGCAGGTGGCTCTCAAGAAATGGGCGCCACGATGCCCTCCACCAACATGCCATCGATGTAATGATCAAGGTGATGTGATCGATCACATCAATGAATGCCATGTGTCAAGGAGACCATTAACTTGCATGTATTGTTACACCACCTTTCTCAAAGAGTGCACCGCCACACGTGTGGTCTTAAGCACGCTCGCTCGTTTGTTTAATGAGTTGCAATCCCCGCTAATCATTTGTGTCGTCTTCTGATCTCACACAAGATTTTCCGCCATCCAGCATTAAATTTGACAAACTCTACGACGTATCGCTCCTTCTGATTGGTTTTCCACCGCCAAGCAGCATTAGTTTCGGTGGTGAGGTCTGCGAGGTATTGCATCTTGTGATGCTAGGGTAGTTTTCCACCACCTAGCATCGGCAAGATTTGCGAGGTATTACATCTTGTGATCAGTTTTCCATTGTCTAGTATTGGTTTTGACAAGCTCTGTGAGGTATCATGTCCTCCCTTGAGAAACGGTACAACGTGTTCCTTATGTCTACACTATGCATCACTTTCTAGGGGATGTATTTTGCTTTTTTTATACATGATGTCCTTTGCTTACTTAACTCAAAATGATTCGTGTGCCCCTCAAACACGATAGGACTCTCTGTGTGTGTGGTTCGTGTAGGGACCACAGAGAGAGGAACCACACATAAAGAGAGTCCTATCGCGTTTCAGGGGCACACGAATCATTTTGACTAGCCGTGTGTTGCTCATATCATCCATTTGAAATCAATTTTCATTTTTGTTCATCACAACGTGATATGGTTGATTCATTTCATGTTTGTCAAACATATCATGCTGTATTGCATGCGATTCTTTTCCATGTGCTAGTTCATCACAATGTGATATGGTTGATGCATCTCATGTATGTCGACCATATTGCATTGTATTACATGTGATTATTTTCCATGTGCTATTTCATCTCACAGCGCGATATGTTTGATGCATCTTATGTGTCCAACTTATCGAGATAGGCTTTCCATGTGCTATTTCATCTCACAATGCGATATGTTTGATGCATCTTATGTGTGTCCAACTTATCGAGATAGGCTTGCCATGTTGCCTCCCTATTATGAGAGAGAGAGAGAGCTTGTGTCGTGGCACGATGCAACACGATATTTCTCATTTAAGTTGTTTCTGGTCCATATATTATAGTGTGTTGCTCAAATCATCCATTGGAAATCGATTTTCATTTTCGTTCATCTTAAAATGCGATATGGTTGATCCATTTTATATCTGTCCAACATATCGTGTTGTATTGCATGTGATTCTTTTCTATGTGCTAGTTCATCACAACGTGATATGGTTGATGCATCTCATGTTTGTCAAACATATCACGTTGTATTGCATGTAATTCTTTTCCATGTGCTATTTCATCATAACGCAATATGACTAATGTATTCATTATATGTTTAACTCATCGTATTGTATTGCATCTGATTCTATTTCATGTGTTAGTTGTATTGCCTCTGATTATATTTCATGTCATGGCACGATACAATGCAATGTTGCTCATTAAAGCTATATTTGGTTCATATATCATAGTGTGTTGCTCATATCATCCATTCGAAATCAAATATTATTTTTGTTCATTGCAACACGATATGGTTGATTCATCTAATGTCTGTCGAAAATATCTCGTTGTATTGCATGTGATTCTTTTCCATGTGCATCATAACATGATATGGTTGCTGCATCTCATGTCTATTGGGTTATATTGCATGTGATTTTTTTCCATGTGCTATTTCATTATAATGCAATATGGTTGATGCATCTTGTCTATCCAACTTATCGTGTTGTATTGCATCTATTTTGTTTCATGTGTTAGTTGTCTAGAGATGGCACGTACCAAGATGTTATATGCACATTATGTGTGCATATACTAGGAGGCTAACCCACATTAGGCTTGTGAGCATGGGAGCATAGGAACAAGCTCTCTAGTGGAGCATGGGTTAGGACTAACCTTAAGGGTTAAGGTTAGGGTGAGGCATCCAAGGGTCACACATGGGAAATGGAAAGTCAAGAGTCACTTGAGGGCCCTCCTATATAACAGGGGCATGGGGCACACTCATCAAGGGAGGCTTGGAGGCTTATGCTATGGTCTCTTGTGTAGAGGTCCATATCTACTCACCTACCATTTCACACTATATCTACATGCTATTGGATTGGAGTTATACCTCTTGATGGTATGGGTCATCAAGGTAGAGGTATGATGTATTTCATTTATAATTCATGTGGTCGGGGGTGGTTGAGTTTATGCATGTTTATGCATAACAATTATCAAGAGAGATCTTAGGGTTTTAATAGTGGTATCATAGCAATCTCTAGTTAATTGTTGTTGATTTTTTATAATTTTTAGCATTTTTTGAAGTAAATTTTAATATTTACTAATAAAAATATTATTTTATTGATTTGGAATGATGATTTGCACGTGAATCGTCGATATGGCGATTGGAACGCGTGATACTACAATTCAATGGATGAATCGATATTGTGGGGAAATTTCGTGAGTTTAATGCTATTTTTTTTCTATTTTTTATAGTTTAAAATAAGCATTAATGGGAATTTTTCAAAAATACCACATATTTTATTGTGGATATTTTTGGTAGAATGGATTTCCTAAATTTCTAGAATTTTTAGGAATTTTTTGAGCATTTTTATGATTAAAAATGTATCAAATTTCTACCGATTTTTTACTGAAATGCAATAGGGGACAGCATGTTGATGCATGAAATGCTCTCCCGTGTGCGTGGGACCCTCTTCGTCTCTCAATTCTGAATTTTCTTCAATTTTCTCTCGCATTTATAAACCAACTCTTAAAAAATTACATTTTTATTAATATTATGATTAATTATGATTAAGGAGATTAATTAAAAATTAATCTATCTGATTAATGATTAACAGAGAGGGAGAAGAGTTGGGTGGTGAGAGTAGAGTTGAGTTACAGAAGAAGAAGAAGAGAGGAGACTTTGGCGCACGCAGGGGGGGCTGCGCTGTAGCCCACTGGGCGAAAATTGCCCCCCGCCTCAAAAAAAATTTTTACATAAGCTTTTATATAAAGCTTATTAATGTTTTTTTATTATTTTTATAAAAAATTAATTTTTTATTATTACAAAAAAGCTTTTGAATTCTTTTTCAAAAAAGCTTGGAAAAAAGCCTAAAAAAGAGAAGAAAATCCAAATTTTGAGAAAAAAAATTCTCTGAAAATTTCTGGATTTTTTTTTTGAAAACTCTTGGCTTTCCGCATTCCCAGGAAACCTTTTGGCTTTCTGAATTCCGGAAAAACTTTTGACCTTCCGTATTCTGGAAACTTTTGACCTTTCACATTCCGATTTATTTTGTCTTTTCATTTTCCCGAAACTTTTGGCTTTTCGTATTCTGGAAAAACCGTTGGGATTCCGAAATTATTTGACCGTTCATATTCTAAATGCGTTCGGGGTAAATTAAAATTTTAAAAAAATTCCCAAATTTTAGTAAAAAATTAGACAAAGGTTATTTTAAATTTCAAAAAAATGTGGGGTTGATGTTTGGCATGTGGTGTGTCCATTCGGGCGCTCGTGACCATTCAAATTCTTTTAAAAATATATTTTTTGACCCAAAAAATTAAAAAAAAAACCATTTAAATTAAAGATTTTCATTGGATTTGAGAATTGTCGGAGCTAAAACTAAAGATGTGAGATATGCCAGACCCGAACTACCTTGTTCACTAAGGAAATTATAGGAAAGAGGTAGTGTGAAGGCTTTTAGCATGCAAACATAAGTATGAATGATTATTGTGAATCAATTGAAAGAATAAGCCAATTTTTACCATTTGGATGTAGTGGAAAATTTCTTAGTTTATCCTATTTAGCTTAATCAATCTAATTGAATGATTACAATGATAATGGAAAAGCCTCAACTTACAAGGGGGATCTCAACTCAACGATCCACATCTCCACCAATAAGCAAAAACAATAAAAAACATAAGAAGGGTTATGGGTTAGGAAAATCTCAATCAAATCAAACTTTCTTCTCTCCTAATCACTCAAACACACCTTCAACTCAACAACTATCTATTCATTCTACCATAAGTTTTGTAACTCATTGGTTATGGGGGGTTAGGAAAAGCTCAATCAAATAAAACATTATTCTCTCCTTATCACTCAAACACACCTTCAACTCAACAAATACCTATTCATTCTACCACAAGTTTGTAACTCATGGGCAAACTAAAACAAATAATGGATCAACAGGATGCTTCTAATCCACTCTAGCACTAGTTCTACTCCCCAACAGTGTCTCTTGTTTAAGGAAGTTGTAGCTTCACCAAGGGATACAACCTATCTAGAGCATGAAAACACATTCATTAGGAGCTTTGGGAGGTCACTTTTGGGGCACGTAAGAAAGTCCAACTCAACATAGAGAGAGAGAGCATGAGAAACATTAAAAAATAGTAAAGAAAATGAATAACACTAATATAAATAGATTAAACAATAATAAAGAAATTTAAATTATATCATTCTTATAACCTTTTACAAAATAGTTACTATCGAAGAATGGCCATGTCATTAATATATTAGTTTTCAAGTACGTACATACAATAAGTCACTAATAAATCTAGAATAAAGACATACATAGAATAAGTTCTTATAAATGTAGATATATTCTTCTTATCCAAATCACTGTAAGACGATTATTCTTTGAAGTATAAATTTTGTGCCAATCATCTTCATTGTATTTTCTGCATATTATCTAAGTCTCATTTCAAAAAGTAGAAACATGAAAACTATGGTGAGAAAAGTATAAACTTTCGCACCAATCATATTCTTTGTATTTTCTACATAGTATCTAAGTCTCATTTTGAAAAGTAGAAACCATGATGAGCAATAGAAGCGATTGATAGAGAATATAAACCGCTTAAGAAATGAAACAAGGTGAGTACTTTGACTCCATTAGAGGCAACCAATATGAGAATGCAAGGAAAGAAGAACATAGATCAATGGAAAAATGAAAGGTTTTAACCAAAAGATCCTATTATTATAAGTTCTACACCTCCACTCTCAAATGTCACAATTCTTCTTTGATTTACAGGTGATGGAATAAATGGCCTCCATGGATATCCGATGTATCTTCACGTAGAAAATGAAGTCCAAAAGTTTGAGAAACATCTCAGTATATCAAAATTCCAGAGATTAATGGTAGAGAATGAGAAGATTATACAAAAGCTGAGGTCAAACACAAAAAAAGCCACATTAGAAAAGAAACTTATTAAAGCAAGGAGAAAGAATACTGTACTTGGTCATTCAAGAAAGAAGAAACTCAATAATATAGAGAATCTCTCAATTAGTGGTTGGAAGCCTTAAAAAAAGAGTTCAACTAGCCAAGTATTCTTCGATACTAACTATTTGTTATTTTCATTTATATTTATTTACAATCTCTTTAAATAAGTTATAATTTTTATTACAAGAAAATAATTCATCCATGTAAAGAAAACATTGATCCATGCCAAGCTATTGATGGATATAGTAAGCTTATTGATGATTCGATTATGCAGAATATGTGTGAGAAAAAATAGTATAAAAAACTTAAGAACTGTTAACTTATTCCTAGGGTTAACAAAAGCTACTAACATTATCTTATGGAATACACCAAAAGGTCATATATTCAAGTTATGAAGCAATGTGTCCAAATCTACAACTTGGACAGGCGCTCGTAATGGTCTTATGGAATACTTATGGTGATTTTCGCTTCAAGAGTGTGTGGTAGTAAGTTAGGATGAAGTCCCAAGTGATGTACTTCATGGATATATTATGAGAGTGGTCATTGTAATAGCATTAGGCCTCTTATGAGCCTAAAGTGCTCGACCGACCACAGTTTCAGGAGTGTGAACACTTATGGCCATGTATATAGCCGAATATCTCTCATAATACAAAGAACTCTCCCATTGTGCAATAGAGTCTTGCTCTTGCTAATCTCTGTCTCTAATGCATGCTAGCGAGTGTGTGTGAGTGAAGTGAGGTGAGGTGAGAGGAGGGACGAGTACACATAGTGCAACGCGGCGGTGTGGCAACGCTCGCAAGAGCTGCGGTGGAGTTGCTTCTCAAGGAGTTGTAGAGCTTGAACAAGGCTCTTGATCCTCTATAACAAATAAAAACACATGTTATTCTCAGACATTGGATTTTTCATCATACTTCTATCCCCACTACAATATCAAATCAAACAAATGGTAAAAAACTTCATATAGATAGGATAAGAGAGTTCATGTGGAGTAGCACATGGTAGGAGATTTGAAGACACTCAAATGCATGTACAATATGTCTAAAGGAGGTGATGTAAAATCTCCATGCTTATATTATACAAAAGCTTCTAAAGTCATGGATAGGAAGTATTGGAATAAGGATCCTGACTTTAAGAAGGTGCTTAGCATTCCTCTTAAAAGGGTCTACATTTGCATCACGCATGCTCTATGTAGAATAATAGAGAAGCTTATGTATCTTTATATAGGATTTAAATAGAAGTTGAAACCAAAGAAAGAAGGGGTGAAATCTATCAAATTGATAAAGAAAGTACTATCCGATATGGGACTTGGTGGCAATGTGCATATAGAGACAAACACAAAAAAGCATACCAATGGAAAAGATGTTCCAACCAAACCATCAATTGGTGGAGTAAAAGCCAGAAGGTTCCTAATTGCGACAAAAAGAAGTGGAATAATCAAGACTTTTGAGAATTCAAAAACTATTTAAAATCTTTTAAGTCATCTATGAAGGATGCATGGACAGATCAACTGGTAATATCATTTCTATTCTATTTTCTTCCTTCCTTGTGTAAATCACATTTTCTAACTTTTCTTTTTATGTTTTCCTAGCATATCATATACAACCACCTTCCGTACTGCAATGAGTATGGAAGTTCATCCATTTAGTCCACACAAGGCATGGAGAAGTTATGAAGCACGTACTGCATTTTTTTGACATAAAGCCAAGGAGTAGGAAGGAATAGAGCAAACAATTTACTTGAAGTTTTCCACCAATGGTTCTACAGAAGAATTTTCTTTAACTTGAAAAAAAGACAGCAATACAAGTCATTACATGTAACAAGAACAATTTGCCTTCCTTAGAAATAGAGGTGACAAGAAGTGTTGAAAAATTAAATAGCACATCATAGAATGATACAATGGCTCCAAGGAAAATAGCGTGCAGGAAGAAAGTGGATTCCACTAGAGAAAATTCATATCAAACATCTATGTCTCTTGGAATTATTGCTAGGCTAGGTACAAAAAAAACCAAGAAAATGCAAGGAAAGAACTCGCTATAAAGTGGGATCCTTTACTAGTCAAATCGTTTTGATCCTACTAGTAGAATCGTTTGGGTAGAATCACTCGAATCAACCTCATGTGTCGGATCAATTTGACCAGACTGGCATAATCATTAACCTAACATATTTAGAACCATTTCCAAGAAGAAATGTTGAGGAGGATCGCTTAAGTAGGATCATCGATCCTAGTGGGATAAAGTTCTAGAAGCATAAAAACTACAAAAAATAGCCAATGCAAGGGAATTTGACTATCACCTCAGACCATAAAAAACGTAAAACCTTCTAAAAAACAAAAAATCAAGAAAAATTCATAAAAAGAATCTCAGCACACAAGATTCTACGTTGGCATTGAACCAAGTGTTTATGCATTTGTGTTTGGGTTGAATCATTGCAACTTCATACTCAAACCCAACGTTCGAGCACGAAACGTTATCTTACGCCCAAACACTAGGGAGTGGTACATGACCAAGAGTTGATTTAACCACCTTCGTAGCTCCTGATTCCAGTTGAGAAGCAAAACATGAATCTTTCACAACGGAGGATGCTAGATCCGAATTGTGGGGGGCATTAGCACCACCAACTCAACGTCCAAACTTAGATATGGCCAAACAAGACTATGTAATGTTCAGAGAGGAGTAATCAAAGGGAGTAATCAGAGAGGAGTAATCAAAGGGAGTAAAAAGTCCCCAAGCCGGCATACCTATAGGTGAGGGAAGGGCCACGAGGGAACAAGTCAAGGGCTAGGCCAGTGACACGAGAACCAATGAAGTGTACATCGTATAAAGTTATAGCTTCCACATAACTAACCAAGTTCCAATCTTCATCGACATGAACGGGATGCCCTTGGAGAGATGGCCAATGCTGTTAGTGTGCAGAATTGAGCCAGCTCTCTTAGAAAACCCACGAGTGGTATTGTTGACCAGTGGAAATCTGGAGTTCTATCTGGACTTTGATGGAACGATGTATATCCCAACAAGGGACATCGATAAAGCTCTCTTATTTTGCAATTACTAAACCTGTCTAGATATGTTACTAAAAATAATGCTTGTTGCAACCTTTCAAACTCATTTTACATAAACGTAGAATCTCCTCCAATCTCTACACTATTATTCTTGTCCTTGCCAACATCCACCCACATGTCACTCAATGACCTCATTTTACCACGTGTAAGAAGGGAAAGTTAAAAAGTGAAGGACAAGCTTTATTCCCATTTCAAATTCAAATTTTAGTGTAAAAAGGGCACAATGTTGTAGGGAAGTCACTTATATAATGAGCGCTCGCTGGAGCTCACGCTCCCCCCTGCTCGTGCTGCTGTTGCCAGTGCGCCCTCCCCCCCTTCCCGCCCACGCGTCTGCTTCCCCCCCCGCCTGCCCTCACGCAAGCTCCCCCTCCTCCGCCTGGCTCTCTTGCACGCCCTAGCGCGCCCGCCCCCTACTCCTCTCCTTCGCGCCTCCCCTCCCTTCATCAGCGCCTCCCCCCACCCCCCTTCCGCCAGCCGTCGCCCTCTCTTCCCCCCCACCCCCCTTTTCACACTGCTTCCGCCCCCCCCGGGGGTTTTTTGTCTTCGCCGCCTTACCCCCTCCCCTTCTTTCTGTTTTTTTCGTCCCTTGGGGTTTTTTTGCCTTCCACCTTCCCCCTCTACCCTTTGTGTGTAGCTCGGTTCTTGCAAGACTCTCCGCATTCGCTCCGCCTTCGACATAGCTTCAGACTCTGATGGAGGCTCCTACCACCCCACCTCTCAGAGGGACTCTCCCGCAGCCCCCTCGCCCGCCCCTGCTGAGGATACCTCCATCAGGCTTTCTCTTTCGCCAAAAGAGGAAGCGAGCCTCACCGCAGAGGTGGAACGCCTCCAAGCACATTCCACCATCTGCCGTATAGTCGGCACTCGCCCAAGCAGCAGAGGGGAGATCCGGGATCTTCTCCAGCCCCGCCTTCTTGCAGATGTGGGCAAGATCCTGGACGTTCAACTACTGGGCCGTGGACACTACCAGAACGAGTTCGAGACAGCCCAGAGCATGGCCAAGGTCCTAGCCATGAGTCCCCTTGACATCAGGGGCGCTCCAGCATTCTTTAGACCTTGGCAACATGGCTTTGACCTAGCAGCGGCGGCGGCCGAGCAGGGAGAGCGCCTTTTCCATGTTACAGTTTGCTTCCCTGGACTCCGCCGTGAGTACCTTTCGCTCCTTTCTAGGCTAGGAGCATTGGTGGGTTTGGTGCTTGAGGCTGGCCCCACAGCAGCTTCAGTGGTGGCCAGAGCAGCTGGACTACCCTCGGTCAGAGTTTTGGTTCCTGACATCTCCTCCCTTCCAAAGGTCATTCAGCTACCTAGGATAGGGGGGGATGGATTGATCAGAGTGGAGTTTTCGAGGCTCCCGAACCAGTGCTTTATCTGTAGGCAGGGTAGCCACTTGGCCAAGGCCTACCCTCGCAGGAGACCCCGACCTTCACCGCCGTAGCAGCAGGCCCCCAATGGCCCGCCCACAGGCTCGGCAGGCAGCCTCCGGGACACCTGCTCAGCCCACAGAGACCTCGGAGTGGCAGCCTGGACAGGGGCGCCGTCGAGGGAGACAGCCCCAGCAACACGCCCAGAGACCGATGCAGCAGCAGCCACCAACAGTCTCAGCATCACTGGGTTCCCGTGATGAGGAACAGCTTTGCTCCCCTCCAGGAGGAGACCCCAGCGCCGACTGAGGACCAGGAGATGCCAGCACCCCCTCCGTCACCCCCACCCCCCTCCCCCGTCCCCCCCTCCCGCCTCGCTTCCACCTTCGCCTCCTCCCGTCCCCGCTCCGGTTTTGGCAGCGGCTCCTTCTCCACCCCCTTCTCCCCCCCCTCCTCCCCCCCCGCTCACCTCAGCTCCCCGGGAGGCCCTGGCAGTTCCCTGGCGCTCACCTGTAGTCCGGCGGACACTGAGCACTGACCTTGCTCGAGCACCGCAGAGGAGACTTACCATGCCGATTCGGGCTTCACGGATATCCTCTATCCGCAGTTGGCTAAGTCATCTCGACACTAGACAGCGCTCGAAGGCTTTTGATTATTCCTTCACACGGCTTTTTAGAGTGGAGGGCCCCCATGAGCCAGCACCCATCAGAGTTCATGTAGTGATACCTCCGGCCCGAGGGGAGGAGGCACTTGATTCAACGGTGGCCTTCTCATTCCCTCTCTGTGGCCCTCGCGACAGGGAGTGGACTATGGATCTCGCTCTTAGCACTTTGAAGACTCAGGCAGTTGAGTTTTCTCACCATGTGAGCGATCTGGAGGTGACAGATGTGATAGGCTGACTATGGGAGTTGGCTCATTTTTTCTTCGATCCCGGGAGTGTGGATGCCTCCAGGATTCGACATTTGGTGGTTCGCATAGTGGCAAACTTAGCACGCAACCCTGGATATGTATGCATACACGAGGTTGCTTTGTCTGGGCGGGAGGCAGTCGCCATGGGACACAGCCACACTGGCGCCTGATCCGACCAGGTGGGCAGATTCGTAGCCGCTCGGATGGGGACTATTCTCCATCCAAGCCACTTGCGAAGGCCCGTCGTACGGCTGAGACAGCATCCACCTTAGCAGGTCATCCATGAGGATCATCTCATGGAATGTACAGGGCCTTGGCGGTGCACACTATATACGTTACCGTGGTTGCTTGAGGCAGGAGCTTCAGAGATGCCTGGTTGGGGGCAGTATTGATATTTTGATGATGCAGGAGCACCATTTGGGTGAGAGCAGGATCCGGAGATACAGTTCGGTGATGCTTGGTAGATGGGACACCTTTTGGTCTGCAAGGTTTGGCCCCTTGGGTGCGCAGGGAGGAGTATGTATGGTCATTGTGGATGTATGGCGGCAAGCCATTGTGGATCGCAGGATCATTGTGCCTGGTAGAGCACAGTATGTCATTCTGAGGATGCATGATGAGCTCTTTGGCGTGCTCAATGTATATGCGCCCAACCATGCTAGTGCCAGAGCAGAGTTCTGGACCCAGGTTATTACGGATGCATTGCCAGAGGCCGCACATTGGTGTGTCGGGGGAGACTTCAACATGCTTGAGGACTCGGCCGATAGGGTGGGAGGCAGTCATGTTACAGTGCACGGCACGGAGCTGGAGCGATTTTGCATGACACTGAGGATCACTGATGCATGGCAGCATGAGGCTTTCTCCCGCTCTCAGGACAGTCTTAGTTTCTCTCGGTCGGATCGCTGAGACAGGGAGGGACTAATCTATCACGGATTGATCGCTTCTATGTGGGCGACAGGTTAGGGGAGCGAGGGGGCTCCGTTGGCATTCTCGCTGGCACCTCTTTTTAAGACCATGCGCCAGTTATTTTGACACTTAAGGAGAGGACATGAGAGACCAGCTTGTAGTTGAGGATCCCAGAGAGGATACTTACAGATCCTAGTCTTGCTGAGGACATTGAGAGGATATGGCATGATAGCCAGAGCTCTGACCAGGATGCAGCAGGCCAGTGTGCCCAGGGACTCATCGAGCTCAGCTCTTTTTTGCATGCTGCAGCCTTGACACGGCTGGGAGAGACATGCGAGCGGGAGCGTCGGTTGAGACGTGGCCTTGCTTCGCTTCAGCGCCTTCAGGAGAAGCAGCCTACATGTGAGTGGGGGTGGCGTCCCAGCTGAGCCAGGCACACCAGGAGGTTAGAGAGGCAGAGGAGCAGAGACATGAGTTTTACTATCGTCGCCAGGCCTCTCACTAGACGCAGCTTGATAGAGTGACTGGGGAGTTTTTTGAGATTACTGGACCTCGCCATGCTCGAGCAGGAGTCCGCCAGCTCAGGAGGCAGGACGGATCGGTAGCCACTGAGCTCGGGGAGATCAGAGCCATTGCCACTGATTTCTATTTATAGAGACATGCTTTCAGTGGTGCCAGCCACTGAGGCTCGGGATGCTTGCAGACAGACTGTGTGGGCCCATGTGCAGAGGAGGGTCACAGATCGTATGCGTACAGTTCTGGGTGAGCCTCTTTCTTCAGAGGTTGAGCTTGCTGAGGCCTTGAGAGTCCTTCCGCGCCACAGTTGCCCTGGGGAGGACGGATTGATGCCTGCCTTTTTTATGCGCTATTGGGACCTTTTGGGGCCAGGCCTCCGCAGGGGCTTTCAGTATGTTTTGGACACTGGGGTGATGCCACAGAGCTTTTTAGAGGACTTGATCTTTCTTATCCCCAAGGGGGAGGGAGTATCAGATGATATTCGGCATTGGAGACCTATTACCATCCTCAATACTGTCTACAAGGTCTTAGCAAAGGCCTTGAGTTTGAGGATCCAACCCTTCCTGGGGGAGTTGATTCATGCTACCCAGACAGGATTCGTCAAGGAGCGTAGTATCCTTGACAACATTTTCACCTTCTGGGAGGCGACGGCCCGAGCTAGATTTCTCGGTGAGGACCTGGTCGTGATGCTTCTCAATTTTGAGAAGGCATATGATCGAGTCGATTGGAGTTTCTTAGAGGGCACGATTCTTCGCCTGGGCTTTGAGCGAGTTTGGATTCGAGGAGTGGCGGCTCTATATTCCACAGCTTGTAGCCAGGTGTGCTGATGGCAGGAGGACGGGGGCCGAGTTTTGAGTTAACCAGATCAATCCGTCAGGGGTGTCCTCTCGCCCCGTTTCTTTTTCTCTTCTTTGCAAAGGCTATGAGCATGTATCTGATGGCAGAGGAGGTTGGTTTGAGAGGACTCCAGCTCCCAGTCCGGGGGGAGGACCTGCTCGATGCTGAGTTTGCTGATGACACGGGTTTATTTTTGCATGGCCAGGAGGCGAATCTTCAAAGGACAGAGCAGTCGCTTCAGGTTTTTAGTACAGCTTCGGGAGCATTGATCAATTGGCGCAAGACAGTGGCCTTTTGGATTAGTAGCGCTCCCACTCCGGCATGGAGCCCAGACCCGGGTTTTCGATGGATTCCTCCTGGCACAGCAGTGCGGTATTTGGGATGCCAGATTGGACTAGATTTGTCACTTGAGCAGCAGATTGCCCCGCTTCTTCTGAGCATTCGGAGGAAGCTTTTGTATTGGAGTACAGCTCGGCTATCCTTGGCTGGAGGGTGGTGGTGGCGAATCAGGTGCTTTTAGCGACCATGTGGTACATCACGTCTTGCTGGATCTTCTCGAGCTCTTGCATCAGCCAGGTACAGAGGCTGATCAGGAACTTTCTTTGGTCTGGGCGGGACGGTCAGCCAGCCCGGGCTAAGGTCGCTTGGGCAGTTATTACACTTCCGTTGGCCCAGGGGGGCTTGGGAATTATAGATCCAGTTGATCAGAGTAGAGCCTTATTGGGGAAGCTTATTGTTCGAGGGCTGCTTCCAGGCACTGAGCCTTGGAAAGAGCTTCTTTTGCAGCAGCTTAGGCTCGGGCTCCTCCAGTAGGGGGCACTTGGGCACCGGAGATACGATGGATCTTCATAGAGATGAGGAGGACAGGACTCAGTAGAGGATGGGAGGACAGATTTGCCTTGAGCATCCTGCGAGCTTGGGAGTTGCTGAGACCGGGACTCTCTCAGAGACCTCCTTCTTGTGATGAGGAGCGGGCCAGACAGCCACTCATCTGGAGCCCACCAGCGGTTCGCACAGAGCAGGGTCATATGCTGGGTTCTCGGCCTCGTCTGGCCTGGGGACCATTGGCGACAGGCCCAGCACGTAGTTTTGGAGACTGGCAGGCCTTCTGCAGTCTCCCAGAGGAGATCCAGGTGGAGAGGCTGAGTCACTTCAGAGGGGGGCTGATTATGAGGGATGACATTCAGGAGGCACTCACAGAGGAGTGGTTCACGCCTCTCGAGCCAATGGCCCCACGGTGGATGGGAGCCTTTACACAGTTTTGGAGATCCTGATTGCTGCTACCAGAGCTTGCACTGAGGATGGTAGATGCCTCTACTATGAGATCCAGGATGAGGGCAGACTTCAGAGAGTGGAGGTGGAGTCGCCTTTGGTTGCAGAGTGCATTTTTCAGAGGATACGGGTAGTGGCCGCCGCTTCTCGGAAGTGGCATATTGACCCAGACCCTGCAGATGTGGACTCTGATTGGCGCATATGGGCTTATGCAGCGCGCCCCTTGGCCCGGCTCCAATGGGACCCTAGCGAGTACGAGTGGCATGATCCTTATGCATCCCTCGAGGCCACAGAGATCACCTTTTTCCAGTATACTGTTCGGTTGGGGCGACATATTTTGACGGCGAGGAGGATGGTCTCTCCAGCTTGCATCGGAGCATTGGCGGCTACAGGGACTCTCACAGGAGTTCCTGGAGGATTTCTGGACTAGTCGACAGGCACGCAAGATCTCGACTTTCCAGTGGCTGGTCGCCCACAGGGGCTCTGAGTTGGCACCTGGCTTGTCTACAGCGGTCTTTCGGCGGCCTGCATCCGATGTGCGGCCACCCTATGGAGACACAGAGACATTGCCTATGGGACTGTCCTTAGGCGTAGCAGATTTGGCTGCGGATGCTGCACATTCTGGCCCCCCTCTCTCCAGAGGGTATGTATACATGGGGTGCTGCTGCTTGGTCAACTTCGTCAAGGCCTGCTATGGGCTATGAGACGGAGCAGGACAGCCAGGCCATCAGATTCATTAGGGGCCAGCCTCACCTGGTTCCTTCACCGGATTTCTCGCCCGCCGGCTGGACACGGGAGAGGGATCTACGTTGGGAGCTCCTCAGCAGCCTCACCATATGGTTCACCTGGAGAGCCCGGTGTTTCAGGGCCTTTGAGGGGAGACTGGAGCCACCAGCACAGACTATTCGGGGGATTTGGCAGGAGTTGATCCACACTCTGCGAGGACAGTATGACCGCATCCGGGATGAGGCGATCTTGCGGCGCCAGGCCTTCCACACCACTTGGCGCAGCAGCCCCTTCTATACCCTACACGCGGGTTCCCCCCGCTGGCACTACAGGCCACCTGTTTGGCTTTTCCCCCCTCCTATTGTATGATATAGCCCCTCAGTCTTTGTACTGATATTTGTATTTTTTTGTACCTAGGGAGAGTCTCCCTAGCTGCCTTGCTTGGATCTCTGCTTTGTTTTCTTATGAGCAGGAGAGGATCTTTTGTAGCCCTACGGGCGTTTTTATATAACTAATGAAAGGATCTTTTCTCAAAAAAAAAAGTCACTTATATAATGAAAACATCTCTCTCTTTCACTCTATCATTGTTTAAAAATAAAACACCCAACCATTATATGTAATGTGCATCTATTTGAGGATATAATAAGTGAGCACATCTCACCACACATCTCCACCAATGAAAAAAAAAGTAAAAGCAATAACCATTTCTATTTTTGGGAAAAACATTTCTTAACAAAAATTCTACATATATGCACACATACACACACACACATACACATAGACACATGTACCCAGACACACAGATGCACACACACTCTCGCGTCGTGCACGCACACGCACTCATGCACACTTACATACACATACACGCATAGACACACGTAAGCATACATGCACATTGTCATACACATGCATACGTACATGCACACACATGATTGTGCATGCACAAAGTCACACACACTCACATGCGTGCACACAAAATCGACACACACCTAATCACCCACATGCACGTGCATGCACACACACCTACACACGTGTACATGATGCATATACACACACACAAACACACAAATACACACACACTCATACGCACATACATACACACACGCACACACTCATGCATACTTACATGAACATATACGCATAGATACACGCAAACATACATGCACATAATCGTACACTTGCATACGCACATGCACACACATATGACTACATGCATGTACATAAAGTTCACACACACTCACATGTGTGCACATAGAATCAACACACACCCAATCACCCACATGCACGTGCGTCGCGCACAAACCCACCATGTGCACATGATGCATGTGCACATAGAATTGACACACATACATGCACACATACACATACACATGTGTGCCCACACACAGACACATAAATGAACACACATGCTTCCGTGCGGGCACACACACATGCACACACTCATGCACACTCACATACACATACATGCACACGCAAGCATACATGCACATAGTTGTAACTTGCATAAGTACTTGCACACACACATGATTGCACATACACACAGTCACATGCACTCACATGCGTGCACATAAAATTGACACACACTTGATCATTCACATGCACTTGTGTGCACTTGTATGCATACACACCCATAATGATATGCACATGATGCAAATACACACACTCGCATGCTTGCACACAGACAGACACACATATGCACACACAGACACACATGCACACACACTCCCGCGTGCACACACACACACACACACTCGCACACATTCATGCACACTCACATATACATACATGCGTAGACACATGCAAGCATACATGTAGATAATTGTGCACTTGCATATGCACATGCACACAAAGTCATACACACATGCATGCACACACACCCACACACGTGCACATACAATCGTCACATACATGCATGTGCATGCACACACACCCACACACATGCACATGATGCACAAACACATAAAGGCATACACATATATATACGCACTCTTGCATGCTTGCACGCACACTTGCACACACACACACACACACACACACACATACATGCAGATAATTGTACACTTGCATATGCACATGCACACAAAGTCACACACATGCATGCACATAGAATCGACACACACCGAATCACCCACATTCACTTGCATGCACACACACCCACACACGTGCACATAGAATCGTCACATACATAATCACATACATGCATGTGCATGCACACACACTCACACACATGCATATGATGCACATACATATAAAGGCATACACACATATATATACACTCTTGCATGCTTGCACGCACACACTTGTACACACACACGCGCGCGCACACACACACACACTTGCACATACACATGACACACACATATATACACATTCACACGTGCATGTGTGCTAGAGCGTGCATGCATACACACACTTACACGTATGCATGCACACACAAGTGCATGTGTGTGCGCACACATGTACACACATGCACGTAAAAACACACATGCATCCACACACACATGCAGATGCTTACCCACACTCTCTTACGTACGCGCACACACAAAGACATACACATGCATGCACACACACTCTCATGCGTGTACACAAAATTGACACATACCCAATCACACACATGCATGTGCGTGCACACACACCCACACATGTGCACACACACGCACACACACGTGCACATGATCACATACGCACACACTCGCATACTTGCACACACACGTACAACACACACCCAGATAAACACATGCAAGTACACACACATGCACACACACACACACACACGTGCACATATGCATGCACACACAAGCACACGTGCACACATACACATGCATGTATACACATGCGTGCATCCACACACATGGGCACACAGATGCACACACTCTCTTGCAAACGCACATACATGTGCATACACATAAGTACATGCACACACAAGTGCACACACGGTGCTGCACTCACATATGCAATTTTGTGGGCACACACAATCATACGTGTGCACAATTAAAGTCGATATACACATTCTCAACATGAGGGTAACATGAGAGCTGCCTTGATTAAGGCTTTAATACATAGAGGTGCACTCACAAAAATATGTGCGCGCACACACTATCGACACATATAGGCACACACACTCACAGAGTTGGCGAACACACACTCGATACACTTTTTTTTTATAGTAATGATCACACACTTGACACACACATGATGCACACATATACACTTCCACGTATGTGCACATACATGTAAACTCATAGAATCAACATATGCGCAATCACACACACTTACACGTGCACCTAGAATCAACGCATACATGCATATGCGTGCACACACATGCACATGATGTGCATACACATGTATACACACACACTTGCATGCTTGCACACACACACACACACGCACACACACACACACGCACCAACACACACACACAGACATACACATGCACATGCACGTGCATGCACACACTTGAGCGTGCAAACACACATAAATAGGTCACGTATGTACGCACACATATGCACACATACGTATACACACATATGCATGTGCATACATGTGCATTCACACACATAAGCACATAGACGCATACCCACGCTCTCTTGCACACACGCACACAGAGACATGTGCACACATCGACGCATGTACACATACACACGTCGGGGCGACACAATCGTACGCGTGTGTTCACAGAGTGACACACACAGTCACACACACATAGTTGACACAAACACAATCTAAGCACGAGGGTAGCATGAGCCATCTTCATTAAGGCTTTACCACATGATGGTGCACTCACACAGACACGTGTGCACAGACTATCAACACATAAAGGCACACATACTTGCATGCACGTGCACAAACACAAAGTATAGAGTGACCCACACACAATTGACACACACATGTACACGTACACACATATATGTCCACGTGTGTGCACACACATAAACACACACACATACACATGTACATTGTCTGAGTGCAAGGGTCTATACCTACAATAGCACGCGAGAGAGTGTGTGTGAGAGAGAGGGTGCACATGCGGGTGTGTGTGTGTGTGTGTGAGAGAGAGAGAGAGAGAGAGAGAGAAAGGTGAACCTACACACAAGAAAAGAGAGAGAGAGGAAAAGAGATAGATATGTGAACCTACACACATGTACTTATAGTAGTGTTCATCCTAACAAAACATATGCACATCTCACACTATGAGTGGATTCACACATATAGTCACTCACATTTGAATATAAGCTCTTAAGTTGGTACACAGTGCAATTGAAATACTATTTCGAGGTGATTGTTGAGTTTTGTTTCTACGTGTGGGTCCATGACTTGCATGCTCTCTCCTGCCACATGCTCTCTGTTATGCCACATGGCGGTCTCGGAGTACCTCTAGCAAGATCTACCATGTGGAAGCGTTGTAGGCAGTATAGTAGCGCGCTCAAGGAGCAGTGTGGTACCACGTGGAGCCCAGGTGCCACGTGACAACAATGTATTATCAAGAGGACAGTGCGCAAGCCGCATAGCAAATAGCAACGCATGTGTCAACAAGTACTAGTATTAATTAATGAAAGATTTCCACGGTCTCCAATAGCTATTTTGGGAACGCAAGTTCGCTTACCTTCAACTGGAAGTCGTGGAGAAGACCTTGTTGAGGTTCACTCAGCGTAAATAAATTTAGTTTTGATGACCTTTCAGTCTCTAAGCAGTAATTGTAGAAACGTATTCAAGCAACGGACAAGTGTCATGTAGTTGGCCACGTGGTAGCAGTTGAGTCCGCTGTCTCGTTACACCGCTGACACGCAGACTCGTGCCACGCACGGTGTTGTCAGCCACTCGCCTACAAAATGGGCCTCGAACAAGTAACCAAAAAGTAAGTGAGATCCCAACTGTTGTATGATAGCAGTAGCTACTGCAAGATGTCGAAGTTTGTGGAGAAGATCGAAGAGAAGCTGCACATGGGGGGTCATAAGAAAGAGCAGGAGGAGCCCATAGATGGCCATGGTGGTGGCGAGCTGCCGCAGGGGAAGGCCATGCGGGCGGCTGGTCACGAACACCAGGGCCAGCAGTTCTACGGTGGCGGGGAGGGCTATGAAGAAGACCCTCTCAAGACAGCGCCTCCAGGCGCCTATGGGTCTACCTATAACCAGCCCTCTGGCTATGGCGGTCAGCAGCAATATGGTTATGGCCAGCAGCAGCATGCGTCCGGCTATGGAGGCCAGGAGCAGCCCTATGGCTATGGCCAAGACCAGCCCTATGGCTATGGCCAGGGCCTGCCACAGCAGCATGAAGGCGCCCTGGACAAGATCAAGCACAAGGTAAAGGGTGGCAAAAAGGAGGGCGAGGATTACAGCAGCAGCAGCAGCTCCGAGAGTGATGGAGAAGGAGGTAGAAGGGTAAGTGCAAAAATCACACGAGTTAATTGATGCTCCTGGCAAAGGTTGTTTGTTTGCTTGATTAGAATGTTTATTAAAAGTTTAATCACCCAAATTTATTTTTCTCATTTTATTGTTGAGAAACAGTACGACATTATTCATTGACATAATAGTATGGCATTATTTATTGACATAGTAGTATGATGGCTTTTCATTGATTCTCTTTTGAATTGGCAAAACAGAAGAAGAAATTGGGTATTTTCTAAGCAAGCTGAAGGACGTGTGTATGGAGGGCAGTTGCACGCGCATTGCATCACCCACCACCCCCCTCTCAATAAAGTAATACTACGTGTGTATATATACATGGGTTTCTTTCTGTTGTCAGTTGTATTGTTATCACACGTGTGTGTGTGTGTGTGTGTGTGTGAGAATAGAAATTAATATGATGATTTCCCGTCTCAAATTCAACCTTCAATCTGAAACAACTTAACCCTCTCGAATAATTCGACCTTCAATCTTTTCCGCATGTTATTCAAGCATGTGAATAACAAAATCCTCAAATTCAATTCTGTCTTGAGATTGTTCAACTTTCACTCATGTTTGAGAAGCTTTCGCTTAACGAAGGTGTACTGTCAGATTGAACGTTGAATTTGACATATTGTTGAGTGGTTATGTGAAGAGGATTTTGTTAAATTGTGTGTGAGAGGCAATGAGTTAAAAAAAATTAATTCATTTAATTAACATTGTAGAGATAGCGTGGAAAAACAATTGTTTGGTTATTGGATTAGTTTTGAGTCTTCGATATGAAGGGTGACAGCGTTCGAAATCCTCTTCCTTTGATCATGCAACCCTTAGCTTCACGGCTTCCATCCAGCCCCAGCACTTCGTGGTTGCTACCCGTCTGTCCATCGAGTGTTGGCAGAGCCTGCTCCTTCCATTTTAGTGCACAGCCTTGGGAACACCAAGGCTAGCCTTTACTCAGGTTCTTCTCTTCTGCACCTTGTCATGCAGACAGCCCGGTGCTTCTCTACATGATCGTGTTACGATAGCAGCGGCCTGCGTCTTCATGTAGTCTCTCCCCGTGAGTCGGTGACTCATTCGCTTTGTGTGCACTACTACTTCTACATGTGCAGGCCACTCTTCTTTGTGCACACACAAGCAGCGATCATGAGGCGCTTAAACTCGTAGAGGTCGACCTTGCCGTTGCCATGGAGGTCGTAAGCGCCATTCATCCGGTGGCATTCCGTTAGGGTGGCGGCCTTGATAGCGGACGCGGTGTCGCCGTACGCCTAGCCGTCACGTGATGGAGCTCGTTGGCGTGTAAGAAGCCGGCATTGCCTTGCCCAGATCAAGCATGCGCTCGCCAACCCTTCCCATTTTCTCTTGAATAGCTGATCTACTATAATATCCCCGAGTTGATTAAAGTTCACTGGATTGCAAACGTTTCAGTACCTTAAGGCCCAAGTTAGAGTTGCTGAGAAAGGCGATGTCCTTGCCCATCTTGTGGCCATTGAAGTTTATCTCGCGTACCAACTTCTACACGTTTGGCTCCTTATATAAATACGCAGAGGCGATGCATAATCAGGATGATGCAGGATGATGCGGCATCCAAATCATAAATTTTGTTCCATAGGAATTTTTTGTTCCGTAAATTTTGTTCCATAGGAATTTTTTGCATGCATTTTAAGAAAATATGTATGGAGTCAACTCTCATCAACTCGAAACTTTAGGAGCTCTGAATTTCGAGAGAAAGGTAAGTCGACACTTTGGAAGCTATGAATTTCGACATTTTGG
This sequence comes from Cibotium barometz, assembly GCF_041138505.1. Taxonomy (NCBI): domain Eukaryota; kingdom Viridiplantae; phylum Streptophyta; class Polypodiopsida; order Cyatheales; family Cibotiaceae; genus Cibotium; species Cibotium barometz. The sequence continues at coordinate 1,986,686 of NC_141085.1, forward strand.
GAACCTAGTCAAATAGCATGTGTGAGATTTGTGTTAAATGTGATTGTGAGCGAGAGGAAACATGTACGTCTCCAAGGTGTACACGAGAAATTGGCTCAAGGTTGAATTGAATTTGAGGGAGGGAGGCGAGGAGGCTGGGGTGTTTCTCATGTACACGCATGAGAAAAATGTGCATGACAGAGAGAGCTGCTTAACGTCGACTTTATTGATCTAGAGAGACTAATTGATGAAGAAACTTGAACCTAGGTGGGTCCATGTCATCATCATGAGAAAAATGTGCATGAGAGTCGCTTAACGTCGACTTTATTGATCTAGAGAGACCAATCGACAGAAACACTTAACCCAAGTGGGTCCATGTCATCCCAAGGGTAATCCTACTAGCCATTTCTACCCCCACCCTGGGGTAAAATCCAATCGAGGGAGAGACAACCCAGGTGGGTCCATGTCATCCCGAGGGCAATCCCACTAGCCATTTTTAACCCACGATGGGTGGTGTGTAATTGTGAGTGAAAGTGAGTATTTTTTTAATGGTTGTACTGATCAAATCCTTTGAATAAAAGCTAAAAACGTTTAGATGTGTGAATTGATCGTGTGATTATCAAATTGGCTAACCTCTCAATAGGAGTTACAAATGCACAAGACTTGGCTCCTCATAATGCAAGAGGACAACAAAGCACAAGCAATGCGTGCACCAAAGATGCCTCCTCTTCAACCTAACAATTGTGGAAGAATAGTAACAAGGGGTGTCCTTTGGTAAAGAGGCTTTAAATGTGGCTTAAAGATGACTTTCTAGCAACCCAAATGTTGTGGAGGAGTCAACCCAAATGCTGTGGAGTCGTCGTCATCATCAATTCCAAGTGCCCAAGTGCACAAGTACAAAGCCTAAGTGCATACATCCAAAGCTCGAGTGTACAAGTCTTGAATTCATGTTTGGCTTTGGACTTGTGCCCAAGTGCACTAGTGCAAACCTAAGTGCACAAAGGTTGAAAAGACACTATGGGTTTGAAGAACTGTTCTCCTCCATAGACATGTTCCCCCCTCTTCGTTCTCTTCTTGCCATCACTTACTAGTAAAACATTTAATGTTTTTCTCTTAGAGACAAAGATGATATCATCTTTGTGTGGCCCTCTACTACAAGATCTTTAGCCTTCGACGATAAGTCGCGTCATTAGAATAATTGTTGAAACAAATTGTCAATAGCATTCCATATTTTCGTCGAAAAAAGCGTTGATGTCATCTATATATATAGTAGTCAATAAAAGCATTGAAAAACTATTTTTTTTGTTTTTTGTTTGGTGTGATATTTGAAAAAAGTTCATGTTTTTAGTTCTCAGTCCTAATCAACCTAGTTTTTAGTTACTTTTCAAACAAATACAAAAATATATGTAGCAATCTTTATAAGAAATTAATATGATAATATTTATCTGCCAGAGCTTACATTAATACATTAATGGCCCCAAATACAAGGATATATGTAGTAATATTTACAAGAAATTATGGTAACTATCTGCCAAAGCTTGCCATTAATGGTCCCAAACAAGAAAACTGTGAAAAAAACGTATTATATCATTGATGTTATAGCTCATCATTGACTCTCTTATCCTTGGCTAGATCCATGGCTCTAAATACATCTATTTCTAGAAAGACCTTCATCTGCATCTTCATTAATGGATGGAGCCTTGTTTGTTATAAGAGTAAAACATAGTTCATCTATCGTCGTCTTCTAAATCTGGCATTGGAGATGGTTGTGTTGAAAATTGTTCTGTTATTCTTCTTAGAAGTTCAAATTAGCCGTCATGTTTGCTTCTGTTTCAAGTTCTAGTTCAATTACTATACACCTCCATGTGACCCCTGTCCTAGTTGTTCAACTAGATCTGTTTCAAGTTCTAGTTGTTCAATTACTATACACCTCCATGTGACCCTTGTCCTAGTTGTTCAACTAGATCAAGAAGTTCAACTAGATCAAGAAGCTTCTCGTGCTTCTTGAGTGGTTCCTCGACCTTTACTTCATCTGATATTACACCTCCATGTGACCCCTCTCCTAGTTGTTCAACTAGATCAAGAAAAGTTCAATTAGATCAAGAAGCTTTTCGTGCTTCTTGAGTGGGTTCCTCGACCTTTATTTCATCTGATATTTCTCTCTTCAAATATTTGTTTACTGCATGGATCAATTTGGATTACAAACCACCACATATGATCTCTCGGGTATTCCTTGAAGATGACCTGCTCACAATGCTTTGGTAACACAAATGTGTCCCTTTGGTCTGTCTATATCTTTGTGGAGTCTACTTGAACAAATCCGCTCCTCTCTGCGCATGGTTGCTTGTGGTCTTTGAGTCACCACCTTGAACCACTTCACATGAAAAATAAACATAAAAAACTTTATGAACCTAACCTTGATAATGTCTTGGATCGTTCCAAAATAATTAAGCATGCGAACTTCACTATTTAGGTCACTTAACACTTGAACGACTTTCTTGCATAAAATTGGCCTTGACATTGTAATCAAATGTTGTTCTCTTCTTATCTATTCGTTCCACTCAAAAGTGATGACCGCATGACCAAAGTGTCCCAAATTTGCGATACTGCGAGCAAAAGAAATCTTATACAAGATGTCTTACGGTTTCTTGTGTATATATAAAAACTCACTTACATGGTAATCACAACCATATGTAAACTCCTCATCGCTTATAACATGGACATTGTGTTTAGCATCGCTTATAACATGGACATTGTGTTTTGCTTGTTATATATTTTGTTGAAGCTATCTAACTAGAGGAAATTTTGAAAGTTGAGGGAGCGAATTTGAGTATGGCAATGCTCGGGTTGTTCGACTCTTTCTAAAATTCAATCAATCTTGGTCTCTTTATCTTTTTGCTGGTTTGTACCTCTCGTTCTATTTCTCCATAATATGAGTTTAGAATGCAAAATTTATTGGTCTTGTGTCCCAATGCCATATCCATTGTTCTCTAAAGGTCCTGTCTTTAAGGCTCTTCCCCAATGAGCCGATCATCCTTTTCTTGTGTCCACAGTCATGGTGCCTCTTTCACTACAAGGGGTTGGGACCATACCAACGGGAAGTTCCCATTGGTAGTTAGAGAGTAGTGTTGGTATGGTCCCAACCCCTTGTTAAAGAGTAGTGTAAGCTCAAGAAGATATGGAAGATGTTTGTGTCTTCTCTTAAATTTTTTATGTGCGTTTGATGTCTCCACTTGTGCCTCTTTTGATACAAGGGGTTGGGACCATACCAACGAGAAGTTCCTAACGGGATTACGTGCGATGTAAAGCATGTCGTAATATCTGTCAAAGTTTTAAAATGCTAGAAAATTGCATGCAACAATATGGCTGTCGATAATATAGTAGGGCAATTGGCATCGCCTAAAGATTGCATCGGAGCACCCCACGATCGTGGTTTAGAGCTATGCTATGGCACTTTCATAGGTAAAATCGTAGCGACTATCGTAATGTACATAGTTTAATTGAAATTTATCTACAGTTAGTCATTGGTTAATTAATTTTTCACGTCTTTTTAAATATCTTTAATCGATTTTCCACATCTATCCAAACGTGTTTAATCAGGGTCATGCACCCATAATCATTGTATATCTCTGAAAAGATATTGGTTATCAGTAATGTTCATTTGCTGATGACTAAAACCTGTGCTTTGGATCATTGGATACATAATTGATTGATGGTTGCGAAGCAATGAATATGAGGATAATGCCATTGGTATAACATACTACAATCATGGTAAAGAAATACCATGATTATGTTATATTAAACAATGATAATAGTATTTCTGCTTCTCAATCCCGCCCTTGATCAATGCACATCCAATGATCTAGAAGTTTTTTAAATAAAAATTTCTATTAACATTTTTCAAATTATATATACCAAGATTGTGGTGATGGTTTAGTCAAATTATATGAATACCACAATCAAATTATAATTTTTTGAATTATATATACCAAGATTGTGTGGTGATGGTTTAATCAAATTATATGAATACCATAATCATGATTTCTCTAAAACATTATCATGGTTATTTACTATGATAGTGGTATTGTTAACCACTCTAGCTAACATTACCTTTAACGTGGTTACACTCTGTAATCTATCTTTTGTAACCGCACAATGCACTTATTATATAAAAGACATGGGATGACCAAACTTACGACTTGTGTAATGCCAGTCATGAGGAATAGTTATATATAGAGCTAGAAAGACTGGGAAGACTAGTTTTGGCCCCCCAATTATAAATGGACGCCGACCATTGGAACTATGAGCTCTTGTATATAAGTCATTTGATTGAATATGAAAAGGGAAAATCCCATTAGTATCATTTGAGCTTGCCTCCTCTCTCTCTCTCTCATTTGAGCTTGTGGATATATGTTAGCTTGTGTTTTTTCTTGCTTGCATGCTTAATTGTTGGTGCATGTAAGTAGGGATGGTAATGCTCTCATCTCTCTTCTTCTCTACCCTCTCTTTGCTATCTACTAAGTCCCTTTTGCATGCTTGTTTCATGAGGTGAAGATTGAGCTCTCCATAGCTCCCTCCTCCTTGCTCACTACTACCTAGCCATTGAATCTCTTCTTGGGTGACACAAGAAGAGGTAGATGAGCCCCTAGTAGTTTCACATCGAGGAATTAACCCTCTTAGGGTTGGCTAAGTGCAACTCTCCACGAACTCGACCCTTGCATGTGTTTTTCTTCTCTTCTATTTCTTTCTTGTGTGCAACGTAGCATGTTATCCTTAACATCTTTGGCACCGCTCTGTCGGGGAATGCATTTAGCTTAAGTTTCTCCACTCTATTCATTTGCTAGTGTCTTTGTTTAGCCCGATTGGAGTGTAAATCCACTAGTTAGTTGCATGATTTTGTGTTTGTTTTTGTTTTTTATGGTGGTGGTTACCCAGAGCATTGAAGGTTAATTGAGCATCAGAGCATTGAAATCTTTACCAAGCGCGCAGGAGAAGCAAGTAAGTGCTCTCACTTTGTCCTTGACATTGATGCCAAACTTTGATTTTATGTTCTTGTTTCTTCAAGCTTGCATCTTAGTTTAATTAACAAATTAATCTCAATTTATTAGTTTAATTATACATTGTAGGCAACCAATAGATAGCTAGAGACTAGCTCTAGCTCTCTATTGAATCAAAAACACACACAAAAAATCAATGGAAAAACACCTGAATCAGCAGGAATTAGAGGAAAAACTAGGTGAAAACTACACTCTGTTGGCTGCTTTGAGAAGCGAACGACCGTTCACTTACAGGCCACGGCCATGGCACGCTACGCCCGTTTTCTTCTCAAATCTAGTAAGATTTTCAGCCTGAACATGGCAATTGCATTAAGTTGAGCATAAAGTGCATTTAATTACATTCATTTAGGTGGGTGTAACTGAATTGTCAGAGAATATATTGGGTGGATGTCAGACCTGCAGCCTTAAATTCCCAGAAATCCTCAAACAAATCTTAAAAATTACTAAATCTGACAACGCCACGATCATTCCAAACTTGCCATGGGCGTTCCTTCTAGAGCCTCATCGCGTTTTCCACGGTCGTGTCAATTTTGCCACGGCCATGCCATTCCCTCTTGTGCTTGATTCAAGAAGCGAATGCCCGTTCCTTTCTCCTTCAGGAAGTGAACACCCATTCCCTTCAGCCTTTAGGAAGCAAATGCCCGTGGCAACTTTGCCACGCTTGTTCCTTTCTTGACCCCAGCTTGGTACCCCCATCCCTTCTCCATTCCTGAGCAAACTCCCATTCCCTTCTTCATTGCAAAAGCGCACGCCCATGTCCTTCTATAAGAAAACGTCCGTGCCATCCACCCCTGAGAAGCGTATGCTCGTTCCTTTTTCATTTTGAAAGCGTACACCCATACCACTTCAAAGTGTACAGTTTTACCATTTCCCCAAAAAAAAATATTTCCACAGGGGGGTTTTGCACAATAGTTCCACATTTCCATGCACCTACGGTCGGGTAGATTGGTGCGAAATAACTCTCTTTTCGATGAAGTAAACTCTCCTGAAACTCCTTTGCTTATAAGGCCAAACCCATCAGTCAATACCGCATGGAGTCAAACGGTGCTTGTCTTTGACAGTACCAACGAAAGCGAAGACCACCCCCAGCATGGGACAAGGAACTCCTGACCTTCACCCCAGCATGGGACATGGAACTCCTGACCTTCACCCCAGCATGGGACAAGGAACTCCTGACCTTGAGACAAGAGAGCCTGAACTTTAGTGCATGGACATTCCATATGTCCAAGAGCAAACTCCTACCTCTCCCACACATTCATAGAGAAGCCTCGCTTCGAGGCTTCGCAATTTTATCCTAGGAAACACACAGTCAGAAGAACATCAACCTTGGGTGAGAGGTATGGACCAACCACAAGAAAGCGAGCCCATGCCATCTATAGATCCTAGAGCGAAAGTCGGGCAAAGTGAAAGCCAATAGACCCAGATAGAACCACCAGTCTCTCTGGAGGGCCATGCTTGTCTCAAACGTGGATGATTCTTACAGGGCCCAAAGACCATTATAAAACCTAGGGTCGGGTCCATCATCTTAAGGACTAGAAACGTCGCACCAACAAGGAGAAAGGGTTTACCCAGGCTCTTCACATTAGCCCGGTCCCCTGGATATCAACAGTACCCACCACAATTTACCATGGGTACCACATGCGACCACAAGGGGTACATCCTAACCCACCTATCAGACAAGGTCCTCCAATGGTATATTATTCTCCTGGCCCTGCTCCTCCACCTACCTTTCCTAAACCTACACCCACTCCATGGCAGAGCTGACACCAGAAATGTTGAGATTTGTTATAGGACCATGGTACATAGAGATTAGATTATTCCACAAATTAAATAATAAAAGAAATAAACCATAACATCATAGCATAAATCAAGAGCATCAAAATCAAAGAACACAAGATTGGGTGCAACCTCGCCCCCGTCGTGTGTGGCTCCACTCCCATACGCAGTATTTAAATCATATTCATAAATTTAGCCCTTGGAGCCATAAATAACATAGCTTTTCCAAAATTGGGCTTTTACAAAATTGAACCTTAGTCCAATTCTTTTAAAGCATCTCATCAAAAATAAACCTTGCTCAACATATGTACAATGGGCCAAACCTTACAAAATTAAATATTTAGCACACATGTGCTTAGCTAGAAAATCTTGTCCAATGTCCATCTTAGTTGTCCTAAACTCATGATCTATACTCAACATAGTCCACAATGTTAGATCACAATTTTTTTGGAATCACTCACAAAAATTAGTTCTAACAAATGGAAATTATTCGCTACCATGCTTCACACATGAACCATGCATGCATCACACATAATTAATTGGATTCACTCCCATGATAATTAATTGGATTCACTTCCGTGATAGTCCTCCCATTTAAGAAGATAATTGTTCTCGGTTGTAACTATCAGCACACAACACGAGTGATCAAACACATTAATTGTTCCCACATTGGATTCACTCCTAATGTCCTCACACGCATCATACATGTCTTACAATTGATCAGATTCACACGATCAAAATTACATAACCTTTTCACGCATCACACGTGTCTTAGAGCTGATCAGACTCACTCACAATCAAACTCCTACATTGGATTCACTCACAATGTTTTCATACGTGTCACACGTATAGAGTGCACCACATGTTTCACACATGTCACAGATGGTTGGATTCACTCACAACCAATTAGGGTCACCCTCATTAATTCAAAAGATTTCTTACATGCGTCACACATGTCACAGTTGGTTGGATTCACTCACAACCAAATTAATCACACTTGGGTCACACAAGATATTCTTTTCACTTATTGGATCAGCCAATAATAAATTAATTATCATAACATTCTCTCTTCTTTGGGTTGCAACTGACCTGAGTTGCATATTTAATTAGCAAGTGAAGAGAGTCAAAATATAAATCCATCACAGATAGAATCCCTATTAACACTAGATTGTGATAAGTTATCCGCCATAGATAAATATCACTTAGATTATCCATCTCAGAAATCAAAAAAGTATCCTTCACATACATCTCACAGACATCAACAGACATACATCTCACATACATCTCACAGACATCAACACAAGTATCTCTTCAGACATCAACACAAGTATCTTTCACAGACATCAACACAAGTATCTCTTCAGACATCAACACAAGTATCTTTCACATACACTTGGTTAACCTTATTTGAAAATAGAAAGAAAATAATTTAAAGAAAGTGTTTTAAATGAGGTGTTCAAGTTTAAAGGTTGAATGTGAAATAACAATAAGTTATATACATTCTTCGGTGTGATCAGTCAGTCGAAAGAACATATGTGCATCATTGTTAGTTCACTCAAGTCTTGATATAGTGAATGATCTAATATGTATTTTCTTCCGTGTATAGAAAGTATATATCAATCATTAAACTATCTTGAACATTATATTTTAAATTTAACTATAGTGTTTTTTAAAAAATTAAATTAAATTAAACAATGCATAAGTATGAGTTTTAGGCTTACCTTTCTAGTGATAGATATCATGATTGGGAGTACCCTCTTGTTTAGGTTGGTCACCTTTGTGTTTGTCTTCAATCACGTTCATGACCACAACTCGATTCTTTTTCTTTTCTGGACACTTATATGCATAATGTCCTTCTTTGTTGCACCTGTAGCATGTAATCACACGAGATTTTTGATCTCCATTATTGGTCTTTTTTGCAGCTTCAGTTTTCTTTCCATTCACGTGTGGACCATTGTGTTTCTCTGCTTTATTTTTGTGTTGAAGCTTCTCAAAATGTGTAGATCGAGAAGACGGAGGAATATGAGAATCTGTCACTGTACTATCCCTCAGAAATCCATTTTTCTTCTCTTAGTATGTTGCTAGAGAGATGGCATTGCTAACAGATCGAGGATGAAACATGTTGACTTCTGCTCTAATAACTGGCTTGAGACCTGCTATGAACTCTCTCCTTTGCTCTTTTTTACACACTTTCTCTATAGCTTGAAATTGCAATAAAGTTTGCCAAAATATGTCAATATAGGCTGATATGTTCTCCTTTTTGAGTTGTCTAAAAATATCCCATCGTTGTCTGGCTTTACTCTTATATGACGAAGGTAAGAAATCCTTCTTGATCTTCAAGAAGTCTTTCCATGACTTTGGTTTGCGTTTGCTCTGCCTAATAACATTCCACCAAAGAGCTGCACTATCTACCAAATGATTAGTAGCATATTTAACCTTATCCTTCTCTAACAAAATTTTTCTCCAAAAAAATTATCATCAAGTTAGCTCAACCATGATGCGAGTATGACATGTGCATCTTTTTTGCCATCATAATCTTGAAAATTAAAAACCTTTCTACTGATCTTGTGTCCCTTTCGAGACTCTTGAGCTGTGAGAGTAGCTCACACAGTCCTTTGAATAGGGTCGTCATCAGAATCCAAAGAGTCGGATTCGGAATATGCACGCCTTCACTTCTTGCGAGTAAATTTTCACTAAAAATCTTCTCTTTGCCTCTTCTCATTCAACAACTGAGCTTGAAGTGCATTTACTTGATCTTGGATAGTAGGTGGTTGTGGATAGATTTCCATTGTAGAAGAAACAAGAAAAATATTATGGAAATACAGAAATAAAATAGAAAAGATAGCAAACTTATCTGACTCCCATGTATTTCGAAAGAAGTTTTGTTGAAGTGTTCGATGTCGATGGCGTCCAATAAAAATAATAATCCAGTAATGCTTGATGTTGACAATTCGAGAAAAGGAGCTCATTCAATACCACTTCGAAAAATTTTCAAAAATTTTGTTAAGAAATGACGCCCATAATATTTGTTGCAGCTTCCAAAAGAATATGAAGAAGTTCCAATAATTTCTGCAACCCTGAAATTTATGAATTTTTCCCTAATAGTTGAAGTGCCTTTCTCCTTGATATATTTGAAGGCTTTTGAGCTCTCTCTCTCTCTCTCTCTCTCTCTCTCTCTCTCTCTCTCTCTCTCTCTCTCTCTCTCTTTTTATATATATATATATATAAGGCTTGTATAAAGGATTCCCTCAACTACCAAAAGGGTGTAATATCTGGCCTTTAGTAAGGTTAAGCTCTTAAAATCTAATGGTAATAAGCTTTTAAGATGACAAAAAGCTTTAAGTTTTTAAGCTTTAATTCAAAGCTTAGTAAAGCCTTTAAGTAAAGGCTATGGAAGCTTTGAAAAATAAATAAATAAAATTTCATAAAAGAAGCAATCGACGCACTGTGTCTGCAGAAAACAAAAAATAAAAAACAAATTCCGCCCCTGCGCGTAGCGCGATTTGGAGAGAAGGGGGAAATAAACATAATATTAATGATTTATAAAGCTTAATTTGTATTAAGCTTGAGTAAGCGTTTGCACAGAAAGGAAACCGCCCTCCTTCAGCGTGTAGCGCAAATTGGAGGGAGGGAGGAGGAGCCATCGCCATGAATTGAAGAGATGGAGAGAAGTAAAAATAAAAATAAAAATTTTAGCTATTTTTTAATTCTTCGATCTTCCTCGATTTCTTGCAAGTGTGAGAAGAGAAAAGCATATGAATTCTATACTTGTAAATCACTTTTGAGCCCACCATAGCCATCCATTATAGAAATAAGATGTTTTCACTGGCTTAGCAATCCAAAAATTGGACCAAAGCCTCCTTCTCATGCCCATTTCATCCTAGAGACGGGTCAGGAAGAGGTTGAGAATCCATGAAAACCACTTTTTGATAAAGAGGGTAGTTTCTGTAAATCCACTTGTGGTTTTCCACCTTCTTTCCTTGCCCTTTATCTTCAATCACTTCCAAGGGTGTACAAAATTCACATAACCATACCTTCTTTTGCCCAAAGGTCTTCCACACCTTCTCTTTGTTTATCTCTTGGATTTTTGAATGAATCTTGTCTTTGTCCAAAGTCTTTGTACCCTTGCAGATTCTACTCTTCTCGTGCAAGTATTTTGAATTTGTTGAAAAGTCTTCAAATTTGCTCCAAGCCAATAACCTTTGAGTAAAGATCAATTTCTTGATTTTTCTTCAACTCTCCATGACCCAAATTCAAATCTTGAATTTGTGGTGCTCTAATACCACTGTTACAGGACCATGGTACATGGAGATTAGATTATTTCACAAATTAAATAATAATAAAAAAACCATAACATCATAGCATAAATCAAGAGCATCAAAATCAAAGAACACAAGATTGGGTGCAATCTCCCCCCCCCGGTCATGTGTGGCTCCACTCCCACACGCGGTATTAAAATCATATTCATAAATTTAGCCCTTGGAGCCATAAATAGCATAGCTTTTCCAAAATTGGACTTTTACAAAATTGAATCTTAGTCCAATGCTTTTAAAGCATCTCATAAAAAATAAACCTTGTCCAACATATGTACAATGGGCCAAACCATACAAAATTAAATATTTAGCACACATGTGCTTGGCTAGATAATCTCGTCCAATGTCCACCGACCAAGACTGCAACAATTACAGGTTGCATGTTACATTCATTGATGAGACCACACTAGGAAAGTGTGGGTTTACTTCATGAAGGAGAAAAGTGAGGTGTTTTCTCACTTTCAGAGATTTAAAGCCTTGGTTGAGAAGGAAAAAGGCATGCAAATAAAATGCCTGAGATCAAATGGTGGGGGAAAATATTTCTCCAATCATTTCAGCGATTTCCTAAGGAAGCAGGGAATGAAGAGACAGTTTACATGTAGGTACACTACGCAAAACAAAATGGTGTTGTGTAGAAAGAAAAAATAGGCACATTGCAGAAGTGGCACGTGCCTTGATAGTTGAAAAGAATATGCCATAATTTTTTTTGCTAGAAGCAATAGCAACTATTGTGTACATTATGAACAGAACACCCACTGCAGAGCTATTCATGGTATGACACTTGAATAGAAGTTTACAGGCATAAGAATGGATGTGTCTTGAAAGTTTTTGGGTGTATTGCATATGTGCATGTTGCTGTGATGAAGTGAGAACAAAGTCTTGAAAGTGTTTGGGTGTATTGCATATGTGCATGTTCCTGTGATGAAGTGAGAACAAAGTTGGATCCAAAGACAAAGAAATGCATCTTTATTGGTTATGCTATGGAGTAGAAAGGTTATAGATGTTATAATCCTACCACTCATGAGATGCAAGTAAGCGGAGATGTTATCTTTGGACAAGATGAGTAGCTGGTATGCACCAGCAGTAGTGAAGGCAATAGAAGATGCAAATGTAAGAAGTGTTAATGTTGCACCACATGTAGAGTAGCAATCACAGGTGCTTAGTTGACCTGGAGATTCCTCTAGTAGTGGATCCAATGTTAGCCCATGGTCAGGTAGGTTGAGGACAGATGTAGGTACACATGTATCATGCAAAGGGAAGGAAAAGGTATATCAAGCTTTTGTGCCTAATCTGTCAGCAGCACAGGTGGTGACTCCTCCCAGTGTATCTAAACAGAGCCTTGATGAGAAGCTTGGCATCCCATGTTTAGTTACTCCTAGTGTAAGGAGAACGAGGGCTATTTTGAGGACACCTGCCTGGCAGTGATCCAAGTGTACGCATGTCTACGAGGGTTAGGTACCATGTTGTTAACAGGTTGAGATATGATGGATATACAACCCATCATTATGCTTACATGGTTAAAGCAATACAGGAATTGGAGCCCACTTGTTTTGAGCAGGCACTTGGAAATAAGAAATGGGAAGATTCCATGAATGAGGAGATGGTAGCATTGGATCTAAATGCAGCATGGGAGTTAGTTCCTTTGCCTGAGGAAAAGAAGGAAATTGGGTGTAAGTGGGTGTATAAAGTCAAGCATAATGCTGATGGTTCAATGAGGCAAGATTGGTGGCCAAAGGCTATGGGTAAACTTATAGCATTGACTATAAAGAGATATTCAGTCCAATTGCAAGAATGGCAACCGTGAGTGAGAGCTGTCATTGCTATGGCTACAGTAAAGGGTTGGTCTTTACATCAGATGGATGCAAAGAATGCCTTCTTGCATGGTGATTTGCAAGAAGAAGTTTACATGATGCAACCACTAGGTTATGAGAGTGATGCACACCCAGATTTTGTGTGCAAGTTACACAAAGCCTTGTATGGCTTAAAGCAGGCACCTAGAGCATGGTCAAACAAGATCGGGGAGTATCTTGTTACCATTGGATTTCAGATATCCAATGTAAATTTTTCACTTTATGTGAAAAAGATAGATAGAGGGATCATGCTATTAGTCATCTAGGTGGATGACTTGATTATCATTGGTGATACTGATGTTGACATACATGATGTCAATAGGCTTTTGAAATAAAAGTTTGAGATGAAGGATTTTGGTGTGAGCTATGGTATTTCTTGGGCATAGAGGTGGTGAGATCACCTCATGGCATTTGGAGCATTGGAGCAGTAAGTCTATTTCAGTGCCATTGGAGCAGAACACAAAGCTTTTTACAGATACAAGTGAGCTTTTGGAAGACCCCACTACATACAAGTGAGCTTTTGGAGGACCCCACTACATACAAGCGCATAGTGGGTAGTTTGATCTACATGAGTATTACTAGGCTAGACTTAAGTAATGTTGTTGGATTTGTGAGTCAGTTTATGCACACCTCTAGGAAGCCACACTTGGATGCACCTAGACGGATTCTTATGTACATAAAGTCCATAGTTGATTATGGACTTTTCTATGAGACTGGTATAGAGATACAACTACATGGGTACACAGATGCTGATTGGGCTAGCAGTGTTGCAGACAGGAGATCTACCAGTGGTTTTATGTTTTCATTTGGCAGTGCTGCTATGAGTTGGAGCAATAAGAAGCAGCCAACATTTACCTTGTTGAGTAAAGAGGCAGAGTACAGGGCTCTATGGCATCTTGTGAGGTAGCTTGGTTTCAGAAGCTACTTAGTGATATGGGTGAGCCCATGGATAGGGTAGTTGTCATTTATTGTGACAGCATGAGTAGCATACAATTGGCTAGTAACCCAATATACCATGCTAGAATGAAGCACATTGAGGTGCACTATCACTTTTTGAGTGAGAAGGTTCTAGCAGGTGATGTAGATCTGGTATATATCAGCATAGAGGATCAGGTGGCTGACATCTCACGAAGGCATTGGGTGTTAAATTTGCAGCAATGTGATGAGCTATGGTGAATCAAATGCTAGAATCAACATCATTAACAAAGAGATTAGATGATAATTAAGACGTGATTAGTGAAAAATTAACTGATAGCTTAATGTAGGGATGGATAATAAAAAACCAGCAAATTCTCATTAGGCCAATGCCTCAACTTATAGAGTTTACATCCAAGCATCCAATCCCACTGATTTCTCCTTGATTCACTCCACCTCTTTTGCTTAATTCTCTCCACCTCTCCTTGATTCACTCCACCTCTTTTGCTTGATTCTCTCCACCTCTCCCAGAATATCTCCACACCTCCTAAATCTCCTCATGCTACTCTTTATTCTCTCCTAGTAGATACTTCTCACCTTTTCACAGGTTCTCTCACATTTACAGATTCTCTTTTACAGCCTCTTGCCAAGGGCTTGTTCCTGCACACACCCTATTCACTTGTATATTTCAACATTGGGCACAAAGAAACTCCACAGGTTTAGGAGCTTACTTGGAGTGCAGTGTGTGGAGTTCAGCTCGAGGGGGAGTGTTGAGATATCAAGCTCAAGTAGTGCTACATCGGACATTAATGACCCGCCTGGGTGATAGCTTCCGCACCTATGTCATTGGCATGGTTAGTGCGATTATGGTTGATATGCCGCTAGTGGATGGCATGTTATGTACAACCACTTTGGAGTACTAGAGTTATGGCATAGTTAAAGCACCAACTCATATAGTCGAGTTCACACTATAGACTGACTACTTTGTATGTTGTTGTAGGATATTACTTTTTATTTATGTATGTACTCTTATCTTTTAGTTATATGGTTGTAGAGAAGAGAAGAAGATAGAAGAAAATTCAGCCATCCATCTCTCTTGTGTCTTGCACTCTTTTGTCTGTGTGTGTGTGCGCTTGCAAGGAACTCAATTGAGCTCTCTCTTCCCCCCACATTCTCTTTATCTACAATTAAGTACAACTTGTGGAAGAGGGTGCATAATACTGTGAAAGACATGAAGCAAATGGCCTCATAAGAAACATAAAGTCTGAAGTATGGCAATCTCTTGATCAAGTATTTATATTCTGTGACAAACAAACTTGGAACAAAACTAATCATAAGGCATTTGAAGAACAGCTGAAGATTTTTGGAAAGAGCATGAAGGAGGCTTGGACAAATTGCAACATAACATATTACATGGTAATAATATCAACCTAGCCATACTACATCAATTATTTTATGAATGTTTTAATCTTTTTTAAATTTTATTAATGCAGCATATAATTCACGATCATCTACCTTACTTTTTAAAGAGGTATGGATGTCCTGCAATCTGGTCAAAGGAAGGCATGGAAAAGTTCCATTATACAGCATGTAATGTATTCTTTCAGCACACACAGCATTTCAGAGAAATAAAGAAGGCAAATAGCATGAAAGAAGTTTTTCAATGGTTTTACAGAAGCATCCTACAATTACTTAATAGAAAACAAACTGTTCCAAGCTCACAAGTACTGTTGGCATTTGCTCAAAAACAATGGAGAGAAGAGAAACATCCAACAATTCTATAGCTACATAAAAGCATGCAAAGTGGAGACAAATTAAAGTGTTTGCAAACTATCATTGGGTAGATAAACAATATAAAGTACAATAGATCCAAATATAAAGAACCCTTTTGAGTAACAAATACATATCTTATATAAGAAAAACCAAACATTTTTAGTGATGCCCCTACACCATAATATGCAATTATGGTATTTTTCTATATCTCCTCCCATAATCTATGAGTAGGAGTCTTCCTTGCTATTTTTGTTGGTGTTCGCTTTTTCTTCAACGAAACTTGTTCTTTAAGAGTTTCAACACCGGGCTCTTCATGGGTTTTCTTTGACTCTTTGCCTTTTGCCTGCAAGGTCTCTTACTTCGGAGTTGCCTCCCTAAACCTTATCAGATAGTGCTTACCAAAATCATCAAGCTCTGAAGGATTTCTTATGCTATTTGCAAGTGCATAGGCAGCATATGTGAGATAATATGCTACCCTTGAGCATTGTTTACTTGGATAGTAGCCAAAAATATTCATAGCACTTACTTTCTCAATAAGAATTACTTTGTCATAGTTAGTAGGGATAACACTTCCTCCAAGAAAATGAGATAAACTTTTGAAAAAGAGAATAGTAGCTTCCCCATCATTTCTCAGTAGCTTGTGATAGACCAAAATCTTTGCATCCAGACAATTTGTTAATGTAGTGAAATAACGCTGCATCTCTTCCATGTCTTCTCTCTTTTTTTCTAGATGCTTGAAGCAAGAAGTCATCCTCTTCAACAAGTGACTTTAAAAAAAACACTTATGAAAATACAGATTCACAAGAAAATAACATTCCAATGATAATATTAATCCAAAAGCATTACCTATATATTTTCATCCAGTTCTAATTGTTTGTTAATCCACAAGTCGATGGTATTATTAGCTTTGTCTTTCTTCTTTTCCTTGCTCTTGCCAAGTTGGTCAAATCTATATTGTTGTTGGACTTGGTGAAACATTGCATCATCCATCTATATTGTTGTTGGACTTGGTGAAACATTGCATCATCCATCTCTTCAATTTTTTCAAACTTTGCAGCCGAGGGCTTGGTTCAATATACTTCCTTGTCGGTGAAGTGGGTTTAATGATCGACTTTTCTAGAAAAAGAGTATGGAATGCCTTATGTATCAGTAATTCCCATGGGGATTTTAGATACAGCTAAATTTATTGCACAGATGGAGAAACTTGTCAATGTATGGACTTCCGTGCTATTAGAGGAAAATTTCAATTAGATATCATATATCAAGAATCAAACCCAATTTGTTTCTCAACAAGCAGCTTGGTTTTCAAAATCTATTGAATGTCAGAACCTGGCTGGAAAAGAGAACAGAGTGCTAGAGATGCATGTGGATTGAAATTATATTCAAGTGGAATGAATGGATTGTCTTCATCAAGATGAACTCAGAGTCTAGAGTACATGTCTAAGCACTTATTGCTCTAGTGCGTAATATTCTCTTAAGTTGGAGATTTATTGTATATCACTTAGAAGAAAATACTATGAATCTTCAATCTTGAAAGATGGAAGCAAAGGAATAGCAAGATTGCAACTCAATATCCAATGAGCCAATATCCTCAGTCATCTTCAGTATTTATGATTTTATACCAATTAGATCTAGAGCAGCAACCTCCTCTTCTATGTCGTCAATCTATTTTAGAAGATGTGAGGGGCCGTCAGCACTAGATTCCTACTCCTCCTCATAATCCTCCTCCTGGCATGAAAGAAAAATTGCAAAAGAAAGGTTCTCCTCTAAAAGCCTACAACTCCTTGGATGAATGCCACATTTTGCTTTAACTGTCTCTGGCAAAATATCATACTTATTATTCATCATATTTTTCTCTCCCTTCTCTACCATATAGATATCTATGATATGCACACAGCCTCTATCTCCAATACATATCCTTCCTTCACATGTATGGTTCTTGAAAACATGAAGATATTCCCCTAGCAAATCACTGTGCTCACCAATTATCTTTGCATAATCTAGGGGTTTATTAAACATCTCATGGAAAATATGGAACTCCTGGTCACCTTTACTTCTTTGCAAGAAATAAAATAATAACATATCACTTGAATACTTATCTAGACAAGGAAATACACTCTCTATTAGGTAATATGATTCACTAATTAAAGAAAAATAGTAAGAAAAAAATGTAGGTTTCTATCTTCTTTAAGTTCAGTGCCTTGGAGCATAAGCGATCTTTTGAAAGCTTTTCCTATCTCCATATCTATAAATAACCAACGCATTTTCAAGTTTAGTACATAAGAAAGAAGAGGAATGCAAAGTAATGGTGTACTAGATGTTAGTTACCTGGTTTCGGTTTTGTAGATGTTGGATTTTCAAGGCTTTCTTCCCTTTCCAACTTTCTTCTTTTTCCCTTTTATCAATAAAAATTCAAAGGTTGAAATGCAGAATAACCCTCACAAGAACTAGCATAAAATGGATGATAAGAAATTATACTTACAAATTCCCAATCCTGGTGAACCTCACCAGCAAGGGAGACTTTTCTTTTGAGCCCCATCCTCCCTGTTAAAGAAATCTAGGGCTTAAGTGATGCAGATAATTATAATATGATACACATAATGAAATAAAACTACATAACATTTTGATAATTTTGAAGCCCCAAAACGTGATTTAGTGGCCTGGAATGCATATGAGGGCCCAATGATAGCCTCCAAACGTGATTCAGGGTTCTTATATGCATTCCAAGCTCCTAAATCGCGTTTAGGAGCTATCAGCATTTCTGGTTATTTCATGCACTACAAAATAAAGTACTTTCTCATATGGGTCCATTGCAAGAAGAATCTAGCTGTCCAGGAGAGGTGGGTGCAGGATAGGTGGCCACAGCTTAAGGGAGCTAGCTTAAGGGAGCAAGAGACAAGTGTGATGATGTCCACGTGGGAAATACTCCGGTTGGAGACTAAGAATCTTTTAGGGTTGTAGCAAATGGGTTTCCAAATAAAACAGTGAAGCTAGCAAGCAGATGAAGCAGTGTTGGAATTAGGGTTGCAGGAATGCACACACAACTTCAAGAAGATGAGGAAGCTTGAGCACAACACAGTAGTGTATTATGAGTGCCAAAAAGATAGATTACAAGCCCTAGAAGATAATGGGCGTATATACAATGCACGGGGGAAAAAACCTCCTAGTGAGGGAAAAAGTGCCCCGGCGGTCCTAAGTGTGTTCACACACATCACTACCATAATATGGTAACAAATCCCCCCTGGAGTGATGCGGTGAACAAGAGCTAGCACTCATGTATAGGGAAGTGTCTAGCTATGTGGACGAATCCACAAAAGGGAGTAAGCCCAAAGCTTTGCGAAAAGCTTCGAACTTCTCACGAGGCAGAGCCTTTGTGAATAGGTCTGCAAGGTTATCCTGTGTTGGCACATAAGCCAAACTGATCTCTCCTGCAGAGAGTCTCTCCCTGACATAATGGTAGTGCACCTCAATGTGCTTCGTACGAGCATGGAACACTGGGTTCCGCGCAACTGCCAATGCGCTCTGACTGTCAGTGAAGATGGTGGTGGCAGATGGCTGCCCAACACCCAAATCAGCCATAAGGCGTCTGAGCCACACACACTCAACCGTAGCTGTGAAAGCTGCCCTGTACTCAGCTTCACAACTAGAAGTGGCCACAGTAGGCTGCTTCTTGCTCAACCATGATATGCATGAGCTTCCAAGCATGAAGCAAAAACCACTCGTGGACACGCGTGTGTCATAACAACCAGCCCAGTCAGAATCTGAAAAAGCATGTAAATCTGGCGGCAATGATCCCCCCTTGGGATAAAACAACCCAAGATGCCGAGTACCACTCAAATAGCGAAAGATACACTTCACTGCCTGCCAATGCTTAATGCCTGGGCTATGCATAAATCTGCTCACCTGTGAGACTGCAAACTGAATGTCTGGCCTCGTAATGCATACATAAATGAGGCAACCAACAGCTGTCTGATAGAGTGTGACATCAAAGTGATCTCCAGCATCATGAAGACTCAACTTCAAACCTGTCTCCATTGGAGTAGCAATAGGCTTGCAGTCTTCAAGGCCAAATCTCCGCAACAATGTTTCAATATACTTTGTTTGACACAAAGCAATACCTCCATCACACTGCTTAAATTGTATCCCCAAATAATGATGCGAATGCCCCAAATCTGACATCTCAAAAGAGGCATTCAAATCAGCCTTAAAATCAGCAATATGACTCTCATTTGGTCCTGTGAGCAGCATGTCATCGACATAGAGAGCAATGATTAGATGTACACCATCCACACGTTTAGCATACAAAGTGCTTTCTGTTGGACTATTTTGAAACCCATGTGCAGTCAAATATGCATGTATTTTTTCATACCAAGCTCGTGGAGCTTGCTTTAAACCATATAAAGCCTTTTTTAACCTGCACACTTTGTTTTCCTGCCCTCTTTGAACAAAACCACGAGGCTGCGATACATACACCTCCTCATGCAAATCTCCATTTAAGAACGCAGTCTTTATGTCCAGCTGATGTACATTCCAACCATTATGAGCTGCTAATGCACAGATGCTACGAACAGTGGTCATACGACATGTGGGAGCAAAAGTCTCATCAAAATCAATGCCCTTCTCTTGAGCATAACCTTTTGCAACAAGCCTAGCCTTATGGCGATCCACTGTGCCATCAGGCTTACGCTTCAATTTGTATACCCACTTAGTGCCAATGGCCTTCTTGCCAGGGGGCAAGTCACATAAAGACCATGTACCATTCTTCATAATAGCATCGTATTCTGCTTGCATAGCAGCCATCCAATTTTTTGAACTTTGTGCCTCATCAAATGAAACAGGCTCACTTTCATCGCACATACTAGAAACAGCCAATGCATAACAATCTGACGCATAAGAGGCACCATGAGAGCCAGAACGAGTGCGACTAGACAAAGGGGCATCCAACTTGCTGTCACGCAAAGTCTGCACCAGCCATCTAGGCATATTCCTAGAGCCCTCAATCTCTTGTCTCTCATCCTCAAGTGCATCATGCACATCTGCATCAGATATAGGCTGATCTGTGCCATCATTTAAAACCTGCATAGGCTGAAAACTGCCTCATGAGGTATTGCACTTGACTGTGCACCACTGAAAAGAGGCAACAATGTATCATAGACATCACGTGAGCTGATATCTGTTTCCTTAGTACATGAAACCAAGGGCTGAACTGCATCTTCCACAAATACAACATCACGGCTAACCAAAATGCGCTTTGTCTGTGGATGATACAAACGATAGCCTTTGCTCTCAGCACTATATCCAACAAAAATACATTTGACAGCTTTGTCATCCAATTTTCTGCGATGTTGCACAGGCACTAATGCATATGCCAGGCAACCAAAAACACGTAAATGGCCAACAGATGGCTTGCGGCTATGCCAAGCCTCATATGGAGTGACAACCTGTAATGCTTTGGTGGGACACCTGTTTAGTACATAAGTGGCACACATGACAGCCTCAAGCCAAAAACCATGTGGTAGACTTTGACTCTTAACCATACATCTTGCCATTTCCATGAGAGACCTGTTTTTTCTCTCAGCCACACCATTTTGCTGTGGTGTATACGGCACTGTACATTGGTGTTTTATCCCACGCTCAGCCAGAAATGCATTAAATTCTGAAGACATATACTCCCCCCCTCGATCTGAACGGAGGGTGCCCATCTTACTTTCTGACACATTTTCAGCCATAACCAAAAACTGTTTGAAGCACAAAAACACTTCGGACTTTGCCTTCAAAGGATATACCCATGCATGCCTGGTAAGATCATCAATGAAAGTCACGAAGTAAAGGTAGTTTCCAAATGATGGAGTTTGCATGGGACCACAAACATCACTGTGAACAAGCTGCAATCTGCGTTCAGCTCTCACTGATCCATCTTTGGGAAAGGAAGCACGCTGCATTTTACCCAATATGCAGCCCTCACAAACATGCTTGACAGGTGCCTCAAGCTTAGGCAAAGAAGACACCATTTCAGATTTCTGCAGGCGCAGCAAACTTGCAAAATTCAGATGACCAAAACGTGCATGCCACAGTTTTGCATCTGAAATAGCCTGCGTATCCATAATAGCACATGCTGAATCCTCTACACATTTGCCATCCATATTGAGCTTATACAGCCCTCGACATAGTGAACCAGATGCTACAATGATGTCACCACAAGAGAGATCATGAACAGTACATCTGTCATCCACAAATTTTACAACCAAACCTGTTTTGGCAAATGCGGAGACTGACAGCAGATTCTTTTTGATCCCTGGCACATACAATGCATCAAAAAGTGTAAAGGTGTTGCCATTTGCAACATTCAGCACAATCTTTCCAACTCCTTTAACGGGATAAGAGGAGTTATTGGCACAAGTGACAGTATTCCCTGTGGGAGCAGACTCAAGGAAAGTGAATAAACTGCGCTGCGAGGTGATATGCTTAGTGGCACCACTGTCAAAGTACCATACATCTGAATCTACTGCAGACATACATGTGTCATGCAAAGATGGGTCATAACTGCACTGCGCATTGAATGCCCATTCTGTATCTAGCACAACATTAGCAGATTCATTGTTAGAAGGAGAGGCATCTGCAACAGCCATACTAGCCTCTTTCTTCTTAGCCTCTTTCGCAGCCAGCTTAGGACACGCTTTGATGACATGATCATTTCCCTTACAGTACTTGCAAAATGTCTTCTGTTTGTCACCCTTCTTCTCATCTTTGTCTTCCTTCTTTGGTTGCGCAGCATTTGCAGATTTCTGCTTACTAGAAGAAAAGCCAGCTTTACCTTTCCCGCTTCTCTGACTAGCAACAAAAGCTTGATCTGCGACACGCATAATATTCCTGTTTTGCCTTGACTGGTCTTCTTGCAGCAAAACAGAAACTAACTCCTCAAATGATAAGGCATTGGGATTGCCTTTCATCATCAAGCGAAGAGTGGAAGCAAAACCCTGATAAGAATCTGGTAGACCATTCAAAACAGTCTGCACAAGTGAACTGTCAGACAGGATTTCATCTGCCGAAATGAGCTGCTCTTTGAAATCCTTGATCTTTGTCAAAAAGCTATCCATAGAATCACCTTCGTTCATATGCTCACTCTCCAACTGTTTTCGGAGATAAGCAACACGAGCCTCATTTCTTGCCTGATACAATGTGGCAAGTACATCCCAAGCATCCTTAGAAGTCCTGCAGGAGCGAATATGTGGGATAATGGTACGTTTGACAGACAGCGCAATCAAGGCATGAGCCTGCGCATCTCTACCATCCCAACGAATCTGCTCTGCTGAAAGTGGTGGTTCTCGAACAGCTGCTACAGCACTTGTGCCTGCACCATCATCAACAGTACCTGTTTCTGATGTGTTTGCAGCATTCCCAGCCACAATAGGACGTGCATCAATTCCCTGCACAATGTTCCATAACCCCTTTGCTACCAATACATGTCGCATCATATATGCCCACAATGGATAGTTGGTGCCATCCAACTTATCCTCAGCAGCCAACATGCGGAATACATCATTGTTGTCAGCCATGGCCAATGACTGTACTACTAGATGTAAATGCTGTCTGCAAGAGGAAAACCTGTATAAAATCGACCTGTGCTATGTAGCACAGCCCAAAACAGACGAATGGGCACCTGTCCTGCAGATTTCAATCTTGACAGAAAATCTGCACAGTAGGACGATTTTGCCTGCGCAGTACTTGGAATGCAAAAACGGAGGGCGAAATGACTTCAGATCAAAATTCTGAAATGACCGAGCCCTACGGCATATACTAACCTGCAGACGCTCGTGAAACCTCGTCGCAATCGGAGGAGATGAAGCGGCAGGTGCCGGTGATGCTGCCCGGGAGGAGGAAGCCTGCTCTGATACCAATCGTTGGAATTAGGGTTGCAGGAATGCACACACAACTTCAAGAAGATGAGGAAGCTTGAGCACAACACAGTAGTGTATTATGAGTGCCAAAAAGATAGATTACAAGCCCTAGAAGATAATGGGCGTATATACAATGCACGGGGGAAAAAACCTCCTAGTGAGGGAAAAAGTGCCCCGGCGGTCCTAAGTGTGTTCACACACATCACTACCATAATATGGTAACAAGCAGGAGATGTGGAGAGGAATGAAGAGAGATTAAAAAAACGTTCAAAAAGTACGCAATAAAGTCACTTTTCCTCGATTCACGCACCACTTTTTGGCGTAATTTTTGAGACACATGGCCATAGTTTTTGAGAAAGATACGTACCTTTTTGACGCATTTTTCGAGAAACCCATTAGGAGTCTACCTTGTATTTGCATCATGTTATGGTTTTTGATTTTTTAGTGATTTCTGACGTCGCAATAAGCACCACTATAAACGACGCCCAACGGCGCTTATAGCGATGCAAGGAAAATTCCAAAGAACAAACCATTCCGTATACCATTGACACTACTATATTAAGTGCATGTATTCATATTCAGTTTTTAATTGCACACTTTTTTTGCCCGATTCAGATGTCTTCTACTAGTTTGGATAATGATAGTGGTGAAGAAGAATCCCATGTTCATGTGCACAATGCAAGAATGTTTGTGTACGTGAACGTTGAGTGACATTGGAGCATATTAGAAAATGGGGATTGTTTTGTTAGCCTACCCTCTCGAGCCAAGCTTTTTCTCAATAAGAAAAGAGGTGTTCTAACTTCTCATTGACCCTTATTTTCTTTGCCAAAGAAGTAGCCTTGCAAAGCGATAAGAGTGTTTCAGGAAACCTTTGACATAGTCTCATCGCTTTAGATGGCTATTGTCATCTAAAGGCTTTGACATAGTCTCATCGCTTTAGATGGCTATTGTCATCTAAAGGCTTTGAGTTGCAGTATAAGTAGCCTTATAAAGTGATATTATCACCTCTTCTGTCTTGCCATACACCCAAATGTTAAAATTACAGCAATGTGATGAGCTATGGTGGATCAAATGCTAGAATCAACATCATTAACAAAGTGATTAGATGATAATTAAGATGTTATTAGTGAGTAATTAACTAATAGCTTAATGTAGGCATGGATAATCAAAACTAGCAAATTCTCATTAGGCCAATGCCTCAATTTATAGTGTTTACATCCAAGCATCAAATCCCACTGATTTCTCCTTGATTCACTCCACCTCTTTTGCTTGATTCTCTCCACCTCTCCCAGAATATCTCCACACTTCCTAAATCTTCTCATGCTACCCTTTATTCTCTCCCATTAGATTCTTCTCACCTTTTCACAAGTTCTCTCACATTTACAGATTCTCTTTTACAGCCTCTAGCCAAGGGCTTGTTCCCGCACACACCCTATTCACTTGTATATTTCAACACCTCCCCTCAAGTGAATAATCCTAGAACACCTGGACCCTATACCAAGTTTCCCTCTTACTTGATAGTCTGCGACCAATGCCTCAAGTCCCTAAACTCATAGTCCTTGACACTCTCTCTCTATGTGTCCAAGGCTACTATAAGTGCCCGTGACCTTGACTAAAGTGCTCACACATACATCTACCACATGGCCTACATCATCGATGGCTCAGAGGTGGTTTTACTCTGTTGGGGCAGGTTACATTGGGTTGTGGGGTCTCTCTCTCGATGGCTCAGAGGTGGTTTTACTCTGTTGGGGCAGGTTACATTGGGTTGTGGGGTCTCTCAGAAAAGATGATCCGACTCCACTTCCTTTAGGAGCCTCCATGAAGTTTGCCGATGTCGTTCCTTCTCCACTGGGTTTGCTGTAGCAGTCTCTTGCCATGTGTCCTAGCTTTCCACAGTTGTGGCAAGTGAAGGTCCTTCCTCCTACTCTGCCTCTTCCTCGTCCTCGTCCTCGAGAGAATCCTCCTCGGGTGAAGAATGCTTTTTCTTCTCCTGCTGTTGAGTCGAGCCATTTCTTCTCTTTGCCTCTGCTCTCTAGCTCTAGTAGAGCTCCTTCTATCTCGTGTAGTTTCAATTCATGTACATTCTTTAGTATTGCTACAATATTTTCATATTCACCTTTGTCCACACTCTTCAGAAGCACTGCTAGTGCCTCATCATCTTCTACCTTTTTGGCAATAGCTGCCAGTTGTTGCTTAATGCTTTTATATCTGTTCAATTGTGTGATTAAAGGTTCACTTTCCTTCATATCCAATTTGTAGACTTGTATTAACAGATTTATCTTTGAATTTTTAGCTTGTGTGCCAAATAATTTATTGAGTTCATCCCATGCATCTTTTGCCCATTGTATCCCTGTGATGAATTTTTAGCTTGTGTGCCAAATATTTTATTGAGTTCATCCCATGCATCTTTTGCCCATTGTATCCCTGTGATGTGATCAATGATTTCATCATTTAAACTGAGTGCAATAAGTCCCAATGCTTTTTCATTCCTGCTCTTCCACTCATTTTTCCCTCTCACCTCTGGGCATTCATCTCTTCCCTCAACTAGCCCCCACAGATTTTTCCTCATGAGCAGATACATGGTTTTTGTCTGCCATGTGTAAAACTGCTCTCCCCATTAAATTTAGCTATTTCTTGTGCTGTACTTATGATGATGTGAAGGGGGTCTTACCTCTTGATCCAATTTCAAGATTCAAGGGCAGTGTCTACCCTTTTACAACTCAATCTGGTGTTTAAGAGATGATTACAACAGATTTATCAGCATAAAATCACCAGAAATTACATTAAATCAAGGGTAACCAATTTGTACGGAATGGTTGGAGTATCAAACCATCTCCGAATTGCAATCTGAAGTTATAGGGATCTGTATCAGATACCTAATGGTTAATTTGAACCCTCAATTGCACCAAAATACAGTGATTAGCACTGATTAATCACTGAATAGTAAATTAATCCTCTATTTTGTGTGCAGAAAACAGAGTATGCGGGGAGCCCAGATCTAAGGCCTTAGAGTTCAAATGAGCTCAAATGCTTTCAAGGCCATCAATAGCAATTAGTCTAGTAGAGGATTAAGCTAAGAAACACAAGATTTGACCAAACATTGAATGCTTAATCTCTGTTTTACCAAAGTCACTTGCAGATTTGATGAAGAGCTTGGATCTCACTGTAGACTTGATCAAATCAAATTCTGACTTCACCAGCTTGTAGAGCGTGCTTGAAAACCCCTAGGGCTAGCTGGAATTAGACACATTTCATTTGATGAAGTAGAAAATTCAGATTTCCTCCAAAAAAACGATGCCTGCAAATCGTGCTGCCGCCGACGTTTTGCGATGAAATTCGTCAATTGCTTTAGGCTGTGTGTAGGCCCTTGAGTCTAGAATGAGTCCCTAAAAGGGCTTGGGCTAATGTTGAGCCTATAAGGAGAGGGAGCTCCTCCACTGGCTGGGGGTACAGAAAGCTTCTTGAAAATAACTAAAAAATTGATTATTTTCTAATTATCTACTAATCCTAATTAACTAAATAATGGGCTCATAAACTTGATGGATTCTAGGCTAGGCTCTGATACCATGTTAAAATTATAGCAATGTGATGAGCTATGGTGGATCAAATGCTAGAATCAACATCATTAACAAAGTGATTAGATGATAATTAAGATGTTATTAGTGAGTAATTAACTAATAGCTTAATGTAGGCATGGATAATCAAAAACCAACAAATTCTCATTAGGCCAATGCCTTAATTTATAGTGTTTACATCCAAGCATCAAATCCCACTGATTTCTCCTTGATTCACTCCACCTCTTTTGCTTGATTCTCTCCACCTCTCCAAGAATATCTCCACACTTCCTAAATCTTCTCATGCTACCCTTTATTCTCTCCTAATAGATTCTTCTCACCTTTTCACAGGTTCTCTCACATTTACATATTCTCTTTTACAGCCTCTAGCCAAGGGCTTGTTCCCGCACACACCCTATTCACTTGTATATTTCAACACCAAATCACTTTTTAGGGCTAGTAGTGTACTAGTTCTTCTTGGAGTTGTTCATGGCAACCAAGAACAAAGTCAATTTCCGAGAAGAGTGGAGAGGGCCCTCCTATTGGCAAGGTTACTATAGCTAGAGCTCAACATCCCTGGAAGAAGGGAAAGTCAATGCACATATTGAACCAAGAAAAGAAAAAAAGATTTACTCAAAACATTAGTGTTCTAAGGTAGATCAGACTGGTCACTTGGAATGAGGTGGCAGAGAAGTACAGTCTACACCCTTCAGGAAGCGAGGATTTCCTCATAGAATTCTTTCAAGACACTATGTTAGTAGTTGCACATGCACACAGGTTGACATCGTCGTCCTCTTCGTCTTCACCATCAATCATGTTGACTTGAGTGGTGGGCTACCTCTTATTCTTCAGACAATTGATTGCAATGTGTCCTCATTGTCTGCAATTATAGCATCTTGTAATTTTAGGTACGGAAACTTGCGTTAGCTTTATATCTTCACTCTTCTTATTATTGTTGTTGGCATCTCGTTTGTCATTGTTAGAAGTTATGCTTCTATTCACATTGGTATTCTTATCAAACTTACAAAAAGAAACAAACTTTTTAAATTTGTTAGTATGAGACTCCTATGGTGGGTTGTTCTCCCTTGGTGATGTATTAAGAATTAATCAAAACTCACAAAAATACATCAAAAAAACCATATAATTGAATCTAATTGACAAGATTCAACATAAAATAAAATAAAATGACATGAGATAGAGTAGACAATACATATCTCATTGTTGTGGTTAAAATTGTCTAGCAAAAACAATTTAACACTCCAAGAACATGTGAATCTTTATATTTTTATATGCATAGGAAATATGAACTTCTGAATTTAAAATGAAATATTAACGAAGGAGAAAAGGTTAGAATTTAAGAATTACTATTGCAATAGTACTAGAAACAACAATTGAAGTAAGACTTGACATCATAAAAAATAAAATATAAACTGGTTATTGATATCAAAGTTGAAGAAACTTTCCTTGAGTTGAAAAGTTGTTTGCTATTAAAGAAAAAAGGAATTTGAAATGGATAAAAAATTATATCAAAGTTGAAGAAACTTTCCTTGAGTTGAAAAGTTGTTTGTTATTAAAGAAAAAAGGAATTTGAAATGGATAAAAAATAATATAACAAGTTCAATAATAAACTTTATAATCCTCAGTAATGCGGGTATGATTAGGTACAATTACTTTCTCGGGTGATAACTTAGTTTTAAGGTAATGAAGATGAATAAGAAATTCCTCATTAGATATTGATGAGTCATCCTCTATGCTATATCCCCAAATAATGTTTATGTGTTTCATAATCTAACAAAAATAGATATTCAGAGTGAAAACTCTAGTGTTGCCAATGGGTATCATAACAAAATATTCTTCATGGTTACGTATCCAAATCTTCGTCATCTTATTGATTATTGAAGATTCGCAAGTAATTGCTCAAAAAGAGCACCATTCTGTTCCGACAAATAGGCTAGATGGCTACACTCTGCCATGAGTCGTAGGAGTTTCGAAGGTGGATAAGGGTCATGAGGAGATGCCCGGGTCATAATGTTACAGATACAAGAATTTTGTCGGTCAAAACTTCCCAAATCTTAGAATAGAGAAACCACGGAGATCTACACTTTTGTTGGTGTAGAGTCTTACAACTATTTTTTGTCTCATTTGGGAGGTTTTGGAGTGGGTGTTGGATTGTAAATAAACAATAGACTGATTGATCTTTCAATATCAATCTTGATCTTGAAAGATGTATTGATCTTTCAATAAATTTTGGATGTATTGATCTTTCAATACATCCAAAATTTAAACACAATATAAGCATGAATATAGTGAATGACCAGTATCAATTCTATCAACCTTGATTGATAAAACAAAAACATAAATTTAACCATTTCATGATCTCTTAGTAATCAAAATAAAAGGTTCAAGTCATAAACGAGAGTTAATGTCAAAAGACATTACTGGGAAAGGTCATATGTTATTGCTTAAGATCATAAAGAAGGTCTGTTAGATTCTTGTAACACCACTACGGGCGTTACCATGAGAGGGGACGGCCTCTCGCTCACCACCCAGCCATAGAGGAAGAATGAGGATTTCCCCTCATCCCCCAGGCTATATAGTGTGTGGCCTGCCGTCCACACTAGCCTCGCCACCCATGACTCCGCATGGGCGTCCTCTCCCACTGAACCCCAGATGGCCACATCCTTGGCCATCCAGTCTACTGTCGGTCTCACAGGCGTTACAGCCTATGTGACATTACCCCCCCTTAAGAAGAGTTTTCATCCTCGAAAACAAACTGGGGAAACCTCTTGGAAATGGCACTACAGCGTTCCCAGGTAGCTACCTCCTCATCCCTGTCTGTCCATTTAACAAGTACCTCCTGGTACACTTTATGTCGGGTTTGTTTGTCTCGATACTCTAGAATCTTTTCAGGTTCATGTGGTATCTTTGGTGGCTCTATCAAGTCCACCAAAATCTCTGGAGAAACTGTGTTCTCTAGCCCGTAAACTGATTTCTTCAGTTTACTGACATGGAAGACAGGATGGACTTGAGAACTCTCCGATAACTCGAGTTTATATGCTACATCCCCAATCTTCTTAAGGATTTTTAAAAGGACCACAATATCTCGGAGAAAGTTTATCGCACTTTCCCGTTTTCATGGTTTCTGACTGCCCAGGAACCTTAAGGAATACAAAGTCACCTTCTGCAAAGGTCACCTTTCTACATCCTTTATCCGCATAAGTTTTAGCGCGATCCTAAGCACTACGAATGCTCTCACGTGCGGCTCTGAGCATATCATTCATATCTTCAAGAAAACCCTTGACAGATTGAATCTTCTCCTTTTCTAGGCCTACAGCCATCGGAGATCTCGGCTAGAATCCAAACATTAACATGAATGGTGTAAATCCAGTCGCCGCTGAGTGTTTGGAGCTGTTATAGGCAAACTCTAATAAGGGCAAGTACTCTTCCCAATTAGATTGCTTCTTACTAACATAAGAACGCAACATATGCTCTAGAATTTGGTTAACTCTTTCAGTTTGACCATCAGACTCCGGATGATCTGCCGTACTCATACTCAGAGTAGTATCCAACTTTTTGAAGACTTCCCTCCAAAAAAGACTGTTGAATTTTCTATCTCTATCCGACACTATATCGGGCAGGCCATATAGCTTGTAGAGATGTTCAATAAAGAGTTTTGCCAACTCTAGCGTTTTAACAGTTTTCTTCGTGGTGATAAACTTTGCCATTTTAGTTAACCTGTCCACTACCACCCACACCGAGTCATTCCCTCGACTCGTCTTGGGTAAACCGGTAATGAAATCCATGGAAATGCTTTCCCATTTCCCCTGAGGAATCTCCAGTGGATGGAGTAGTCCTCCAACTCTAAGACGTTCATGTTTATTGACCTGGCACTTACTGCATTTCAGCACATAAGTCTGGACGTCCTAAAACAAACTAGGCCAATAAAATTATCTTTTTACTAGTGCATAGGTCTTCTGAATCCCGGGATGACCCGCACTTGGACTATCATGACTTTCTTTAAGAATTTGGGCCCGAAAGTCACCAATAGTTGGTACACATACTCTACCTTTGTAGAGTAAGTACCCGTCGTCAATGGAGTAATTAGCATATTTCTCTCCCCGACGAAGTTTATCACTCCCCTTTGAAGCCGTTGGCAGTCAAAGGTGATGAAGGGCCTACGTCAGAGCTCTCCGGCTCCAAACTATACCCAGAAGACACAGCTAGTCTCTCCGGACTAACCATCGCTTCCCTTCCTGTTGCACCTTCAGCCAGTCTCTCCGAACTAGCAACAATCCGTACGAGGGAGGTGGTCGCGTCTGTGAAGAAGTGCGTACGCGTACAGCGCGCCCCAGACCTCTGTAAAAGATGGATCGTGCTCACATAAACCACATAGTGACTCCAAGAAATCATTCTTGAAGACTGTGAAACTAAGTTCATTAATCTGTGGCATGCGATTAAGTGCATCTGCCACCACGTTATACTTACCTTTCTGGTAACATATTTGAAGGTCAAACTCCTATAGAATCTCCGTCCACCAAGCTTTTCTACCCTTCACTTCACTTTGACTTGAAAGCCATTTCAGACTTTCATGGTCCGTCCGGACCTCAAAAGAAGCACCATATAAATAGTGCCTCCACTTTTTCAGTGCATGATCTATCGCTAGTAACTCTCGCTCATAAGCCGAGTAGTTACGCTGCGCACGATCTAACTTTTTCAGTGCATGAACTATCGCTAGTAACTCTCGCTCATAAGCCGAGTAGTTACGCTGCGCACGATCTAACTTTTTACTCTCAAATGCAATTGGGCGTCCCCTTTGCATAAGTACGGCCCCAATGGCCTCATTACTAGCGTCTGTTTCCAAGACAAACGGCTCATTTGGATGGACAATAGTCAAAACAGGTGCAGCTGCTACGGTCACCTTGAGCTTATCAAAGCTCTTCTGTTGGGCTTCCCCCCAACTAATGTTTTTAGTTTTTGACCGTAATTGGTCACTCAACGGGACTGCGATCTTCGCGTAGTCCTTCACATACTGTCGGTAGAACCCCGACATGCCAAGAAAAATCTGCAGTTCCTCGAAATTCTTCGGCGTTGGCCATTTAAGAATAGCCTCTACTTTTTCTGGCTCCATCCGCGTACCATTGGCGGATATAATATAAGGTAGTGAATTTCTGTTTCAAAAAATTCACATTTGCTCTTCTTTGCAAATAGTTTGTGCTCTCGCAACAACTCGAACACTAGATGCAAATGCTCTATGTGTTCTTTCTGTGTCTTACTGTACACAAGAATATCATCTAGGAAAACTACTATGAATTTTCCTAGATATGGATGTAAAATGCTGTCCATCAACATCATAAACGTCGCTGGAGCATTGGTTAGCCCAAATGGCATAACCAAAAACTCAAAATGCTCGAAACGGGTCCTAAATGCTCTCTTCGCAACATCTTTTGCTTTAATTCTAACCTGATGATACCCTGATCTCAGGTCTACTTTTGTAAAGTATCTCGATCCATAGAGTTGATCAAACAACTCATCCATGCGTGGCATTGGATACTTGTTCTTAATCGTTATCTAATTCAGAGCCCTATAGTCTATGCACATCCGCATAGATCCGTCTTTCTTCTTTACCAGAAGAATAGGCGATGCCTACGGACTTAAACTAGGCCGAATAAAGCTTTTGTTCAAATATTCTGTCAATTGTTTTTCCACCTCCTGTGCCTCGGAGTGGCTTAATCTATAAGCAGGTTTGCTTATAGGTTTTGATCCTGGCATAACTTCGATGCCATGGTCTACTTCTCTAGATGGTGGTAAACCATCTGGCAAATCATCAGGAAAAACATCCTGAAATTCCTCTAATAAATTCGTTAAAGTATCTATGTACTTTTTCTTTAATGTCTCTTTCGCCTTGGATTTTTTCTTGTTTGAATCGCATGCATGCCAAACAGATTTTCAAACAGTGGGTCTCGTCCAAGGCTATTTTGTTTTCCTTGTTTGTCTACGCAAACATCATCTACAGTTTCATCTACGGAAATAGAATTTAAAAGAGGGTAACAAGCATATACCTCTGCTATCTGGTCTCTGCGGACCGCTGTGCATAGCTCCATGGAGGAAATAAGTGGTGTGGCGGGGACAGTATGGTCGCCCTGCAGGGTAATGACTCTACCTTTATGCTCAAAACGTAGTGTATTATGTAGGTAATTCCGAGCTAGACTAGGGCCCAAGCCATACAGCCACTCCCTGCCTAGATATAAGTCTGCTCTGGCTAAGTGCATGACCTGAAAGTCAAGCGGAGCCTCATAGTCCTGCATAGACAATGGGACCCCCAATACTACGGTATTCCATAGTATTCCATACCGTTTTGTCATACCCATTGGCTAGGCCAACAGTATACTCATGATCGCTCTGGGTCTCAGTCAACCCCAACTTCTTGACTAACGAGTAGTTCAAGAAGTTGTGGCTAGCTCCATCATCGATAAAAACTGTGACTCTACGGCCACCTATGGTGCCATACATGTGCACCATGTCATGCGGACCTACAGTAGGCTGCCACATCACTGGTGTCACCGAACAAGCGTGATGCTCATCACAATGACACACTGTCACATCGCGGAGCTGAGAGGGAGTCTATGCACTGTATGCAACTGCCTAGAGGATTTACCATCTTTTTTGGGCTCGTTGTGCCACTCGTGCTGGCCTTAGGCTTTGGACACTCAGCCTTCGTGTGCCCTACATCGTTGCAATTAAAGCAGCGATTTTCCTTTCGCGCTTTAATATACTGCTCTTTCTTTTGGTTTTCGCTGTCTCTTTTCTTCCGGGATGGTCACGATTTTTTAGACCAATGACCAACCTGTCCTTCCTGGTCCATCCTATCCCCTTGCTTATCACACTGCGGAACCCTTTTCTTTTAAGGCCTGACCTCCTCTTCTCACTACCCTCGGCCCTGCTCGAACCACCACGCGCACTATGACGCTTGATGTCATCAAATATCTGCGCATACTTAATTGCCTCTGCTAAGTCTTTAGGCTGTAAGGAATCTACGTACTCAAGGTAGTCATCTTTGAGGCCTCTTTTAAAGCCTCGCAATGTCTGGAATGCATCGATCCCCTTTAGCTTGAGTACTATCTCTCTATAGTCTGAGATGTATTGAGTCAGGGATTTGTTCTCCATCGAGCACTTGTCCCATAACTCCCGGCTTCTCTCCGCCTCATTAACAGGCAAAAACTCTTTTCGAAACATCGTTTCAAACTCCATCCAAGTGGCAAGACGAGTTGTCAAACTCATCCACCACTTGTACGCTTTGCCGGTTAATGAGAGGCTAGCCTCTACGGGCTGTATCCGGCTAGACTGCTGTCGCAGCGTGTGCAAATCTGACCACTTCGCTAGAAACATGTTGATCGAGTCCTTGTTTCTCTCCTTCACCTCGCCACCAAAATTAGGCGGCTTTAAGTCTTTTAATAACGACGAAGCTGTCTCTACGGACGGCCCCGCAGGCGCATCGCGGCCTGTACTCCTGCATTTACTGGTGAGGCTACGCTCACCCGTGCCGCAGGAGCTCGGCTACCACGAGGAGTCGGAGTACTAGCCGAGGCGGCTGCCAGAGCATCTAACGGTGTGGAGATGCTCTGTAGCATCGTGACTAAGTCAGCCTGGACTTTATCCATATTGTTCAGTTTTGCATTAAGATATTTAAAAAGTCCACTAGAGAGCTCCGTCTCTGTCAGGACGTCAGCAGGGTCCAATAGGTCATAATTGTCGTCGTCATATTCTAAGAGGTCCTCCTCGGTCCCCTCGGCGACATCGGTGTTCATGTCATCTGGCTCATCGGTCAGAAAGGGGACATCTGCTGCGGCCGCTCGGGCTCGCTGGGTCCTAAGGCGGGGTCAGCAGACGAGGAGGGCGCTGGCGGATCAGACGCACTCCGGACGACCGGACAACGATCGGGCGTATACGGCCTCACAATTCGAAACCCGCGACCGAGGACAAGAGACCTGAAAACCCTAGAGGAGTAGAAGACGGTGGGGACACACTCCGCCTAGCAGACATCTTTAATTCTTGCACAAAGAAAAATGCGAGAACTCAAAAATTACAAAAACGCTAATAAAATGAGCAGTGGTGGAGAGAGAATAGTCACCCCCTTACGGTCGACTGCCGATTTGTGTTGCGCTGCGAGCCTCTACAAGCGTCGCTACTTCGGGATGCTCCGATTCGAGAGAAAGGTGCCTGCAACTCATTAAAAAAATTAATCTCCGCGAGAACCTTTGCCTGAACACCTTGGATTATCCCTCGCCGGGATTATCCGTCCACTGCCAGGAGAGAGGTGTCCGTTTGATTAACCAAAAAATAAATAAATTTGTAGCGGCATTCGTTGGATTAAAACACAAATTAACGGCCGGCTGGCCGCCGCCTGTGGGCCAGGCAAGCCGCCCGCTGTGGCCAGGTCGGCTGCTCGTTGGGCAAGCTGGCCGCCCGTCAGGGCTAGCCGCCGGCTGTTGGCTGCGCCCTGGTTGCCGGTCGTGGGGCTGGCCGCCCCCATCGGTCGTGGCTATGCCTGGTCGTGGTGGCCGGCTGCTGTTGGCTGTGTCCCCACACATAGTGGTTTACACCAGACGACTTCAGCTCTCTACACCAGACGGTTCGGGGCTGGTCTTTGCACCCCGTAAGAAGGTTCTAGGGCTGGTCTTCGCCCCCCCCATACAGTGGACAGCAAAGACAGCCATTTTGTCTCTTCGCAGTCGATGTCTCTCTTCGTGGGGCTGGCTGTCTGCTGGTCGTGGCTGGCTGGTCACCTGTAAGCTGGCCGCCGACAGCACCAAGCAGCCGCTTCTTTTATTCACAGTCGACCTCATCAGACGCATAGCTCCAGTCGCCTGTCTCTCTTCACAGCCATTCTCTCTCTACACCAGACGACCTCTCTCTCTACACCAGATGAGTCCATTATGGAGATAAGGATAAGAGTTTTTTGAATGGTTGAAAACCATTGAGTGGGCTCCGGTCCCCGGTCACGCGCACGGACCCTGACCCAATCGAAACTCACGCTCTGATACCAGTGTTAGATTCTCGTAACACCACTACGGGTGTTACCACGAGAGGGGACGGCCTCTGGCTCACTACCCAGCCATAGAGGAAGAATGAGGATTGCCCCTCATCCCCCAGGCTATATAGTGTGTGGACTAGCCTGGCCGTCCCATGACTCCGCATGGGCGTCCTCTCCCACTGAACCCTGGATGGCCACGTCCTTGGCCATCCGGTCTGCCCGTCAGTCATCACAGGCGTTACAGCCTACGTGACAAGGTCTCTAAACTAAATAGGACTTAAGATTAGTGCAATCTTTCAAAGAAGGAGTTAAGCTCATGCACTTGTGTTAATGGAGTTCCATACGAGCTCACATGTACATAAAGAGGACAAGATAAAAATTTCTAACACATCTTCTAGTGTCTCTAATTCAAACTAGTCCAAAAGAAATAATTTTGTACATGTTATTCTTTCTAGCAACAATGGACATAATTTTTGGCATAATTTCATAAAATCTTGTATAAGTACCTTTATAGGGTATGTAGGGCATGTGTACCTCAAACTTGAAGAGGTCAACGTTATGCTCATAAGTTTCCCAATTATCATAAAAGTCTAAAGGGAAGTCTCTAATAAGGTTGCTCTTAGTGTCACATGATGGAAATTTTGCTAATTGTTACACCATCTCTTGGTTTTAGAAAGGTCTTAACTTATGCTTTCGTAAAGGAAATAAAAGTTTATGTATATATAAGCTATTTAACACCCTCGCGTAAAAATTATACTTAAGGTTTTGGACCACTTAAATATTTACTCCACAAGCTTTAAATTTGAGTAAGAATAAAAGCTTTTGAAGCGGTTTAAATAAACAAGACTTTTTAAATTTATAACTCTAGAAGGTAGGCTTAATAGTTTTATATTATTAGCTATTAGCTTTTATAGGTATTACATGAAAATTAGATAATTTCAGCTTTGTTTTGGTCAAAAAGTAAACACCGATGGGCGCAGACGGAAAAACAATAAAGGAAGGAAAAATCCTAGAGGCGGCCAACTATATTAAGCTTTTGAGAATTATAAGATTTTAAAAGCTTATAACTATAATAATCTTTCAAGCTTTTCAAAGTCTTAGAGCTTAGGCTCTCCTTTTCTTTTCTTTTTTTTCTTCCACGGCTATAGTAAACAGCCCTGCCCGCAACACAGGAAAGTCTTTTCCCCCCTTTTTTTCACACTATAAATTGAAACTCTTTCTTTAAAAAAAAACTTAATCTTTATAGTAAAGTTTTTAAATCTCAAAATTAATCTTCTTCAACAAATCAGCAACAAACAGCACGCATCGCGATTGGGAGATGGGAAAAGAAATTTTGGAATGCCCTGAGGTTGAGGTTTATGAAATTTTTTTAAAGTCAAAACTATATGGTTTAAATAGCTACTATTTAGTTGCTTTAATAAAAGCTTTAATAGCTTGTGTTGCCATGGTTTTCGCAGCCAGCAGTCTATGCATTTCCGCCTGTAAGGCTAAATGGAAAACGACAATGATGAGCATGAATATGAGCCTTTCCAATATACAAATTCATATGATTAACACTCAGCAATTTTGAAAATAGGGTAATACTCCTCTTGATATGCTGATTTTATCCATGGAGATGGATCTTGAAGGTGTTGAAGATTGAAAAAGGTGGTTTACAGGAGAAAGGATGGTTTTTAGTTTGAGAGAAGTGGTTTTTAATCAAGTTGGCATTAAACCTTATCCCTTCATCTAGATTTTCATCAAGGATGGTTTTTAATCAAGTTGGCATTAAACCTTATCCCTTCATCTAGATTTTCATCCAATGGCTCATAAATTTTCCATAAACCTTCCAAGCTGAGCTCTTAGCATTTTCTCTTCTTCACCCTTTAGATTTTTGTGAGCCTCCCCCTACTCTTTAAATCCAAGTACCCTATGCTCTGATACCACCGTCAGGATCTTATGACATTTTGGAGAAGAATTACTCAAACTCAAACACATAAATTAATAGACATAAACTCAAACACATAAATTAATAGACATAAACTTTGCACAAAGCGAAGACCAAAACCTTATGTAAACAACATAAACCATGAAAGCTAGAAAATAGAGAAGAGGTCACTGTCGACACAAGGTTGGGTTCAATCTCCCTTGGGTGAGTGTGGCCCATCGTATGGCTCACCCATATTTAAATATATCAATGCTTGATTTTACTAAAAGATACTCCAAAAATAAAGCCTTGTAGCTTTTTGAGTATTTGAGTGTACAAGCTGTTTCCAAAAATAAAGTAAGCCTAATTATAGAGTCTTGGGCCTACCAAAAGCATAAAAATACTATTTGGTATGTACAAAGGTTTGAGGCTAAGGGCTTCCAAAATATAAA
Source organism: Cibotium barometz (assembly GCF_041138505.1). Classification (NCBI taxonomy): domain Eukaryota; kingdom Viridiplantae; phylum Streptophyta; class Polypodiopsida; order Cyatheales; family Cibotiaceae; genus Cibotium; species Cibotium barometz. The sequence goes on from NC_141085.1 coordinate 2,025,190, forward strand.
TGCCAAATATGAAAACCTAAGAGGTGGTCACCTGTCTTCCAAGATATCTCATTGTGGTCCAACACATGTTCCACCCGCCACTAACATATAGTCCGCCACTCAATCATTGCCTACACCAAAATAATATTAGTCAACACACACAGCTGATTAAACACATTAATCTTGGAAAATGGTATAAATAAAAGGTGCAACCCATACACAAATACTAACCCAATCTACATACTTCACATATGGAATTAAAATAATGGCATCACTGTTAACCTAAATATACTACCTTGCACACAAGAGAGGGAGAGAAGAAGAGAAACAAACCATGCAAGGGTCGATTTGGAGAATAGCACTTAACCAACCCTAATGAAGGTTAACTCCCCTATGTGAGGCTGCTAGGGGCTCCTCCACCACCACTTGTGTCACCCAAGTGGAGATTCACAAGCTAGGTGAAGAGCAAAGAAGGAGAGAGCTATGGAAAGCTCTACCATTCACTCAATGCCAATATGCATGCAAGAGGGATCTTGGTAGAGAGACAAGAGAAGGGAGAGGAGAAGAGAGCAAGACTCAATTGAGACAAATGGGATTGTCCCTTTTCATATTCCATAAAATGTCTTATATACATGAACTCACTTTTTACAATGGCCGATCGCCCATTTACAATTGGGGGGCCAAAACTAGCTTTCTAGCTCTATGTACATCTCATTCCAATGACCGACATTACACAAGCCATATCTCATATCTCTTTTATCAATAAGTGCTTTGCGTGGTTACAAAAGGACAAGTTACAAGAAGCGTGACCATGCTTGAAAAATGATGTTAATCGGAGTGGTTAACATACCCTCCCATCCTTAATTCAGGTCCGTCCTTAGATCTGGCAATGAATCTAACAGTAGTAAATCGGGTAGGTCCGGACAAAGTCGTGTCGTGAGGTAAGATGCAGGGGGGGCTCGATGGAAGACACAGTAGCTTGTCCAAAAGGTTTTCTCAATCATATCTTCGAATGTTTGGAGGTGCCAGGTAGGTATCCACTAGATGTGCTCATAGTAGCCAAATAGTTGCTTCATTGTTGGCCCTTTGTTGATGTCAAAGGCTAAGCCTTGAGTGCCTCTAGCAACGTGATGATCAGATTGAAGAATCTGATGGTGGCAACCACTGCGAAATCTGGTGTTTGATCATATATACTGCTGATCTTATGGAGGCACTTTAGCATGTTAGTGTTAAGGAAACCCTACCCTAGAGTGTCATGGAAAGTTGCCTATCCACCGAGCTTGAGCTAAGCCCAAGAGCTCCATCGTAGCTACTCGTCACACTACCGTCCTTCCACACTCGCTGTCACCTTGAGGCGATTACTATAATCCAACGAGTGATGCACGCTCTCTCACAAAGATCGTGTGGGATCTCCGCCTGCTAAAGATGATCACGTTGGTTAAAGCCTAATCACTTAAGCAAGAGGGAGATAAAGGAAGCAAGAGGGAAGCATAAGAGAATAAGTGATTAGCACTAATCACTCCCAAACCCTAACCCTAAGCACACCACACATGCTAGATTAGAATTGTAAGAGAGAGGGAGAGAGAGTACACTCCACTTCTATTGCACAAATGGGAGAATGAGTTACAACAAGATAAATTGGCTTTTATAGTTCCAAGCCGTTTCCCACTAGGCCACCCAATAGTAAGTGACCCGGGGCGCCCAAAACATAGTTACAAGGCTTTTCTCTATGGTTTGGCCAACTGACCAAGGTCCTCTTGTCTGTCCATCGAAGCTCAATACTTGGGAGTGTCTTTTAGGGCATTTTCCTCATCAAATGATTGGATTTACAATATATAATGCTGGCGCCCATAAGTGTGCGGACATAGTTGTTCTAGGAATGTGTTAAACAATATGTGGTTAACATACACCCCTTTCTAAATTCGATCGCATCCTCATGTGGTAAGTGGTTGTCAAGGTATGCGGGGAAGTTAAGGAAACCCTACCCTAACGTGTCGTGGGAAGTTACCTATCCTCCAAGCTCGAGCTAGGCTCAAGAGCTCCACCGTAGCCGCTTGTCACCGTCGTCCTCCCGCACTCGTTGTCACTCTGAGGTGGTTTCTCTAGTCCAACGGGTGATGCAAGCTCTCTCACGAAGATCGTGTGGGATCTCCACAGAAGAGGATCGGTAAACAAGTGGCAAGGGGGGGGAATTCCGGAGGGACAAGGAAGGAACACGCATGGATACTGCTTGTGCTCTGAGATGTTGTATGTCGATAGCGATGTACATGAAGCTCTAGCATCTTTGTCAAGAAACCGTGATGGGTATCTTGGCTCACGTGGATGTTGAGTCATCAGGCTGTTGCGTTGTTCTTTATGTTTCTTTTTGGACTTTGTCTTCTTTTGTCATTGGAGCTATGGGATCCTGTGTTGATAGGAGTGGTAGTCGATATGGTGAGGATCCATACATGTGGAGCCAAAGAAGAAGTTAAGGGTAGGATTGATTAGGCATGAAGCACAGCTATTCGGGTGGTGAAGCGGGGGTGATTAAGAAGATCCAGGCAATGGGTCGTACCATTAACCAGGCTTCTGACCACCATGAAGCTCTAGCATCTTTGTCAAGACACCGTGATGGGTATCTTGGCTCACGTGGATAATGAGTCATCAAGTTGCTACAGTGTTCTCTTTGTTTCTTTTTGTGCTTTATCTTCTTCTATCATTAGAGCTCTGGGATCCTGTGGTGTTGATAGGAGTGGTAGTCAATGGCGAGGATCCAGACATGTGGAGCCGAAGAAGAAGTTAAGGGTAGGATTGATTAGGCATGAAGCACAGTTATTCGGGTGAAGCCAGGGTGATTAAGAAGATCCAGGCGATGGGTCATAACCATTGACCAGGCTTGCGCCCACCATGGTCCCCCTATCCAAAGATGTACCTGGATGGCTGCTGATGATGAAGCTCTATGCGGTGTCTGTGCATAGGACTGAGCCCAGTGAGAATTTTAGGTGTCATGCATGGGCAAGGGCAAAAGGTGTGCCCGTGGTCCTAATCACCTAGATCCTAATCACCTAGAGAATCTTTTTTTGTTTTTGTTTTACATGTTTTTAATTGATCAGCACCTTTAAGGAGGGTTTTTTTACTGAGTGGCCCATGTGACAAGATTTGTGAGCTTACCTTTGAGTTTAACTTTGAGTGGTTGGATAAGCTCAGCCATTTGTAGCACTGCTCCTTGGTTTGGTGATGAAGTCGAGGGACAGGGTGGAGCTTCATGAAGGAGGCTCCGTTGGGGAAAAGGGGTGGGAAATTTGAGATTTTGAGTGCCCATGGGTTGGGTGTGGGCAAGTTTGTAGGATTTTGTTGAGGAGGAGGGGACTTGCCTCTGCTCATTGGTCACCAATCCATCTTTATTGATTGGATAGGTACTAGCATGATGGGTGTGGTTTGGGCAAACTGCTGAGGGGTATGCCTTGGGAGCCAAATGATAGAATTGCCATCATGGAAGCCTTGGGCATGGCAGGAGCTCATCGCGTCAGAGGGATTTGTAGGCAGCATGGACTATCTCCCAGCCTATGTGGTGGTGGAGATAGCAGAGGGCGTCGGGCTGTTCACTGGGGTGGGTAGGGGTAAGGGCAGAGCCCAGGACAGAGAGATCAATGGTATCGTTTTGGGTAGTGGGCTACCCAAAGTGTAGGAGATGGGACCAGCTAATGAGGTTAGCTTGGAGGGGATGGGTAGGGAAGTCGAAGAAGATGTGGGGATGGGTGAATGAAATCTACCCTAGAAGAAGAAGGGAGCTAGGAGGGTGATGCTATGAAGTGGTAGCTTGTTGAAGATATAGGAGTAGGTGGTGCGGGAGAGGGGTTTGTTGATGAATATGTCGTGTTAGATTAGATTGAGGCAGACGGTGTTGTAAATGGAGGTCGAGGAGTTGGTAGGGGCTCTAGGGAGGTATGGCAAGGAGAGGGAGCTGTGTTGTGGTGTCCATCAGGGCGTCGACCTTTTTGCACTAGAGACAGGGCCAGATGGTGTGGGTGGTGGTTGGGCGGCACGTGCTTCCGCTGCGCTTCTTTGTGGTGGAGTGCCTCCTCTGCAACCTTGCGGTAGCACTGGAAGTCGAGGTCCTCTTCCGCCGCGGTTGTGGCTCTTTGCCTGAAAGTCCTCTGCTGCTGCAGCCTGGGCAAGAGAGAGTTTGGGGTTTCAAAGAGATTTTGATCATAAAAAGCTTGGCATTGGGTGGGGTTTCAAAGAGATTTTGATCATAAAAAGCTTGGCATTGTGCCTCCTCCTCTCAGCAGCCGAGTTCTACAGCTTCCGTTTCTTCTATGATGGGCCCTGGCTACATTGGTGGGGGGAGGTGCTCCTTCTTCTTGGGTTCCGAGTGATGGCGCTTTGGCAGTGGAGAGGTGGGAGAGGATTGGGGGGGAGGTAGAGATATAGGTACTACATCTAGCCTTGTTATAGCTGCACTGCCCTGGGGAGCTCCTCCCATCCAACAGCATGGTAGAGTACCTTTGTGTGAGGAGGGTTGTTGTTGCTGCAAGCTTTCCTTAGGGGTTAGCACATACTATGTGCATCTCATTATGTGAGTATTTGGCCTAGTTTACGAGCATGTTCTGGTGAACCCTGGCTAGTGTTGAGAGACTGCACCTGCTAAAGCGATCGGTCCACCATGTTGAGTAAAAATGAGAGTGCCCTGGATGACATCATGAGCTCCTCCTGTGTAATATTTTCCCACTCTACTCCGTCCTTGGTGGTGCTTCCCCTGAAGGTGCCATGAGTCAATCATGGGGAGTTGGTGAGCCGCACGTAGGGTTGTTCCATTTTGGGGAGGTGGAGGGCTTCTCGGACCAAGTCTACATTGAGATGGACGTCAATATCCCTAGCACTTGACATGTGGCCTCATTGGCATCATATGTCTCTATAAAGTAGAGGTAGTCGACAGGTCAGGGCCCCAAGGTTCCATAGTTGGCTCAGTAGCAATGGCTCGGTAGCAATGACAATGACAATGTTGAATGAGAATGGTACGGTCGTGGCATTTTGAGTTGATGTTGGTACGGCTGTGACAACAGCGTGGTTTTGAATGGTACGATCGTGGAAATTTTGGAGGAGAATGGTATGGCCAAGGTTGGTACGGCCGTGGCAAATAGATTTTATTTTTTTTGGCACCCTACAAATAGGTTTTGTACTCGTGGGCTATGTAGCCACCACCCCATTGCGGGTTTTGTACTGACTCCATGCCCAATTTGCCAAATGGAGGAGACAGTTCCAATTGGGTGATGGCTAGGTTAGTATTTCCTTGGGGAGTTCAGAGGCTTGTAATGAGGGAGTATCTCAGAATGGAGAGGTTAAGGGCTGATCGGGAGTACTCCAAGATAGCCTGATAATGACGGGTAGGGGAGTAGCCGATGTCGAGGGTATGGACCGTGGGCTTCGGTTGAGGGGGCAAGGGGTCATGACTTTGTATTAAAAGACCACTCACATTATATTGTGATGATGTCTAGATTGTGTTATAAGTGCCCTTGGAATGCTCCCACATCAAGTACATCAATGAGGACATCTTATAAGCCTTAACAGATGTAAAATCCATGGGGATTGTAATAGGCACCCTCTTCTTGGGGGCCTTACAGATTGGAAAAGCCTTGGGATTGGTAATAGGCACCCTCAGGTCATTCATTCTTGGGGGCCTGACAGATGGAAAAGCCTTGGCGACGTTGGTAATAGGCAACCCTCAAGTCATTCATTCTTGGGGGCCTTACGAAGTACGTAAGCGAATCTTTCATGATGTAAAAGAGGATTCCCAATTATGCAATAGAGCGAGTGTTATTTCTACTCCCTTGTGATTCTCCCATGAGCTTATCTGGAAGTGTAGAATGCGAGAGGTTAGGAGAGCATCGCCACCATAGCTCCTCACATAGGTCTCTTCTCGTCTCTCTTCTTTCTCTTCTCTTATATCATGTAGGGCATTGCAAAGCACCAATAATTTATGAGGATTGCCACTCCAAGTCAATCTTTCATAATGCAAAAGAGGATTCCCAATCATGCAATAGAGCGAGTGTTCTTTCTACTCCCTTGCGATTCTCCCATGAGCTTGTGTGGAAGTGTAGAATGCGAGAGGTTAGAAGAGCATTGCCACCATATCTCCTCACATGGGTCGTGTCTCGTCTCTCTTCTTTCTCTTATGTTCTCTCTTCTTTCTTTTCTCGTCTCTCTTCTTTCTCTTCTTTTCTCTCTTCCTTCTCTTCTTTTCTATCTTCCTTCTCTTCTCTTCTCTTATATCATGTAGGGCATTGCAAAGCACCAATAATTTACGAGGATTGCCACTCCAAGTCTTGTGAAGACCAACTTGTACAACTTTCTAGTACATACTCTCAAGAGGAACACAATGAAGAATCTCTCAACAGAAACACAACGAAGAATCTCTCATCCAAAAGAGGAAGAACCTCTCAAATCACACCACATGTTGAGATAACAATTGGAACATCACGTAACAAAAATGGAATAAGAAGCGAAATGTCATCAAAAGAGGGTAAAATTCTTGGACCAATGCCCAAGTTTGTTTCAACAAATAAGTTCCATATGACACATATTTGGGTATCAGTTACCAAATGGAACAAGATAAGAAGTCAAAGATATATATTATAAATAGCCCTCCAATTCTACTCATCATAGGTATTTTCTAATACATACAGGCTCAATAAATATCCACAATAACGTGTCTTGAAAAATGGGGTAGCACAAGAACCTTCTTACTTGCTTAGCATGAAATCAAATCATCTTAGGAGTACATAAGAATATTTGCCCAAAAGTGACAAATTACACAAGAACCTCCTAGTATTCGATTTTGCCAGTTGTCATCATCGTTTGTTAACAAAGGAAAAACACATTGTTCAATTTAGGGCACATGAGCTACAACAATTAAAGAAGGTAAAATAAAATTATGATTTCTACATGAAAGTAAGCAAACAAAAATGTGAGATTGAATGGCCATAGCATTCAACATGGTGCAAAATGAAGAAATAGATAACCTAAATCTCAACAACTAAATGTGTAAACCAAACAATATCACACTCTTCTATAAGAAACACAACCGCCCTTCACATTTAGATGATTGTATCCGTGTTTCTTTGGATCTCCTCTCACTCAATTGATCTCTAATTTTCACTTCACTAACCTTTTGCTTACTGAATTGCTCACTAACAGTTCATTTTACTAACTTTTTAAAGTTGCAACATTGGCCCGCCGCTACACTCTACTTTACTCAAAATACTTGATAAAAATGGGGAAAAAAAAGAATGAAGGGGAAAAAAAATCAAGTAACAAGTATAAGTGAGGCCTAAGAATCATTGCTTTCTCTATCTAAGGCCTAGAGTAGACTACTATGATCATCAAATTACTAAGACTCTGCTAACCCTTGCAATTACCAACATCTTTCCATCATCCCCACCTTGCCTTATTTGGAGGGACAAGAGACCAATCAAGCATCTTTAAGACGTGAGGATTCCCACACCAAGACTCATGGGGAACAACATGTAAAAAGAACCATGACCATGTGACAACAAGACAAGATAAGCATAACAAAAATGATGATGTCACACGCACATAGAAGCTTGATTGTAACATCACTTTGGTACTAGCAAAGTTGCGAGCTGTGTGGCCCATAGCTATAGGCATGAACGTAACTGTAGAGAAGAAGCAACACCACATAAAGCTCTTGGAGAATGGCTTTCAATTTAGCAGTAAGTTCTCCCACGACACATGTTGAAATAACAATATTACTTAACAACACAAAAGACATTGATGTCCAATATTAATAGATCAAGTCACAAGGGATTAGGCAAAGCTCCACTTTACTAACAAACTAAGAGTAGGAGTATAATCACTTTTTACACCCAAAAACTAAATAGACACATGGAAAAAAGAGAAATAGGGGTTAATTTCTCATCGCCTAGCTACACTAATGCAAAAACATGAATTTATGAGATGGAGGCACTCATAATTCAAGATTCTTGGTTAGTTACCAAGACCACCTCCAAGCCAGCTTTTGATAATCATTACACTCTAACATGTGTCAAGGTTAGCAAGAATCACCCTTAGACTGGCCTAGCTAAGAAGATTGCATTAGATGTATGATAATGAGATCATATTTTCTAGTATAATGACAAAGGCATGTGGTTGCAAAATAAATCAACAACAAGAATGATGAGTACACATGTTGGGTGATGATGATGGTCTCATCTCGACTTCAATGCTTTGGTCCAATTTCGGGTAGAGTAGTGGAGCATGGAGAAGCAATTGATTCAATATTACAACTAATTGTAAGCTCACAATTAGTATGAGTAGATGATGTGTTGGATTTTTGGATGGGAAATGACACAACTAAGGTAATGGTTGACAAAGTTCGGAGAGGAAGAGAAGATGGGGATATTGATGTGCAGAGTTGGGTGTTAGGGTCAATGCTACTCCCACGCTGAGAGGTACCTCTTCTACTTCGTTATTTTCCTCCATAGATTTGGCCTTACTCTTAGTTTCATGGCATGCATCTATGTTCTTGGTGAGCTTGTAACTGTGTCTTTGCTACCAAGGCATGCATGCAGTCCATTGAGATTTAGACTTCAATATTGAAAAATTGGGTTAGTATGTTAATCTTGTCTCAATCTTAGCAACAAGTGTCTACTCAATAGCTCGAAAACAACTTTGGAGATTGACGCTTCTCTTCTTTTTCCACTTTTTGTTGTCCTTTACTTTGTATTGAAATTTCTTAAAAATGCAATTTGAGGTGGTTCACAAGCTTTTGGTTGGAAGCTGTGATTTAGTGACTAAACATCCACTAGTACGATTCACAACTAAACATCCACTAGTACGATTCACAACTAAATTTGTCAAATAGCTACAAGTTGTGCTTCTTGCGTGATCGCACCACCCCTACCTCTTAAAGTGAAGGGCATGGGTTTGAATCTACCCAAGTGACATTAATTTCAGTGCCAACTCTCACTATTAAAAAAAGAAAGCTACAAGTTCTGATTCCATCTAGAAGCTAGGCTAGTGGAAAGGTTGAAGATTTTTAAGCCACTATCAAAAGTTCAGAGCTTTTGGCTCTCTTATTTGCCTTTTAGATGTTGATTGAGCTTACTGGTGCAACTTGTTGGGTTGTCGTGGAAAAGAGTGTGAACTTGGTACGTGCGTCGGTCCCACTAAGGCAAGGGGGGCAACTGAAAAATAGGACGAATATTTACAAAATCAAGTCCCACGAGGAGAAGAGGACGAGGAGCAAGCGGAATAGATGGAGAAATCTCATTCATTCTAGCCTTGAAAAAAAAAGCAAGGAAGATTGTGATTGGTCAAAGTTGTTGCTTGCTGTCACCTCTTTCTTGATTCCCCTCCGGGTTGTGTTATTACCTTCATTTTTTATAAGGGCTGCTAGGGGTAATGAGTATACAAAACCCCTGCAATGGTTGGTTGTGGCCAACAAAGAAACAATCGAAATGAGATTCATGGGAGATTCTCCATTGGCAGCATGGCAAGATCAATGGCTATGGTGTTATCCTCTTTCGAAGCTTACTAGCTTCTCTCTCTCTCTCTCACAGGGCTCCATGGCGATGGCTTCCTTGGATCGAGCTCTCTTCTCCTCTTCGCTCAAACCTCCTCCTTTCCCCTCGCCTTCGCCTCTGCTCTTCAATCGCACCCCTACACACTTCACCTCTGGCCCCGACTTCGACCACAGCAGAGCTGGCTTTCTTATCGAGCATTTTGAACGCCATAGCCCTCAGCACCTGCAGATTGCATGTTTGGCTCTGCAGCTCTCTGATTGCTCCGAAGGTCATGACCGGCCCAAAGAGAACGCTTGCCTTTCTGCTGCTGCTTCTCTGCTCGGTCTGCTACACTCGCTGAATTCTGTTGTTTCCTTTAATCCGAGCCCTAACCCTAAAAGGATGGATCGTGCTTGCCAGTGCTCCTCCGACTATCGGTCATCGTTCAGCGATGCGGGTGAAGCAAGCTTCGTCCCAGCTGCATCGTCAAGCTTGAAACCGGGTGATGAAAGGCTGTGCAGCAAGGAAACATGGCAGGACACAGCAGCGGATGGGGATGGGAATGGCTCCCAGGTTCAGTATTTGGAAAGGGGGGTTGCTGTTGGTGATCCTATTCGTTATTTTGGGAGTGACCAACGAATCGGTGATGGTCATGGCGCAAGAGCCGATCAAGTGAAGCGCAGCGAGAGCAGCTTGAGTTCCTCTGTTGATACAGTTTCAATCCCTGTGAAGGAGCCAATCTATGAGGTAATAGCTGGTACGTAGATTTTCCAGTACTTCCTATTGCTGTATGTGTGTGTGTGTGTGAGAGAGAGAGAGAGAGAGAGAGAGAGAGAGAGAGAGAGAGGTTGATTTATTAGTGCTGCGAGACTGTGTACCCCGCATAGTTGTATCTCTCCCTGTCAATATACAGTCAGGACTCCAGGTGATGTATATGAATCCCCAGGTGTCCTGGCATCTGGACAACAGAGCATGGGTGTCACCTCTCTCCGAGCCATATGTAGTCATGATTCCTTGTGACATATGAATCCCCAGGTGTCCTGGCAGCTTGACAAACCTATTGCTTGTGATTGTTGTGAGAAAATTGTCTCTCCATGCGGTGTATGGGTTTGGTGGGTTGTCACCCATGTTATCTACCCCTTGTGATGCTCAGTGCATGGGTGAAGACAAGGGCAACTGAAATGTATTTACATATCATTAGAGCCCCTGGCTGGGTAGCACCTATCAAGGACGGGATGCCCCAGACGCTGGACAGGTGGACGTACAAATGTGGACTAGCCAGTGGACAGACACCCTAATGTGGACATGCCAGCCTGGTTGGGCAGTGAAAAGTGGTGCCTGGAAAAGGTTATAAAAGTGCAGTACATGTTTGGGGCAAGATATTGAATCCTACAAATGAGTGTAAGGGAGTCTTTTAGGTGAAAAATAGGGAGAAAGGACAAAAGCGACTGCAATAGTTTTATCCACCAAAAATATTCAGCATCTACAAATAGCCCCCTTGTTCCCTTATTCTTCAGTTTTGCAAGTTTTCCTTCACTAAGCCATCCTTCTCTTAGTCATGGAGCAGCTAGGAGGTGCAGATTTCAACCCTAAACTTCAGCAGCAAGTGTTTTTTTCCTTCTTCAGCAAGTGTTTGCTTGCAAACATAGGCTCTCATGCAACTTGGGTTGTCAAGGAAATTGTTTTTAAATTTTTTTTTTCCGACTAGCCTTAGGTCCAAGATCCTCCCGTAGTGTCCCCAAGGTGGTAGCCTAGTGGATAAGACCTTGGACTTTCTACGGGAGGTCTTGGGTTCAAATCCTCTTGGGGACATCTTATACTAAGGGTGTGTTCACGTGCAGGTGGGCACGTAGGCAGCCATCCGCACACCTTAGGCCGTCATCGTTTGATCGTCATGGTGCTTGCTTCCACCTTCCACTTCGGCGATCCTGCGCGGTGACAACAGTGTGCAATGTTTGTCCTTCAAGCTCACGTTCTGGATTAGGGACGATGGTTGCCATGGACATCAAAGATCGTGACTCGACTTATGATGCCCAGTTCTACCTAAGTTGTGCAGGGTGTTCACTCCAATCGGCCGAGCGACTAACTTGTGGGGTTTGTCCCGCGGCTTGTCCACTGCCGATAAAGTGGCCAATATTTGGAAAGGGTGGTACCCCCTTGCGGTACTCGGGGGGGGGGGGGGGGGGGGGGGGGGGGGTCCTGGTTAGTATGGTGTGTGTGCAGTTGGGTGAAATTCCCATGTGCGACTAGGAATGGAATAAGACCTCATGAAAAAAAAAAAAAAGATCCTCCCATAGTTACTGCCGCCCGTAGACCTACCACTGAGGAAGCACCAAGGGGGTTTTTGAACCTAGGATCTCTTGGTCCTAGGCAAACACCTTCACCACTTGAGCTATCACCTCATTGGCTGTCGAGGATGTTCTTGAGTAGAGATTTGATCTTCTCTTGAGTTCTCTGTCTTGAGTCACTTTGACAAGCTTGTACATAGAGGGTTTGCTTTTAATTATAGTAGTTGTTGTAGGCTATTGGTGTGTGCTTGTTTGGAGTTTTCCATATGGGATACATTGTAGCCCTAGATCATAGTTGCAAAAGGATAAAGTTTCCAGGCATGTATTTGGGAGGAATCTTCCTCGAATCTTCAAAGCCATCATGTGGAGATTCTTTGACATCATTGGTGGTTTCTTGAGTAGCTGTGGCTTCACAAGTGGACATGACAGTTGAATATTGATGCGTCTTCACGAGAGGCGGAAGCATGTTTCCTCAACCCGAACGAGGAAAAAGTAGAGTTTTTTCTTTGGTGTATTGGAGAGTTCAATTTCTTGAGTATGTTCTTCATGAGGGTGTCCACAGGGGGGATGGAGCTCACCAGCATGGAGTTAGTGGATGTTCGTCCAAGCATATATGGCCAAGGAAGTACGGGTGGACACAAGTTCGAGACATAGCACATAGTCTATGCTATGCATGATGGAGTTGATGATTTTAAGCTTTGTGAGTAGATTCTCATGAACTCAAGATCACACTTCTGCTTTTTTGTTAAGTTTGGCAAATAACCTGAAACTTCCATAAATTAGAGAGTTCTTTCCCCATTATCATGTCTCCCACTTACTACCTCGCTGCACATGTCTGCACCAAAACTAACGTAAGTGATTGACCAAGGATGTATGGGAGACATTATCACCACTGGATTCTATCATTGCTGGTGTTGCATATTGACCACCTCCACCCAATCTGACGCTCTCTGCCATTGAGTAAGAGAGGCTTTTCGAGTTGTGGTAGAAAGGCAAATTGGTGCCTAGTGAAGGCTAGTCAAGCTATTGATTCCCCCTGCAAATCCGAGGGCAAGGGAGACAATGCAATGTGTGGCCAACAAGTACCTCTTTGCCACTGAGGTTTCTTGGTGTGCAATGGAGAAAATTTAAGGAAACGTCTCTTGCTGTCCCTTGACCCTTGGTAAAATATTTGTTTCTGCAACAATGTGTTTTTACTTCCACCTATCGCAAGCATCTAGCTTCCTCTATGTCAGATAGCCTAGTGGAGGCGATTATCTTTAGTTAAGAGTCTGTGCCTTGAATTGACTTAGACAGCAAGTAAACCTTAAAACATCCACACGTACATAAGAAACCTGCATTTGGTCCCAATGGCCGGGAAAGCCTCCTAGTGATGATGTGTCTGTAGGTCTGTGTTGGTTGATGCAATGTTTGTACTGCAACACAAGTTACAACCATGCACCATTAAAAAGGATCGCTGATAGTGTAGGCACTTATAAAGAGGCAACCATGCACCATTAAAAAGGATCGCTGATAGTGTAGCACTTATAAAGAGGCAACCAAGGATTTTGCAGGATGCCCCCTTCAATTTTGCATTTGAGGCTAAATTATCAATTGAAGGCTGACTCAACCTCCAAATTTGATCTACAAATTGAATCTTTCCAAAGGCAAAAATTTTTATGGCTACCTTTGCTAGTAGCAAAGAGAAACTTGCTTTTATGCCAATGTCATGCATTGGGCAGAATCATGTACCCAATCTTGAAAAGGACCATCATTGATTGTCTTAATCTTTGAAGCAAAATGTAACAAGACAAACACAGTAGAGAATTTAAGATAGTTTAGGTATACATGAAAGCTGTAACAACGGGGAAACCCCACAAGTTGCAGAAAGCGAGGCGGATGCATGTGTGTAATAAGAGTGTAGCACAATAGTGGGCTTACAGTAGGAGTGATGACATAAATAGTTTTTTCCTGTGGCAACTGTGGAATAAGGCAATGCTAGATTAATGGGTTTTAAGCAATGGTACAAACAAGTTGCAAATACCCATTTGCAGAAGGGTGTCTTGCCACTATCTAGTGTTGTTATTGTAAACTTAAACAACACATTCTTATCAATAATGGTGTCTTGCCAGAAATTTAAAATTCTTCATAGCATTACCTTTCTTTGCCAATGCTATTTATCTTGCAGTCTTGATTTTTAAAAACAAGTATATGAATTATATTGGAATCTAACTTTTGGAATCATCGCAATGGGAAAATCACAAACTCAAATTAACACTCTCTCACTTTCTCAATTGATTTGGTCCTATTGAGCGACACTCACATTGCTTTATATCAACATGCTTTATCAAGTTATTTCATATTAAGATAATATGAAGCTTGACCCTTATGGCTAAACAGATGAAATTTGATAAAATAGATCACTTAATTGAAAAATTTAGCCACATCAAGCAATTAAATAGTAGACTTGGATGTAGAAAAGCACTATAAAAATTGCTTCAGTTTTGGGGATTAAATTACAAATTTTTAGACTGAAATGTAGTGGCACTGAAATGATAGTAGTGGCACTGTATATCCTTTGTACTATCACCACAAACATCATCATGTGATCACATCACTTATGGGTGCTTGCAGCATTCAGGACCTGTCATCCACACTTCTTACATGTTATAAGAAAACTCAAGACACTAATTATCACCTTATTAGGCTGTATATTGAACATAAAGGGCCATTTGGCAATGCCTAATTCAGTAAGGAGATTCGATCAGTAATTCTGGCCGTTTGGGCTGTTTAGAGATAGATTTTAAAAACATTTTGCCAAGGAGTAGAAGCTGAAGCTGTTTAGCCCTATGGAAGGTTATCTTGGTGTTGCTGTTGTTGCTATCACTGCATTGCTTGTTTTGTTGTGCATGCTTCCTGAAATGGAAGTTTTTGTGATTCATCGGATCCACGAGAGCTTCCTACTCAAATACCTGTTGTTATCAACACTCTTTAATACGACTGCTTTTTCATCGAATAGAGAAAAGGTCAACTCCAAAAATCTGCTAATGTGGATTGAAAGCTCAAAACTTCAAGAATAAGCTTGTCACCTGCTGGTGAGCTTTAAAATCTCTAGAAGGCCGCACAAACAAAATGCGAGCGCGCACTCATTGTTGGCAAGAAAATTCAATCAACGATCTCAAGATTTTCCACAAGTCACCTTTAACAACTTTACTTCACCATGTAGCGTGTCATCCTCCACCGGCTGCTCATGCCTATTCTGGTTTGGCTGTACGACAACGCTGTCGACTCTCGACTCTCAACCTTCGACACCATCTGGTGCGTTCTCTGGATATCTGCTGACCTAACGGACATGCCTGTAAGTTGTAATTGTGCAACCTCCTCTTTATGGGGACTGGGCAACCATCCCTCACCATATCTGCAGCAGGGATCTATTAGAGATCTTTCTGCCTGGAAGACTCCAGCTGATTGGGCAGCGGTGGTTGATGCATTACTTTATCACCATGTCAAGACCGGGATAGCTATTTCAAGGCTAGGTAACGTGAATGCTGATTGAGATGGAAGCTAGCATGAAAAACAAGCGAAGATGGGGGCGCCCTCAAATCTACCTTAAATATATTAGATATTATAAATGGTGAATGTAGGACGAATGGAGGGATTGTAAACTAAGATCTCAAAAAGGTGATAAAAAGTAGACGGTTCAAATTGGTTCAAGCTGACTACCTCCTCACTCATTATATCTTGCATAAGGCAGGACTGATGGATGCTAATAAAAGCATATCTACACCATACCTAAAAAATTTCAAAAACAAAAATTGCAAAAAATACATTTCCTCCACTGATATATCCCCTTGATGATTGACCAAAAGAAGCTTTGACTGAACCAAGAATCCAGTCCTCACAATATCTTGCATAAGGCAAGACCAAAAAATCATGGAGGACGCGGGGGTACTGAGGAGGAACTCAAGCATTTGGAGTGATAGAGATCCTGAAACCAGATGGGAACACAAAACAATGAACAGACACTTCAGATGACAGCAAAGATATGAACACAACACTGAGCCGGAACGGCCGGCCCCCCGTAGGAACTTCTTTATTGATAGAGAAGCTTTTACAGGATACCAAGGTGCGGGTGTGAACGACACCAGATCTTTCCACAAAGTATCAGCACAATTCTTGACCAGATAAACTATCCGGTGCCAAGATGCAAACACCTCTAGAAGCTGTCCAAAACTGTCACAAAACAGCTCCCAAAATCAGCTCATAAACCATCCATAAATCAGCCCAGTACGGAGCCAAAAGCTACCCCGAACTCCATGCCAAATCAGCTCCATAAGAACTGCTCTCGAAACTGTCAAAACAGTCCCCAAAACAGTCCCAAATCTCAGTTCCAAGATCAACCAGATATGTGAGAGAGGAGAGGTCTCCTGACACCACCAATCCACTGTACGGCCTGCACACAGCCACCGTCAACACCTACACAGCCGGCGCAAAGAGAGAAAAGAGGAGCTGTACCACTGCTGAATTCCCTGTACGATTGGCGTATGAAAGGGCTGAAGCGCTGAACAGCTGATATTACTTTGTACAGTCTGCACAAGAAGAGGGCAGAGCTGTACGGTTGCTGTACACTGTACGGCCAGTGCAAAAAGAAGGAAAAGGCTGCCCCCACTGCTGCACCTGTACGGCCGCGAGCGAGAGAGAGAGAGAGAGAGAGAGAGAGAGAGAGAGAGAGAGAGAGAGAGAGAGAGAGAGAGAGAGAGAGAGAGAGGGGGGGGGGGGAAGGCTGCTCCACCCTTGATGAAAGAGGCACCTCCCCTTAATAAACTCGATGGGCTAAATTTGCCTTGCTTTTCCCCCTTTTTGCCATAAGTGGCTTTGTCTTCCAAAAATAGCAACTTTTTAAGCTTGCTCCTCAAGCTTGGAGCTGGGCGCCCTCTTTTGTCCACAAATACCTGTCTCATAATCAAAATATGTCCACCCCTTTGTTAATAAAGTGTGGAAACACTATCTCCTCTCTTTATTGATAAAAACCCCATGGTATTTTTTGTCCAAAGGCCATCTTTCAGGCCAAAACCTCGTCGGTTGATGCTCCCACTTTCTTTTGTGGAAAAATCCTCGTTCACACCTTGGTTCCACCTAGTGTATAAACACTGGTCGGGATGGGTGAGGGACCAAATGGTGAGAGATCCCGACAACATTAATATGCAACGCCAATTGTCCATTGAGGAGTCCAAAACCCAAACTCTAGTGTAAGCATATGACGTGATGATGTGCTTGTTCACAATGCCATGCTCACAACCTTAACCACCCAAAACGGCCTTGGGCCACACTTCTTGACAAAACAAAAGTGGAGGACAAAAAGGTATTGCCTATGTGTTCAATCACAGGAAGAAGCTTCTGTTTAGCTTGAGTAGCATACCTTTATTGGTGAGCCTTGAACCAAGCTTTGATGGGTGGTCTTTTGGGCTAATATGATTTTTTTTTCCCGGGAAAAAGATCCTTCAATTAGTTAAAGAAAAACAGCCACAAAGGGCTAAGTACAACCACGAAGGGCTAAATACAAACTCGCGTCATATAAGGGCGGGAAACAAGTGATCATAAGGGGAAGAGATACTTCTCTTCCGGCTAGCCGCTCTGTGGTGAGAAGGCTATCTCATCCAAGGGAAGGGGGGGGGGGGGGTCCAACCACACAGGTGGTCTGTAATGCCAAATGGGGTCAGCGTCTCTATCTGTGCAGAAAGGGCCAGGCCTCCAAAGTCCCAAGAAGGCTTCCCGCCGCTTCTGCATGTGGCCAGAACCTCCCTGTAACTTCCCCCAGTGACCGCGGAGGGTGTGAATGATATCAAGCCATATGCTCCTGATGGTCTCAGCCGGCGGAGTGTGGGTACCCTCGATGGCCTCGCTGCATCTAGCACGCCAAATGTGCCAAGCTGCGATGCTACTGCAAATCTCCGATCTCTAGCATGAGCCTGGCCGCCAGTGATGCGGAGAATCCGTTGCCAAATCTGTTGAGCCTTTGGGCAATCCCAAAGGCAATGTCATTGAGACTCCGAGACTTTACGGACAAGTCGATCTCCGAAATTATCCCCTAGATACTGTGGACCATTTCGTATTACACGAAGGATTGGTCCTGTGTGCCATTAGCCAAAGAAAGAGTGTGATCTTTCTAGGCCGAAAGCTGTCCCAAAGCCTCTTCTAGAAATCTGAAAGGAAGCGTTGTGATAGGCCCTGTGTGACTGCTGCTGTCGGTGTGCCATCTATCTTAGGCATCTGGATCCTGCGGCCTAGCCGCGCTGTATATGCAAAGAAGGGGGCATCCAGAGTCTCCTCCCGATCTGCAGGATCATGCCAAGTCCACTTTCCTGGGTCCCACTACAGCCGCGTGAGAGGTCGGCACTCCCAAATCCATAGCCGCCATTGTCTCTCCCTGGCCACCTTGGCCGGTGCGGAATCTATGTGCCATTCCCGTGCCTGAAAACTGATCACCCTCACTCTCTGCAAGGTGCAGCCTCTGAAATCCTCCAAGGGAAGCTCTGATCTCTCTAGTCTGTCTTGGGATCCAATAGAAAAAGTGAGCAGACCATTGTCATCATCTGCTCCGTGGACCACCACAAGGATATCGTGATTGGTAAACACTCCTAGCCACCCTGGGAGGTCGGGTCTGGAATAGGCATTAGCCACTCTTGAGGGATAGCTGAGTTAATGTTGATGCTGAGCCTATCTCGACCTCGGATCCCTGTCAGGCCTCTCTCCTGCTCCTCCAGGGGTAACTGCATGTGTGCAATCCAATCTCCAAGAGACCTGGCTGGTCCCGTGCTCAAGGCTCCCCAAGATACATGCGGTCAGGCCCCTAACATGTGGCCACTGGGTAAACGAATAAGTTGACCATCAAGAGTAGATTCTCGATGCCTCAAATAGATCATATTCTTGAGAGGTTGAATGGGGCTAAGGTGTTCTTGAAACTCGATTTGAAGAGTGGGTACCACCAGGTGCGGATTGTTGAGGGGGACATCCCCAAGACAGCCTTCCGTACGGAACGGGCCCACTATGAATTTGGGTCATGCCTTTTGGCTTGACGAATGCCCCAGTAGTATTTTCAACTACGGTTGATTAGCATGACATTGATGTGGAGAAAGTCCTGAAGTTGCTGGAAAGCAACGAGCTCACATCAATGAGAAGAAGTCGGAATTTTATTTGTTCGAGATTCATCACCTTGGATATATAATTAGTGTAGAAGACATTCGACTTGATCCGGCCAAGGTGGCCGAGATTGTCAATTGGGAAGTACCACAAACTGCTTATGACATTAGATCCTTCGTGGGTATATGCCAGGCATACTCCACCCACATAGACAAGTTTTCTAACCTCTCAGCAAATCTCACCGATCTGCTAAAGGGTGTCAAGACAAGAAGGCAACGGATTCGAATGACTCCACGAGCGTTGGAAGCATTCAAGAACCTCAAGGTGGCCTTGTCAGAGGCGCCTTGTCTAGCACTTGCCTCATGGGACGAGCCGTTCCAGGTGATCACCAATGCGAGAACATTGCAATTGGAGGTGTATTACAACAGAATGGTCATCTAGTAGCTTACATGTCTCATAAGTTACTGCCCGTAGAAAAGAATTACTCAGTTTACGATCGGGAACTCCTCGCAGTTATATAGGCCTTGAAACATTGGAAACATTTTCTTTATGGCCGTGACTTTGAGGTTCGCACTGACCATCAGGCATTACGCTGGATTCAGACAATGCCAAGTACACAGTGGAGTGATCGACAGCACCGCTGGAGCCAGATATTCTAGCAATTTGGTAGTATGATTGAGTACCTTCCAGGAAAGGCCAATCCAGTGGTTGATGCTTTGAGCAAGAAGGGACAAGTGACTTTGATTCAGACCACTAGACTAGACCTTGTTGGTACGGGACTCGATGACATGAAGCACACGTACACGGATTTCGAGGAATTCGGTACACAGTGGGAACAGGCATTGGATGCCACAGGACCATGCCACTTTTTGATACGCGATGGTTGGCTTTTCTACAAAGGCCGACTGTGTGTCATGAAGTTGTTCAGGGCAACTCTTCTCCATGATGCCCATGACGCCATTACTGGTGGTCATAGGGGCATGAATTCGACTTTGGAAAGTTACAAAGGCAATACTATTGGCCAAAGATGAGGCGAGATGTGTTTTCATATGTACAACACTGTGATATTTGTCGATAGGTGAAAGCTCCTCGTGGGAAGAAGATAGGGTATGCTGCATCTGTGGAAAATCCCCGTTCACACCTTGGCTCAAATCAGTGTATAAAACACTGGTCGAGACGGGTGAGGGACCAAATGGTGACAGGCATTCTTTGATAACTTTGGTACTAAATTGAATTTTTCCAATGCATTTCGCCCACAGACGGACGGCCAGATAGAAATCTACAACCAGTTGGCCTTTGATGTGCTGAAGTGTTATGTCCACGATCAGCAAGGCAAGTGGGAATCATATTTGCCTTTAGTTCAAGCTGTTTTGAATGATTCTTTTTCTTCAGCTATTGGCAGGACTCCATATGAGACAGTGCTTGGAAGACCATTCCAATCACTATTGACGAGGACCTCGTCTTCAGTACCTGAAGTGAACAGATTGATGGAGTCTTACCAAGAGATTTTGGGGTCAGTAAAAGACAAGTTGGCTAAAGCGCAGGAGGCCTACAGTCGACAGCCCAATAAAGACTGAAGGGATATAAAGTTTTCGGAAGGTGATTGGGTTTATCTTCGGATTATGAAGCAAAGGTTGAAACAGGTGGGCAAGCGATGTCCAAAGTTGTCATTTAGGAGCTTCGAACCTTTTCCCATCCAAAGTTGTCATTCAGGAGCTTCGAACCTTTTCCCATCCAGAGAAAGATTAATGAGGTTTCAATGAAGTTGAAGCTACCTCCGAGTTGGACTATGCACGATGTGTTCCACGTCAGATGGTTAAAACCATATGCAAGTCCGATCCCTTCAGAAATTAAAGACGAGGCGGAACAAGATATCCTTGATAAAGCTGAAGTTATGTTCTAGAATAGATTCTTTTGCACTGCTTCAAGCATGGCTTAGGCCGAAGACAAAGATAGTTCCTCACAAAGTTTCAGGACCGAGGGACCCACGAAGCGGTATGGCTTGATAAAGAGTTTTTCGACGACTATCTGGCGTTATTGACGGATT
>NC_141085.1:2056125-2083625 GCF_041138505.1 Cibotium barometz
TCTCGAACACAACGTCTAGAGCGTAGACTGATGGAAGTAGAACCTCGAGTAAGCCTTTAAGCAATCATGCAAAGCTATTTTTTTCTTGCAAAGGTGTATTTTTTCTTTTTCTTGCAAATTGCATGAGTAACTCAATGGTTGCAGATAGGTAAGCATCTTGCTTTATGGTCTAAGAAAATGGGAGTTGGAAATATTCACGTCAATGAAAATGTGTAATGGGCTAGTAAATAAACAGTGCTAGGTGGTTTGTGTAAACTAGTACTTACCTGAGTGTGAACTAGGGCTTAAATAAAGCGGTTTGTGTCTGTGTGTGAACAACTGCTAAGGTTTCTCATGTACTAGTGACACCTCTTTGGACAGAGATGTGATTTATTTTCTTACATTTAACATTTTCCAGATGCATTACTTGTCATATGTAGAGAGAGGGAATAGTGGCAGCACAGAGAGTTAATTTGCTGATGAATGAGATGTCAGGGAATCAGGATACTGAGCTTGTAAGAATGTGGTCAAAGCAAGGAAGAGATGATGGGGGGTGTGGGGGGGGAGGATGAGGGGGTGACTATTCTGAAGAGGAGTGAAGCAAAGCAACGGGGGGGGGGGGGGGGGGGGGGGGGGGGGGGTGGGGTTGGTTTGGGGGTGGGTGGGTGGTGAGGAGATGGGAACTTGCAAAATATGAGAGGAACAAATGTGCTGTTGAAGAAAATGTGTGCAGGTATTTACCCCTTGAGAAGTTAAAAGAATGGAGTTAATGCTTTGCAGGTATTATCTTTATTGGAAGTTCTACCAAATCGTTTGACTGCCAATGTTTTGGAAGAGCTACGTCTCAGCAAGCAAGCATTGGTAAGGCACTTTGGAAGAGAACTATAAAATAAAAAGCTTGCATTATCTACATTGAAGACTTGAAGAAGTGCAATCCAGCTTATGATTGGCATTATAGGTGGAACTTGGATCCAAAGCAGGTGCTCTGAGGCAAATGCTACTGGAGCTCTTAGAAAGCCCACAAGAGATCCGTCGGATGACAATAATGGGTCGTGGGTGTACCATAAGAAAAGAAGATGGCTCCATTGAATGCACGGTTTCCTCAGACAAGCAATTAGCTGATGGTAATCTCATACTGCCATGTTGGTATGCCAGCTGCATTAGTGTATCTCCACGCCATACCAGGGTGTCTAAGACAAATACGTGCATCCCACAAATAACTGTAGTTGATTTTATGTACCCTAAGGGTTTGGTGTTTTCATACTCGTAGATGAGGAAGAGGAAATGGAGATGCTTTTAGAGAACTACTTACAAAGGTAGTGGATTCACTTTTCCATCTATTGCTGTTTCTGTCTGATTCACTAGTGACTATCTGGACCTTGATTTCATGAATGATAAAGTTCAGGAAGAATGTCATGCATCTCTTGAGTTGTTTGTTTGACTCTTCCAGATGTGAGTCTTGCCATGGTCAAGCTGAGAGACTTCTCGATTCAGCAAAGGAAATGGAAGATTCAATAGCTGTCAATCTCAGGTTTGGGATCCCACAAACATCTAAAAATGATTTCATAGGCATTTGCTATGGAAGACAAACTACTGAAGAGGTGGTGGTGGTTTCAGTTCACGACGCCTGGAAGTTAGTCGTCTAGAGCTGCTGCTTCAAGTGGGCACTTTTTGTTCTGCCCTTGGTGCCCTTGTCGCAGGTGTGTACCAGCTTTCCCTATGTGCTCATGACTGCGGGTCCTTGAGGGATTTATGTTTTGTTTTAGATTATTCTAGACCTTGTAGTCAGTTTTGTGACTGTAAATTGTTTGTTTTTGTTTTTAATTTTAAAAAACAGGCATATTCGGGATGAATCTTAGGTCCTATTTGGAAGGAAGTGCGGTACGTACGTATTTGAGTGCTGATTACTTAAATAGAGTCTCTCAAATTAAAACTTAATCTGATTAGTTCGCCACCTTTGTGGTGGCAATTTTCTTGTTGCAGTTTGCCTTCTGGTTAACCACAGCCGGAATCATCCTTGGCGGCATTATACTGTTTTTTGTTATGTACAACCACCTCAAGCAACGAAAGATTTTGTAAGGTACCTACACGTACATAATCTTTGGAGTTGGTTGTATCAAATTGTTTCAAAGAAAGCAGGTTGTAGATTACAAGAAGTCTACTATGATCATGAATGTTGAGGGTTTTAGCCTGTTTGATTGACCACAAAGATTGTTAATGCTCAAGTTTGGTGTATTTATTCTTCAAATTTAAGTTGAGGGTTTCACTCCAATTCAGTGGGGTGCAAGGTTGTGCCTCTGTAAAGTTGTTTATTACCGACCTTTGGATGGACTCTGCCATAATGCTTTAATTCATTAATACAGCACATAGATTATTGATTGCATAGCGCTTGTGTCAAAGAAAATCTGTGCTTGCTTGGTGAAGACGTCAGGATAGTATGACATCATTTCCTCCGAGATGTCCAATGTGGTTTTGTGATATGGAACAAATTCGAGTCTAGTGTGTGTTGCTCAGTTGAATCAATGCAAGATGGCAAGCTGGAGCTGTTTGTATTGGCATGGCATTGTATCTAGCTTTTTTGATGATATTGATGTTTGTGTTGTCGCCACTAATGGTAGGCAACTGCAACACACTGCAACACAGTGTGTGTTGCAGTAGTGCCAAATTATGTTGAAATTTGTTTTTTGTTTTGTTTTCCGAGCCGGGGTCGTCGTGGCACAGACGTGCCTCCTTAAACTTGAAGGGCCTGTGTGTTGAAATTTGTATTTCCTGTTTGTGTGCCATAAGCAATGTGGTTGGAATTGTTGAGAGTCATCATTAGCTTGACTACTAGAGAGTCGGAGCAAACCTTCGATAATTAGTAATAGTATCGAGGCCTTCAGCACTTCTAATCAGCGCATTTAGGCTTGTGTTTAGTGGTAATAGCAGCACAGGTGAAATCCCTTATTGCATTGCCTTTGGTGCAACTTCTTCAAGCATATAGATCATGGGTGTGTCTGCTTGAATTGTAGCATTTAGGCTTTGCAGTTTCAAAAGCACTTCTTGATGGCAGTATACCATTTGATCTTTGAACATTGATCCACTCACAAGGAGCGAAGACATGCATTGCATCAAGGGGGGGTGTTGAACTAGAGTGACAAGTCACCTAGCCAAAGAAATCCCATAAGCTCAAAGCAAGCCTTGTTGTACCTACCTCATATAAAAGGGGTCCTTTTTCAATCAACTCAAGTCATTCACATCTCACTATCTCAAGCTTCTCTATGAGTGCAAGCTATTCAATCTTGCAACCTAATTAGTTTGCGCTCACCTTCACTATTCACACATTCTCACTTTTCTCTTTTCAGTTTGGAATTGTCATGTCCACATTGGGTTGGGTGTTGATTTTTTTTGGATCTCGGCAAACTCCTGTCTGAGAGCTTTTTTCCCAATTCCACATTGGATGTCGTCTTGGTCCTTTGTGAATACTATGTGAAGTAGTTTTTTTCAAAAGAACTTTTAAGAAGCTTTAGTTATTTTTAACTGGAGGCTTTTTGAAGTTTTATGCTTTTTTGGGAGCCTAAGGCTACTTAATCCTTGTGTTTTATTTGTAAAGGAAGAAGATAATTGGAGTATTAAAGAAGCATGAAAGGACTTAATAAAGGAGGGCTTTGTTTTTTATCACAAGCTTTGAAAGGCTTTTGTTCTCTCTTTCAAAACAAGCACGTGTATATGCATGAGAGAGAGAGCTTTTGTCTGTTGTGCATAGCAAGAGCATTGTTGCTATCATCACCATCGTCTCAGTGAGAGCAACGAGCGGATAGCAGGAGAGAAGAAGCACTGTATCACCATTGTGGTTGCCTTCCTTGACACGTGATTTGCATGTGGTGTCTTGGCCTTGTGAGAGAGCTTAGAGCTCTTGTGCCTCCTCCTGGATTTTTGATCTATGCTGCTTATGGTGTACTTTTGTGGTGTGGTATGTCCACACCATGGTGGTCTTCAACTTTCGTTGGCTTGGTTGGTTGGCCATGGGGTCGTGTGTTGGATGGCCTCCGTGGTCACTTTCCCGACGGCTTCTTATGCTCATTTTTGGTGGCAGTTCTTGCGCAACTAGGTTGTGTGAATCTTTGGGCTTCGACCCTAGCAGACATCCGTATGGCTATTTTATTTTTAAATTTCATTATTTAAAAGCATTAGTTTTTCCAAAAAAAAGAAGCAGCAAAAAGCCAAAAGCCTTGCCCATATCTAAGAAATCGTCCCATGAGAAGGATTGTTTTTCCAAAAGCATTAGTTTTGGAAAAAAAGAAGCAGCAAAAAGCCAGAAGCCTTGCCCATATCTAAGAAATCGTCCCATGAGAGGATTGTTTTTTCAAGGACCTTTTTTCTTCAAGCATGCTCATGCACACGTGTGTAGGGTTCTTGGCATTGTTTTCTATGGACTACTCAAGGACATGACACCATTACTGGTTGTGTGCGCGAATACTAGTCTAGGCAATACCCTCTTTTGACGCTTCCAAGAACACAGCTCAGCTCATCAATGCATCACTTTTTTTTCTTTTTTCTTTTTGGGTTCAGTGAGCATGGAGGCTTCTCTTGGATGGGGATTACCAACTAGTATCAATTTTTGGTGATTTCTTTTATCTTTTTTTTAAAACGCATGGATGGTGATGTGTTTTATCTCAATGGTCCTTTGTCCGTGGATGTGTTTCTTACAAAGTATATGCACATTAGTGTCATAGTAGATGGAGAATCAAGCATGCATAGAAAACCTCAAATTTTAGCTTGAGTATAATGCTCGGGTCTGTGATTTTCTTTGCCCCAAGCTATCAATTAGAATTGGGACGCATGTAGGCTTTCCGTACAAGGTTTGGGCCCATTGAGATGGGAAGAAATCCAAAATTTGACAAAAGCTTTTATGGAATCTATGGAAAAGTTTGTGGCAAAGTTTAATTGTAAATATTCTCATTTTCAGTTAGTAGTCAATAAGCAACAATAGTAGTCTAGCTTAACAAGCTTAGAGTTTGGTTTTGAAATAAGAATTTATCAATGAGAAGTATTCTTTTGCTAAAGAATTAGCCATAGGTGCTCCTAGCCCTTGAGGATACTAAAGCTAAATCACTTGATTGATGCTTTGGACCTTGTGTTACAAAGAAAGGTTTAAGGACAAAGGTAAACCACTCTTCAAGGTGCAATTCGGATTGCCAAAGAGAAAGATGCAGTTAGCTTTGGGACCTCCATCATCTTTGGAACCAACTCTTACACAAATGTCAGTTGTTGCTCCTCAAGGTGAGAGTCCTATGGATCATTTGGTTCAGTTATTGCAGCAATACGACGACCCAAAAATACCCCACCTATAGAAGGTGGTAGCCCAAGTTGAGTGTTTTCATTGTCGAGAACGTGGCCATGTGCGTTGCAACTATCTAGGCTCTTGGAGGCCAATCCATCTTCTATGCCATGAGCTAATTCTTTGGGGTGTCTATTGATGAGGAGATAGCTTCAAGAAAAGCCAAATAAGTCGAGTTGGAGGCTCTTGTGGGTAAAAGAACTTGTGCTCGAGTGGAGGCGAACACGGAAGAGGTTCTCAAACTAATTAGGTTGCAAGGTTGATTGGTTTGCACTCATAGAGAAGCTTATTGAAAAAGGACCCCTAGGTGACTTGGCACCCCAGCATCGCTTATTTCAATAGTCTTAAGCATACCAGCAGCTCAGGGAGCACTCGTAATATATAGATACCCAATGATGCATTCATAGGCTTTGTACCCTCGAACAACTAAGTGAAAGCATCTTTTGGGGTGCCAGCCTATGGATACATGGGACCATTCTATACACAGGTAACTCCAAGAATGGAACTTAGGCATATGGTTGCAACTCTGGATCTAGTTGTAGAACCAATAGAGACTGTGTTCAGAATTCACAAAACCCTAGAAATAAGAAGAAACATCAATGATGTTCCAACATCAACAAGGGGATTCAAGGAGGAAGCAGAATATAATGATCTTCTTAGGATCAGACCCTCTCTCATAGCCAAGATGATTTCAAAGTTTGTTAGATTAGGAGATCCCTTTAGCCATTTAGTTGCATTTAAATAGATCTATACTGTAGAAAGGGTGACTAATCCTTGAACCAAGATTGATGTCTTTGGCTTAACATTAGAGAATCGCCCAATGGATGATGAGGATATTTGGAGTTCCATCATTAACCATTGTTTGTGCCATCTCCTAGTGGTGCCGACTTAGTTTACCCAAGTAAAAACCCTACGGTTTTTTGGAATCCTTAGAGATATGGAGATCCCACCTCCATGCTTATCTCCTTAACAATTGGCCCCACCAAGAACTACTCCTATGAGGCTAGTTAAGATTGAGCCAAAAATTGATGAGCCTCCTAACACAATTGATTTCTATGTTAAATACCTAGACTCAATGATTCGAAGCCCACCAACAAGAGGTGAACACCATGTGGCTTGAACATTTGATGCTAGTCACACATTGATTGACTACCCTAATGCAAATAGTATCGAACCAAGGGATATCAACACACCAAGGCAAGCTCCACTAGCTTGCTTTAGATGCCAAGCCCCTCATAGAGTGGTGAATTTCCTAATGAGAGCTAACCCAAAAGTAGCTATTAATGATAGCACTTTGGTGTATGCAATGTGGCATTGATTATTTGATCAATGTGACTACAAACCAAAATCCCTCGATACATCATCGCTAGCCGATAGGGTTGGGAATAGTTAGTGTGTCATGTCCAACTTCGTCTTCGGATGATGAAAAAGAAATACCATTATTGAATGTTGTGACAAGGGCTCGAGCGAGCAATTGCAAGATCAGCAAACCATGTCCATAACTTCATTTGCATCAAAAACCCCTAAAAGCAAAGAAGGGAAAAGAAAGAGTAGGGTTTGAAAACAAAGGGAAGACACATGTAATGCCAAAATAGAACCATTTAAGGTAAGAACTTCCCAAAGTTCTAAGGTGATAAAGGAAACAAAGGAGCAATACCTTGCGGACTCACGAGCTTACTTTGAGATGGAGGATGTTCTAGACTCCTCTACTTAAATTACCTTAGAAGAAGAGCAAGGAGTGGGAAACTCGGACAAGCCAATCCTCATGGATGTTCCAGACTCCTCTACTCAAATTACGTTAGAAGAAGAGCAAGGAGCGGGAAACCTAGACAAGCCAATCCTCACGGGATAGAAGAGAAGAACTTGGGAGAAAGCCATAGAGGCGCACATAAACCTAGAATTTGATGGGATAATCTAGGATACATTGAGATTAAAGATGTTCCAAAACCTTTGCTTCAAGTCACTTTTTTAGACAAGAAATGAGGGACGAGGTACCGATCCTAATGGATAGAATGGATCAATCCTAGAAATGGCCAAAAGGTTGTGGAAGGATGATATAAACCAAGACTTAAGTATGAAGAACCCCTTCCTAAGAAGCTACAAGAATACCCTAACCTGAGAGAGGAGATCTTGAGGTTAAGTGAAGCATAATATTTGGTACTATGGACCCAGATAGAAGTAGAGGGACCAGCATGACGTTTCCACAAAAGATTCCTACACTGAGACCCTTAGAGCCAATCATAGAAACACCTTAGGAAGGCAATGTCTCAAGACAAGAATCACAAAAAGATCAACAACAACTAAGGGACCATTCAAGACAACAAAGCGAAATGGGGAAGCACAAAAGGAGCTTGGAACTAAGGGAAGAACTGCAATAAACCTTTAGAACTAGAAGGCATAGAAAACCTAAGAGCGCTACATGACCATGTCCTAAGGGAAAAAGAGATCCCCGAGAGGTAGGTCTTACACTTGGAGAAACCATGATAGGAGAGAACAATGAGAGAACTGAGTTGGAGTGGGTGTGGGTGCCACGACAGTCTAAAGAAAACTCATTAAAGACCAAGCCTTTGTACATTGGCTTAGAAGATGAATCTATGACCATAGCGAATGTGCCTTTAATAAGGCCATATCTTAAAGAAGAAATGAGAGCCTTGAGAGCAACCTCTCTACCCATATGACTATCTCAATTGGTTGAGTACCTACCTACTAAAAGAGAGACAGAAGCTTGGAATGAAGTCCACCAGTGGATGAAGAATCAGCTCAAGCCATTAGAAGACGCAAGTGAGAGGCTAACCACAATACCAAAGAAAACCCACTAAAGATATACAAAGATGTACATGTCAGTATAGTGGATAACTACTTTGAAGGTGATCATATGAAACCATTCCAATCAAACTAGAGGGCATGACCACTACGACAATCCTAGATGGGGGAGAAAGAGTGAGCATAGCCACCAAAAACATGTGGCAAAGATGGGAAGCAACCCCCTAAAACCTTCAAAGATTATCCTCAAATTAGCTACTCAAATTAGCCGATGGCAATTTATAGGAGCCCTGAGGGAAGCAGAAGTAATGTCGTCGACCTAGCCTATGATCATGCCTTTGCTATTGTTGACCTTAGAAGAACCACTAGTTATGATGTTATTCTTGAATTGCATTAAATGATGACATCTACCTCCACCAGGATGGAAGTATCATCAAGCTAAACCTAAAGAACAATTCCTATATAGATGTGACCAGGATACCTATTCAATGACTTACGGTCTAATATGCCATCACGCTCAAAGAGATTAAACTTATGTAAAGTGAATAACCATAATTGTAAAGGTGTCAACAAGAAGAGGAAACTTTACTTGCTTCACTACTAGACCCTTAAGAAAAGGAAAACTAGATGCGCCTATTGGCTATAATGGAAACATGCCCTAGAACGATGGGAACCTAGTCTTATGACCAAGACAGTAATGACATTGTTCTTGTCAGAACCATATCTATTGCAGCAAAAACAAAAGGAGTCAGAACCATCAAGAAATAACTCCTAGGAAATGCAATGTGGTACCACTTAGAGGCTTTATGCAAGCTTCAAACTGAGCTATGCCTCAAGGTTGGTAGATGATGATGAAGGAGATGAGGATGTGTCAGGAGAACACTAGGCACTTCTCAAATATGTCCTTGAAAGGAGAGAGGCTTCCTTGAAAAAGCTAAAAAAGCCGATGCATGTCAGAATGAGAGACTCACCTAGCCCTAAGGATGAAGATCATTATTCGCACAATATCAAAGCCTTGCTCCAACTGGAAGGTTCTAATGAAGAAACCATGTCATGATGTCATGAAAATAGGTCTTGAGATTACTAAAACATTAGTAAAAGAGAATTCCATTGATTAATCCTCATAGGACTCCAAAAGGACTTCTACGTCTAGATAGAGAAGACGAAACATAGCTATACAGAGAGGGACGAATCCAGGAGGAATCTTGAGAAATACATCCCAACAAACAATGACCAAGAAGAGTATTGGAGATAAGTCTCCTCACATTATACGAACTACAAGTTTGAGAATAGAAAGGTATGTACACTAACACCAAAAAGAGAAAAACCATAAGAAATGGGGGTATACTATGATGGACCAGAAGATGCCAAACAAATTGACTTAGCACTACTAGTAGGGGGAGAGCCCAAAAAGGTTTGGATATCTACTCACTTTACCTGTGGAGAGGAGACATAACTAATAAAGTTAATCAAAGAGTATAGAGATATATTTGCATGGAGTTACTTGATCTCAAGGGAGTCCCTCTAGAAGTCTGCTAGCATACAATCCTTTCGGTGGATGATGTAAGGCCAGTTAAACAAAATCCATAACGTACAATGAAACCTATTCAAAGACTATCAAGGAAGAAGTTGATAGACTTATTTCCATAGGTTTTATATATGATATGGAGCACACAAATTGGGTTTCATTAGTGGTCATAGTACCAAAAAAGACTGGTAAGATCTGTGTATGTACAAACTTGAAAAAGGAAAATACTCCCCACAATGAGGGATCACTACCCACTACCTTACTTTGAACATGTACTTGAAAGAGTAGCAGAGACAGAAACTTACAACTTTTTGGAGGGATTTTTCGAGTACAACCAAGTATCCATAGATCCCAAAGACCAACACCACCTTTGCTATAGACGATGGGACTTTTGCTTATAAAGTGATGTCATTTGGACTCATAAACATGCTAGGTACATTGATGTCCAGGATTTCTTATAGAAATTCTTAGAGGTCCTTATGGATGACCTCTATGTGAACTTAAAGTTGACAAGCGAGTGCATAACATATGTGGCAAGTGTTCAAAAGATGCAATTATTATAGGCTATGCATGAACCCAAAACAATGCAAATTCATGGTTAGGCATGGGAGAATCGACATGTAGTGTCCGAAAATGGAATCACTACTTACCGACAAAGGGAAGATCCAAGTTATTGTGAAATTCAAGATACCAAAAAACCTAAAGGGTATCCAAAAGATTTATGGGGCACATGGGTATTATAGGAGGTTTATCATTGAATGCATGGAATTTCACATGCCTAATTTTTACATTTCACGTCCATAGTATTTTGGACTTTTGTAAAAGTTTTCATTGATGCAATCTTTTTTTTAAAAGAATTTTTTTGGTATCTTGCTCTAGCAATCTCATTGTAGAGGGTTGGATTGTGCAATATCTTTTGTTTTGTGTTACCTTTGTGATATGCAACTGAGAAAGTGTAAGAGATCGAGAGAGAGAGAGAGAGAGAGAGAGAGAGAGAGAGAGAGAGAGAGAGAGAGAGAGAGAGAGAGAGAGAGAGAGAGAGAGAGAGAGATAAAGGAAACCGACAAGGTGGACTCGGTGTTTGAAGCATATTCCACAACTTTAGTGGAAGTGCTGAACCTTGCCACCAACGGCCTCATAACCAGGAACACTAGCGATATTGCAAGCAAAGATATGTTTCATTTGAAAGCAATAAAGATATCTCCACTTCACTCCCTCTCCCTCTCCAATTTGTAGGATGGAATCTTTTTGGAGTCTACTCATCCGATTCCAAAAAAGCACTCGCTAGAAATAGCTCACCAAAAAAGCACTCGCTAGAAATAGCTCCCCCGTGTAAGGGTAGCCAAGGATTTTAGAGAAAGAAAGTGAGAGAGATAGAATTTTTCACTTACTTTAATATGCATGGGTAATATTAAGATATAAAATTATCCCAAGACCCTATTTAACCTTAAGAAGCCAAATTATATAGATGTGGTGTTAACCCATTTTACAGTAACAAGAGTTGCCACTATATATTTTTTTACATTAAATAGCAAAGATGCAGACACCAAGAGCATATAGGATCAATCTATGAGGCAACGGTGTCCAAATCTACAACTTGGATGGGCACTCAAAAATATATTTCAATGAGATTAAGCATTGTAAGTGAATATTATATAATTTGAAAAAAATCTCATATTTTGGGAATCAATCACTCCATTTAATTTTAGATATATCTTAAACATACCAACTCCAAATTTGTCGAAGATTACTCTTAAACATACCAAACTCCATATTTTGGGAATCAATCACTCCATTTAATTTTAGATATATCTTAAACATACCAACTCCAAATTTGTTGAAGATTGTAGATCTAGATTCTACTCTTCAAGATCTTTCCAATGATATGTCACATGAGGGGGTTTTGATAAAATTTTAGACAAGTTCACTATGGTCCCATTTTTCAAATAGAAATGGTATTTTTCCCAAATAATCTAATATGGTGTTTTGTATAAAAAATAGGCCACTTATGAGCCTTGGGTGACAAATTAGTGAATTGATTACACCTTAAACCATGCACATGGTTTATCAATCACATAAGAAATTTATTGATGTGCTTGGTTGATGCATATTTCCTTGAGCGGACCAAGCCGATTTTTATCATTTTGGCCTCTGACCTACCATTGCAAAAGAACCCAACAATCGAGATGAATACACGCTTAAATTTTAAAAAAACAAGCTTGTGGACCACTTTTTGACTACTATTTGACCTACCAAATGTAAGAATTTTAACAAGGTCCAGGGAGTGAAGTTGTAGTACTCGAAAAATACTACAACTCTCCCACAAAACTTGTTTCCAAATTTTTTTGTAGCGCATTCAAAAAAGGGCTGCAAAAACTCAAAGTGTCATTTTAATAGTGATGGAAAATAGGTTTTGAGACAACCTCTACCATCTAGGAAACTACTAGCACGCACACTTTTTAGAAAAAAAAATCTGAAAGGGCATTCACATGCCCTAGCACCTAAGACAAAATTCATGCAAACGGCCCCCCTATTGGAATTTCGTTTGAGAGATAAGGAGATAGAACAAATATACAAAGATTGTTTTGGACTACAAGGAAACCCCCAAAAAATATAAAAATTAAAAAGGAGAATGATGGTCATAAATGGCTAAAATGTGCCAATATTGAAACTTAATCCAATTGCTAAAACCTACCAACCCTTGAGGCCCATGCCTCAAGTATAACCCCCAATCACATCTGTTATACATTGGACCAATCTTATACCTCCCCAACTGTGCCACTAGGTTTCAAACCCATGGTGATACCAATTCCAGTGGTCCTATGCCAATACAATAATTGGTCCGAGTTTCTTACAAATGCTGAGAGATGGTACTCCACAAACCTCGCAACCCTAGATGCCCAAACTCTAATAATATTGAAGCTTTAACCAAAGAAGAACCTGCACATATCCCAAAGGAGTCACCGAAAAGAGAAATTTCCAAGCTCATGGAAAATATGATGGATTTACCAATCCTATTCAATTCATGCAAATTTTTGAGCATCGATGTAAAGTATTTGGAAATGTGGGTTGCCCTGCCAAGGTGTGTGTACTCAATCCATGCTTAGTGGAAAATGCTAGTAGTAGATGTTTCATCATGTTGATGCCTTTAAGGCAAAATTCAAAACTCTGAAGATGGCCTTTATCTATGGATTCTCGAGACAAGGCCCTAGGTAGCGTGCTGCAAGCAAAGCTCTACATGATAAAGTAGAGACTTGAGGAAACCGTACTGGAATACATCTTATGCATGAAAACCCTAAACTCATAATGTAAGAATTAGGAGTAACTCAATGATGCACAAGTGAAGTGATGTTTCCTTATGGGACTAAAGAAAAACACTACACACAATTTGATAATAGTTTCAAATCCAAATTATTTTGATCAATGATGTAAAGAAGAAATCCATTTAGATGATAACATTATGGAAGATACCATTGATATGAACTCTT
Source organism: Cibotium barometz (assembly GCF_041138505.1). NCBI lineage: Eukaryota > Viridiplantae > Streptophyta > Polypodiopsida > Cyatheales > Cibotiaceae > Cibotium > Cibotium barometz. The sequence continues at coordinate 2,069,204 of NC_141085.1, forward strand.
CATCGTCTAAACCTGTGAAAGTAAAAACCCAAGAGACATTAATCTTTGAGATGTCCATAGCAAAGTTCTATAATGCCTTGCTTGAAATCTTAGAAAGTCACTACAAGAAAGGGAATGAGCTAATTTGTCAGCAATAACATGGTGTTGCCTTCCCGACCTACTCTAAGGCGCTTAGCCATCTTACCTATGATAATAGGCACTTATCTTATCTTTTGTAAGATGACTCTAGAATATATAAGGCAATCTTATATGTGCTTAATATCAAATAGGGAAATTCTATGGACTTAGTGTACATAATTGCTTAAGACTAGTAATAGAGGCTAGACTAATTTTAAGTTTCTTAGTAATAGAGGCTGGATTATTTTTAAGTTTGGTTAGCCTAGTGTGAAAACTAGTCACTTATATATAAGTCATTTTTTACAATAAACAATACACAATCATCGAATAGTTTTCTTGTGAGCTCTCATTCTACCCTTTTCTTTCTTGTTTGCATGCTATTGTGTTCTTAATTGCTTAATGGATGCTTGTTTGGTGTTAACCCATGGCGGACATCGAGACGTACTATGTTTTACATCATTAATTTAAATATTCTGAGTCATGGGCCGGGCTTGTCGGCACCGTATGTTAAGGATAAAGGGATTGGGTGATCGCCGATGAGAGGCGCACCTTGAATATCAGTAGGATAAGGGTTAGGATTGGCCGGCCATGTATGGGCGCCCAAGTGTGAACGGCCAAGTCACCTATAAGAGTCAAATGTAACCCTAAAATCCTCATTCTCATGTGTTATGAATACAAGAGTGCTCTTGCCTTATCTCTTGGGTTTCCTTCTCCTGCCTGAGAGAGAGAGAGAGAGAGAGAGAGAGAGAGAGAGCGATCGAGCGCACTGTGTAGCGGCACGGCGGCGGCGGCGAGACGGCGGCTCCTCCTTCACGGCTGTGACGCGGGAATCCTTCAAGGCGGTAGTTAAGCGGTGAGTGACACACCTTTTGCATTCTGTTTTGAGCTTTCCTTCCCTGGTTGTATGCTTGCAGCCATTCGTGGCTCGCATACGGTGTCCGGCAAGTCCCCAACTATGACCTGTGCGACAAAAGCGCACATTTTTGGCGCCCCTGCCGGGGAGTTGCCCTGCACCAAGCTCCAGTTTGCAGCTCGGCTGCTGCGTGAAGTTTAATATACACTGTAGGAAAGCGACTGTGTGTTTGTTGTTGAGGTGTTTCTGTGTTTTGTAATCTGTCTTCTGCATTTCTGTTTCTTTTGTTATTTTTCCGCTCCGCGTGCGGGCGTGCGTTCTGTTATCTGGTTATCTGAGTGCGGGGGGGATTTCTGAATCCCCAGATCTGTGCTGTGTGCAAACTGCGCCGCAGCCAAGGCTGAACCCTAAAGAAACCCTAGAAAACTTATCTTTAAAAAAAACAGAAAATAAAAATTAAAAAACAGAAAACAGAAAATAAAAAATTAAATTTTATTTTTAAAGAAAGAACCAAACGTGTGGAGAGGAAAGATTTTCTAATTGGAGAAATTTTTTTTGAAAAGAAAGAACCTCAATTGACCCTCGACCTCGACCCCGACCCCGGCCTCGGCCTTTTGATATATATATATAGGAGAGTAAGCCTCCATAGCTTCCTTTCAAGTGAGAGCTTATGGGAAGTTGTGCCCTATATGTAGCCCACTCCCCAAGGAGTAAAGTGAGCATGTGGGATAAAGCCCTCACCCTTTCCTCCACAAGCAAAGAGGCTTTTGCCCCTTCCCCCATAGGGAAACGGACTGTTTTGAGAACCACGAGAGCTCCGGATAGGCAAACACGATGCTGTAAAGCACGTTAGGACCCTTTGAACGATACGCTCGTTTCGAGCTATCACACGTCCTAGTCCAAGTTCGACCGTAAGTAAGGGGGTCAAAAACGAGTTAAAAACAATCTAAAAACAAGTAAAAACGGGGTGTGAAATACCCAAGAAACCACTTGCGTGGGCTTCAAGGGTAGTTACCAATGCACGTGGGGTAACCACGTCACATGCATCTACGTTCTGGTCGGGTGCTAGAGCCTGAGCCACTAGAAAGCGTTTTAGTCTATGCAGGCTCACACCATCCCTCCACGTTAGCATCTTGGCCTTCGGCTGGAACCCAAGGGAGTGCAACCCAAGATCCGTGAATAGTGGATAGTGACTCGTCCTCTGACTCAGAAGCCATGGAAGGACACCCTACCAAGAACCCTGAGGAAACAAGCCAAAACATGCCAATTTGGGCCCCACAACCCGGATCTAGCATGTTTAGTCGTCTAATAGAGACCTTTAGTAGAGCTACGCGCTCAGAACATGCGACAAGCGAAGTAAATGAAGAAGGAGGGGTAGTGGATTCGCCATTCACATCTCGTGGATCCTACCCTCCCAAAGAGTGTCCATGTGGATATTCTACCCACTTCGTTTAATGAGGGCCCTACTGAGCTATCACCTTCCGATGCTCTTCCTAAAGTAAAGGTCCCTAGAAGCCAATCCATAAGAAGTGACATTGCGTCCACTTCAAGAGAACCGTTTGGCACACCAAGTCTGGATGGGATATTTCTCAATGAAAATTGGGAATATGATCTACACACAGAGACTCTAACGGACCTATACACGGGTTACACATACCATGTGAGTTGGTTAGAAGTCCTACGATCTACATCTAGTGCCACTAATCTAGAAGAGCAACAGCAAATGATATGTGAGGTTATTCATAGAATTATCCAAATTAAGAGGCAAAATAGGGGAGTGAACCTAGTTTCCACTGGCCCTATGAGGTTTTTGGATACGGGCAAGGCCAAACAACCAACCCTATCACAATTGGAGACTCCCTCGGTGAGTCCCATAGACCCTTTATATGTTGTTTCACCTGGAGTCTCAATGCAGGTTGAACCCACGAGCAGTAACTTTAGCTTCCCAACCTTGGCTCAACTTTCCATTAGGGAATCCACAATGCCTATCCCAATGATGAGCATGACGGAAAGCGCACCTGTTACCACTGTAGTTAGTACGACACTGCTACCTAGTGGAACAGTACCTAGTGGAACAGTACCTACAACAGTGCGTGCCAGTGCCTATCGACCCTATGTACCTATCGCTACTCATGCTCATGTAGCTCCTACGCCTCTTAGTATGCCAATGGCGTATGCTCCACGACCGCCTTATCACAACCCTTATCCAAGAGGAGCTAGGCCTAGCCACATATCATATCCTACGTCATTTGCCAACATACTCAGACCAACGCCAACTCCTATCAGCCAGGCTATCCCAGAAGTGCCTCCACCAGCTATGCCTGCTCACCTAGGTGATCTCGCAACGTTTGCTCAGACGATCGGACGATCTATTGCGGAAAACATGCGGGGTATGCCTGAGAGAGAACCTAGAAGCAAGGCAGTACAAGTGGCTAAGCTCACTCAAAACTTCAGTGGTAACGAGGATGTTAGGAAGAACATTGAAGTCTTTGAACACGTGTGTGATTCCTTGGAAGAGCACAATGAGCTACATAAGTGTAAAGCCTTAGGCTTAACTTTGAGTGGGAAGGCCGGAGATTGGTATCGAACCTTAAGTGTTGAAGAGCGCACTCACTACCCCACTCTCAAGAGATTGTTCTTGAAAGAATACATACGTGAGGGTGTGCTTTGGGGAGTAGCATCTCAACTCCAAAAAGCTGAACGCGAGGAAGGGGAGTCAGTGAGAGACTTTATAAGTCGATTGAAGCATCTAAATTCTCGCTGCACTCCCGACGAGCGCTTCAATAATAACCAACTGCTCGATAGATTCATTCGAGGATTGCGCCACGAGGACATTTACAATGGCCTAGTCATTAGAGGTCTTACAACGTGGGAAGCAGTCACTGCCAATGCAATCCAGTTAGAAGATAACTTGATGATTGCAGGTAAAAAGGTGTCTTCGGAAACAAAATCCGTTAGTTCGCAAGTATCTGGGCACGAGCCAATGACGGTGAAACCTATTGCCAAGGAGCCCAAGATATCTGAAATGTCTGTGTGACCGACCTTACTAAGGCTCTCCAAGAATACTTTAGGGGTAATCGAGCTCCTCAGAATAGCCATATGTACCCAAGGAGAGAGCAACAATGGTGTTCGGTTTGCTTAGGACCACATAGCACGAGTGAATGTCCCACATTCAGAGTCAAATTCAATGGGAATTGCAATGCATGTGGTAAGTATGGCCATCAATCTAAAGATTGCCTAGTACTTAAGCGAATGTTGGCAAATCAGGCACCACTAGCCTGGTCAAACACACCTCAAGTACCCGCGCTGATGCCTGCACAACCTGTCGAGCAACCGTCACAGCACATAGCTCCAAGGAATCCGAATGTAGTCCAGTCTGTGCCGTTACCACCGCCAGTGCTAGGACCACAACCTCCACATCCCAAGGATTACCCCAATAAACCAGATGGGTTGTGAGTCACATAGTGCGTGTGGGGATTATGAAGAGGAGATAGACCCCACTGCTCCATATGGGATTGATACGTTTGAAATGATTCCCCAGTACTACATGGAGGATCATTTCGGGCAAGTCAAGCCTGTTTATCAAGCGGCTGCTCTCACCACAAGAGGGCAAAACCTTAATACTTTGGCGAGGAGACCACCTTTTCAATGCTACGATTGTGGTGGACCGCATCGTGTAGCGGAGTGCCCTAATAGGTTACAGAAGATCGCTACTCATATGCAACCAAATCAAGGGAGCACATCGGGAATGCCGGTACTTACATGTAATCGTTGTGGCATAGATCATTTGATCGCTCAATGTCCACATAATCCTAATGCACCCAAGATTACGCCATTGAATTTGGTTGAGGTCACCAACCAAGCACGAAAAACCACACCCATTGTACCCGTGAATGTAGTTACACGATCAATGCTTCAAAATCAAAACTACATTCTTGAAGAGAGGGATACCGCATCAATCGCTCGGGCAAAGAAAAAGAAAACACGGCGGAAGAGATCGCTTAATGCCACGAGCTCCAAGCCTAGTTCAAAGACTAACATAGGGACAGGAGACGACCCCGTGTATATGAATGATCCTGAAGATGATTCCGATTCAATAGAAACCATGGGGACCAAAGCCACTACCTTAAGGGAGGAACCCACTCGGGAGCTCAACGAAGGAGAATCAAGCGAGTACAGAAATAAGGAGAAACAGAAGGAAACTTCCTCGGCCCCACAACCAAGTCAGTTAATGCCCTCTCGACCACCCAAACTGACTGAGACTCCCCAAGACAAGCCACGTGGGCCAAAAACCCTCAAGAAAAAGATTGGAACTTACCCAAACCCAGTTGAGGAGATTGAACAAGTGCAACACTTAAGGGGTTTGGTGGAAGAAACACAAAGAGAACTGGAGCCAAACCTGAGAAAAATCAAAATTCCAGACACAGTGTTTCCTACGCAAGTTCAGCCTCACAGGAACCATAAAACGTTAGCTATACCTAGTATCATTCGGGAAGAAAGTGAGGATAGGACATCAGGAAGTGGGCAAACACCCTTTTTGCTTGAAAGAATGTTTAGTGAGGGAATGCCTGACCCCATCTTAGAGGAAGTAATTCCATCTTCACCAGTCCCTAGTCAAGGGACGATATCTCGAAAAGTACCGTTGAATGTGTCTAAGCTAATGGATTTCATGTCCTCTGAAATCAGAACCACGATCATATCCAAATTATACGGAGATCCTGAGCTATTCTTAGCTCTTCGGGCATTTCTCAATGGAGAACTAAAGGCGGGGCTACCACAATTTGCAAATATGGATAGACCCGACACGCTTCAAGATGATCTACAACCCAACCCAAATGAAGATTCGGTCGTTGAAATACCTGTGAACAAGTTGGGACAGTACTTTGAAGGTGATGAATCTAATGCCACCCTCCCCATTACTACCAAGGGATTAACTCTAAAGGGAATCCTTGATGGTGGTGCTGGAGTGAGCATTGTGACTAAAAACTGTTGGGAATCTATGGGGAGACCTCACCTCGAAAGTCACAAACATAGTGGTTAAGATGGCAAACGGAACCATAGCTAAACCTATTGGAATGTTAAGGGACCTTAAGATCAAGGTTCTGGGATACAAGGTACGACATACCTTCATTGTAATGGATTTCTCCAAGCATCCTATGTCATACCAAATGATCTTAGGACGTCCTTTCATGAGAGAAGCACAAATGGTGCATGACCGGTTGAAAAACCATGTCTATCTACAATTCCAGGACTCTGTCATTCAAGTTGATCTTGAGAATGGTCGTGCGCATCCTTTAGGAAGCAAGGTTATCATCGATAATTGATCGAATACCACTGTTCACTCCGCCCCATTAAGGTATTGCTATACATGCAAAAAAGAGATTGATGATGGGAAAGATTCTCCTTATATGGATGTCTTACCGGGTATGACTGAGTCGGATAACGTGGATTGGGTACACCTAGCGAGCGGCAACCATAGACACATGGGGAAATAGAGGCACAAGTTGGGTAACACCTGAGGGGCAAGATATGCCACCGTTAGTGCCAATAAACATGATAGGTGTTATGCACTTGACTCCTGATAGCAAGAAAGTGGCAAACTCAACTGACAGTAGTGAAGACTTTGACCAATGTAACTCTGAGTATGAATCTCAAGAAGAAACTGACCCTGAGCCTGAGGGGAAAAATGAATCAAATATTCACCCAAATGTGGAAGCAAGGTGCTCAAGGCCTAGGACAGTGACCTCTTGCAGTTCATTCGAAAGTGAGGGGGACACAAGTGAAGATCGACCAAGTGAGTTCGAATCTGATAGAAACAAAAATCAAAAACTTGGTAAGAAGAAAACGAGACATAAGCGCCAACGCTATCGAGCTAATGTACGCACTGCAATAAACAAGGAAAGATCCACTGCAGAATGGCTTAGTTATGTAGGAGCCATTGACGCTCATCGGCGGAAGTTAGCGAATAATTGGGGACAATACCTCCAAAGTGTCATGTGGTGTATTCCGCAACCTCATGACGTCGCCCAATTAGAAATCGAAGAGAAGCCGAAACTAAGTCGTACTGCAAGAAGGCGGCAAAACCAAGAGTTGGCTCAACAACAAAAGGAAGTGGAATTGAAAGAAAAAAGCCTGGCACAACAAGAACCAGTAGACTTACACCCCGCACCCGAGCATTTCAAATCATTTACCACAGGGGAACGTAAAGTGGTCTACACAAAAGCCCAACGAATGCCTACCAATGGGAGTAGCGGTGTCTACGATGGCCCTGCGGTAGTTAAGGAGATAGACTTAGCAGATCCGGGTGAGGAGTCTAAACCAGTTTTTATTGCTCAAGACCTCACCAAGGCGGAAGAAGCTGCACTTACGAAGCTTCTCAAAGAATTCAAGGACATATTTGCTTGGACATATCATGATATAAAGGGTGTTCCACCCTCGGTGGTGCAACACACGATTCCAATGATTAGCACTGCTAAACCAGTCCAGCAACGTCCCTACCCAATGAATCCTAAGTACGCAAAGATTGTACAAGAGGAAATTGAAAAGCTTGTAAAATGTGGATTCATATACCCTATTGAGCACTCAGAATGGGTTTCTCCGATAGTCATCGTACCAAAGAAGAATGGGAAACTCAGAGTGTGCGTTGATCTCAAAAAGGTTAATGCAGCTACCAGAAGGGATCATTACCCCTTGCCATATTCTGAACATGTGCTTGAAAGAGTGGCAGGCAAAGAGGCATATAGCTTTTTAGATGGGTACTCGGGTTACAATCAGATCACAATTGTAGTCGAGGACCAAGCTAAAACAGCATTTATCATGGAGTTTGGAGTGTTTGCCTTTCGCGTCATGGCTTTTGGCTTGACCAATGCACCTGCAACATTCCAAGGATTGATAAACACGGCCTTTAAGGAATATCTAAGGGACTTCTGTGAAGCTTTCTTAGATGATCTTTGTGTTCCTCTTGGGATGAGCACTTGATGTGTTTACGAAAAATATTTGAAAGGTGTAGATTATATCGCATCTCATTGAATCCTTTCAAATGCCAATTCTGGGTTAAACACGGAGTTATCTTAGGGCATATAGTGTCCAAAAATGGGATTTCCACTGACGAGAGTAAAATCAAGGTCATTCTGGAATTACCCCCACCCACCAACTATTAGGGAGTCCAACGCTTTATGGGCCACGTTGGTTATTATCGAAGGTTTATTCTCTTCTTCGCCGAGATAGCTCGACCATTGTATAAGCTTCTCATCGAGTTTATTTGGACCGAAGAATGTGACCGTGCCTATGAGCTATTAAAGAAGGCCTTGGCGAGTGCTCCAATCTTGAGAAAGCCTAACTGGGATTTACTCTTCCATGTGCATATTGATGCATCAAACTTTGCTATTGGGTGTGTGTTAACTCAACCTGGAGAACACAAGCTAGACTACCCCATTAGCTTTGCCAGTCGCCAGTTGAATGATGCTGAGATGAACTACACCACTACAGAGCGAGAAGGGTTGGCAATGATATATGCAGTAAGGAAATTTCGTTATTACCTCCTTGCCACCAAGTTTGTTTTCTATGTGGATCATCAAGCATTGTTGTATCTGGTAAACAAACCATGCTCCACAGGAAGAATCACACGATGGCTATTGATTCTTCTTGAGTTTGATTTCACTGTTGTTGTGAGACCTGGTAAGAAACATGTTATGGCTGATCATTTGTCTCGCATACCTAATGGTGAGGCTCCTACGGGGGTTGATGATGACTTACCGGACACTTCCCTGTTCATGGTGGAGACAATGCCTGAATGGAGTGAGAAGATTGTTAACTTTTTGGTTAATGGCTTTCCACCCAAAGAGCTTCGTAAAGATCTAGCTCGAAAGCTAATCAAAGAATGCGAACCCTATTGCCTGATAGCAGGGACTCTTTATAAAAGAGGAAAGGATGACGTTCTTAGGCGTTGTGCCCGAGAGGATGAGTATCTAAGAGGCACATATGGGCGTAGCCGGTGGTCACTTCTCAGGAGACTTAACTGCGCGAAAGATCTTACAATCAGGGTATTGGTGGCCCACTTTGTTCCAAGATGCATCACTCTTTGTGAAGGGTTGCGATGAATGCCAACGATACAAGAAACCCCAGAGGAAAGATCAGATGCCCCTACATCCAATCAAAGTAAACCAACCATTTGAAAAGTGGGGTTTAGACTTTGTAGGTCCGATTAGCCCAGCGGCCCGAAACACACAATCTCGCTATATCATTGTGGCCACTGACTATATGACCAAATGGGCTGAAGCGAAAGCGACACGTAAGGCAGATGCAAGGACAACAGCCAAGTTCCTCTTTGAAAATATAATCACACGATTCGGTTGTCCTTTTGAACTTGTGAGCGACAATGGGATGCATTTTATAAATGAGGTGATTAAGGAGCTCACAACAAATTTCATGATATCCCATCATAAATCTACTCCTTATTATCCGCAAGCGAATGGCCAAGCCGAGAGTACAAACAAGACATTAATCTCTGTTTTGACAAAGACAGTTGAAGCTCATCGCACGGATTGGGATCTAAAGCTTAGGACAGCTTTATGGGCCTATCGTACTGCGTACAAAGTGGCTATTAATTGCACACCATTCAAAATGGTATATGGCCAAGAAGCAGTCATGCCATGGGAATTTGTCATTCCTAGTCTTCGTGTTGCTACTCAAGAGGGTTGGGATGGTAATCCCTTAGCAGAGCGTCTGTATATCCTTGAGCGGCTAAACGAAGAAAGACAATTGGCTGTGTACAATGCCCTTGTGGAGAAGGATAGAAGGAAAAAATGGTTTGATCGCCACCTCAAGGACAAGGACATCAAGGTTGGGGATAAAGTCCTGATGTATGGAGTGCGTAACGAAAAGAAGAAGCTCAAATATGCTGGTAAGGGACCGTATAGAGTATGTGAAATTACCCCGCAAGGTACCATCAGAGTGGAGACTCTCGACGGAGTTGAAGCCATTGGATTCCTTAATGGGAGTAAATTCAAAAGATACTATGACCCCCTGAGCCAAGAGGAGTTACATGCAATCCATCAAAAGAAGGCAGCTAAAGAACAAGCTGAGCTTAAAAAGATACAAGCGAGAGTCGAAGCCAAAGAACGTCAACAGCGTGCTAGGCGACAACGAGAAGCCAACTTGGGAATTACGCAAGTATTTTTCGAGGAGGCAGAGGAGGATTCGCTGGAATCCGACCCGCCTCTAAGATACCCAATTGAGTTACAGAGTCCTTACGGGGAGGTGCTGTATAATACATTATTGGATACAGGAGCTCAACACAATTTGCTATCATATGGAGTGTGGTGTCAACAACTGGGAAAACCACCTTTATCCAAGAGTTCTATCCAAGTTCAAGGAATCAACAAGAAGAAAACCCCTGTCTCAGGAATTCTGCACACTCCGGTTGCTTATGACAAGGGAACCATAATTCAAAGCTTTTTGGTTATGCCTGTGGGTACCATGGAAGGGACTGTAAACTTAGGGCGCAAATGGATGATGGCCACCAAGTGCAATATCGATTGGGCAACTAGACGAGTCACAACGCAAGAACCAACACTAGGTCTGACCGCTCAAAATCCCGCACCTAAGTCATCCACTCAAATATTAGATAATGAAAAATCACAAAGCCTAGTGGCAAAACCATCTTTGATTGTTTGCCATCCCTCTAACGCTTCAACGCCAAGAGTGGAAACAGGCAAGGTGGTCTCTAAGGTTCCGCTTACTATGCCAAAGAGTATATACAAATGGGTCCCAAAAGCTTCGTTAACAGCTACTTCCCCTGCTCAATCTCGGTCAGCCACCACCAAGAAGCCTCGTAAAAGGAAAGCAGCTACCCACCCGAGAAAGGGCAATGTAACATCGTGATGGATCCCTAAAAAATTATTAGTAGCCCAAGGGTACTACGAGGGGAATGACCAGATTTGGGTCCCTAAACATAAGCTGAATCCCTCTACATCACCTATAAAACCTTGCAAACCAATTGTTGCCACCCCAACGACAATTCAAGATCGTGGTAAGAAAAAGGTAACAGAGTGCTCCGCACCACTTCTTCCAGAGTTAGTTTGGATTCCCAAACGATATCGATCATTACCACCTAGCTCAGGAAGGGGGGAGCCACATGAAGCTTCTAGCTCCTCATGCCAGGCACACGCTAATATAGAAGTTTCTACATGCTCTACACCTACTCTTGTCAACACCCAACAAAAAACCGATGAGTCTACGTCTCCCCTTGTAATAGTATCATCGGAAACCATTTCCTCCATTCGTCAATGGGAGCATACACTACCATCTCTGCAATTGGATGTGGCCACAAGGGTCATAAAAAGCTATCTGCCCACATCACAACCTATGACCCGCTGGACAAATTGGTTCCAAGAGGCTGCAACATCATTGCAAATAATATGATCTACCCAAGGAAAGGGGGAGCATGTACTCACGCTCGACATTCTAATGCTTCCTCCTTAACCTTCTCCCCTGACCATGTAATTGCCAAATTCAAGGGGATGTATATATATAGCTTCATACATTTTTTTTTAAAAAAAACAAAGAAAAGAAAAACAAAAAATAGTAAAAAGAGCAAGAGCACAAAAAGAGGATAAATATCCGTATACAATCAAGAACTAGATTGACCTGTCACAAACCTACTGATGCTATATCTGTGTTTGCAGATATGGCAGATGCACGATCATCATACACTTCATCCACTCCCACCTTTGGTGAGAGGTATCATCTATACCTTTCTCAGATATTTCACATGTGCTATCCTATAATTGAAACTGAATGGGATCATATAGATGTACTAGCCAGAGAGGAAAATGTTGAGGAATTAGAATGGCTAATTCACCTATTGACCATAACTGACCCCTACTCCGTAGAGGAAATATCCCCGATAGCCCAATGCTTTCCTTTTCCACAAGATGACTATCCTCGCATGGTTACATTCTTGATGAGTTTATGTGAATGGGAAAATGAAAAGGAAATATCTGACAGTGATGAATGGACGGATGAAACTCATGGCACTACTGAGGTTGACTTTATTTATTTGGATGATGCGGATAGAGGCTTAGCCTTAGGGCTAGAGCCAGGACTCTACAACATCCTCTTACCGTATCCTCAGTAGTAGTGTGGTGACTGGTAGGTAGGTTAGTGTTTTCTAGTTTTTTCTAGTTTAGATTCCTTAAACGAGTCTTTAATTTTTCAAACTGATGTGCCTCTCGAGGTATAGTGGTTGTTACTTGATTGTACAGGTTAAAAAGTTTGAGGTGGGTTCGCTTTTTCAAGTCTTGAGACTGCCGCAACGTTCATCAAAATATATCTACATCAAATTGCAAGCTGTCTCGTCAAATCAAGGAGATCTCCAAAATACAGGTGTAATTCTTCCATACCCACTCTCTTCCGTTTTTTCTGTTCAATTAATTGCATGAACTATAATGCATGACCACATGGAAATTGTCAATGTAATACTTAGTTTGTGAAGTTGCTTGACGTGCTAGTGTAAATCATTAATGAGCTTAACCTTATTGAATATATTCCTGAGAATGCATGACGTCTTTAGTTAACCTTGGAATACGATTGTCTAAGGTCTAGGGTCAAACTATCTTAATGTTTGACACCTGGCCATGTGTGTGTTGACCTCTAGGACATAGCTTTTACCCCTTTGTCGAAAGGATGCAAGACAAATTATAGTTCAGGAGCGAAGATTAAAAGAAATTATTTAAAAAAAAAGAAGCCTATAATAAATGGCAATAAAAGTCTATGATGTGCTTTAATGTTGGCCTATCGCCTTATTGATACTTGGTAGGCGAGGAGTATTCTACTCCACACCGATGCCTTGGTTAATAGGGGGTAGCCTTGCCTAAAGTGAGCTAATAGATTCCTGGATAATGCCTTGTGTTAAACATGGTACCAGGATCGATGTTAGTTTTGCCTTAGGAAGGTCGCCATTGAGTGTAAAAATTGTCACGTGCATAAAAAAATAAAGGCGCAAAAGGCTCCTGTAACCTTGATGTTTCTTGTGTCCCTAGGCTCGTGGTAACTACTTGTTCTTAGAGTAGACACAGTGTGGTCATCTGTTTATTTATTAAGCTTGGTTATTTTCCTTGACTTAAGCCACTTATAAACCTTGATTAACCTTTGACACCTTGCTATCTCTTGATTTACTTTCAATAATTTTAAACTCCTGTTAATTTGCTACACTAGCTCATTCATGTCTCTTAAACTAAGTTCTCATAGCAACATCCATTGTGGTCTAACATGCTTGAATTTATACACTTTATATCTTTTGAATTCCAGCATACTTTCACTCTACTTCCCTGTTTTGCAGACGGTCCACCACAACAACCCTATCGAGCTTACCATACCATAGCTTCCGAGGACGGAATCTACATCAGGAAGGGGGGCATGTTAACCCATGGCGGACATTGAGACGTACTATGTTTTACGTCATTAATTTAAATATTCTGAGTTATGGGCCGGGCTTGTCGGCACCATATGTTAAGGATAAAGGGATTGGGTGATCGCCGATGAGAGGCGCACCTTGAATATCAGTAGGATAAGGGTTAGGATTGGCCGGCCATGTATGGGTGCCCAAGTGTGAACGGCCAAGTCACCTATAAGAGTCAAATGTAACCCAAAAATCCTCATTCTCATGTGTTATGAATACAAGAGTGCTCTTGCCTTATCTCTTGGGTTTCCTTCTCCTGCGTGTGTGTGTGTGTGAGAGAGAGAGAGAGAGAGAGAGAGAGCGATCGAGCGCACTATGTAGCGGCACGGCGGCGGCGGCGAGGCGGTAGAGCGGCGATGGGCGGCTCCTCCTTCAGGGCTGCGACGCGGGAATCCTTCAAGGCGGCAGTTAAGCGATGAGTGACACACCTTTTGCATTCTGTTTTGAGCTTTCCTTCCCTGGTTGTATGCTTGCAGCCATTCATGGCTCGCATACGGTGTCCGGCAAGTCCCCAGCTAACTACGACCTGTGCGACAAAAGCGCACATTTAGATAGGTATGCTTGTAGGTTTTCCTCTTGCATTAGCTTCTTCTTTTCCCACCTTTTGTGAGAGAGAACCATTGTGAAGGATCATATCTTCTTGCCTCCATCTAGGAATTGAGAGATCTCCCTTCAACCCTTTGGCAAAGGAGCATTCTGGTGTGACAATAGAGTGGGGATGTGACAGATAAGTTAGCGCACCCACAATGGAAAGTTGCATTTATGGTTCAAAGACAAGACCCAATGACACATGCTTCGGCAAAGCTAAGGTAAGCCCTTGACTTAAACATATGAGTTATCTATACAACTTACTAAGTGCCCGGGCACCCAGACTTGAATGGCTAGCCTTAGTCTAAACTATGCATACATATGTCTTAGGACATCTCTTAGATGTTGGCATTACATTTAGCTCGGTCATCCCTTGTTTACATTGTTTGTGGCTTATTAGAGCA
>NC_141085.1:2088625-2228625 GCF_041138505.1 Cibotium barometz
CCACCTTAATCTATGCTTAATCTTGTGTCTATCACCATGATCAATCCCATTTTTGGATTGTTAACATGGTATCAGAGCTTGGGTGGGCTCTTGGTCATGGTGATTATTTATGTATAGTTTTTCTTGGTTATGAGTTCTTTGATTAAGCATTATTTTCAGTTATATGAAAAAAAAAATATGCACACTCATATTATCATTTGGATTTGCATTTGTGAGGATTTGAGAGAGATTTGGAGCTGCCATTCTCAAGTTTAAGAGGAGATTTGCGACAAGGAGGTTGCATAGAAGCTACCAAGAGAGTTGCAAATGGGAGTTTTGCAACATGGAGAGCTTGCTCATCATCAAAGAAGCTGAAAATGGAGATTTCAACAAGTATGAAGACTATAGAGTCTTCGGTGTCATCAAGGAAGCTGCCAAGGAGATTTGTGAAGGTATTTTTTGTGATTTTGCCTATAATTTGGTATTTGACCATGGAAGAATGCTCTTATTTGAGAAGGGTTGCTGATTTGTGGGATGAGAAGATCCCATGGTTCTTTGCATTTGGGCAAAGACTGTAAGAGGTGCAAGCTTGTCAACTTGGTGGCAAGCTATAATGGGCTGATTTGCAGCTCATGTTGGAGCATGTTGAAAGGGCATGATATGGCTCACAGAGTTGTTCATGGAAGATGGGCAACAATGGTGTGGAAGCACTTAATAGCTTTCACATGTTTGGCACCTAGAGATTTCTTGTGAGAAATCTTGCATAGAAGCACCCTTGAAAAAATATTGCGTGTGAGAATGGAAGGCATGCAAATATTGGAGCTCAATGGTGAGAAAATGTGGCCACATGCAGTGTAGAGCTCATAATGGTCACATCGGCAATTTCAAGAAACTTGGAAGCAAAGGCTACCTACAAGGTAGCATGCATTTTGCAGTTTGCAAGAGAAGAAGCTTTAGCAACAGCTGCTAAACCAGAGCAACTTCAAAGAGAACTAAGCAAACCGTCAAATAGCAGTAGATCGTGGATCACAAGGGACAGCAATGCCTGTAGTGTTTGCAGGGAAGCATGGGGCGAGATGCAAGTTGAGGGCAACAGATATGGTTAAGAGGATGCAGCCATGGGAAGCACAAAACTTCCTTGAGAGCAGTTAAAGCTTGATGAACAGTAGCTGAGAAACCTATAGAGGAAGTAGAAGCAGGCATTGGCAAGTGATGTAATAGCTCAGTAGGCATCTAGCACGTGGTAGACCAGAGCGTAGCAGTGATTAAAGTCTCTGAGGAAGAGATATGGCAGTCAATGCTACAAGTAGTGAGCCGCTTGTGAAGGGAACAAGAAAATAAAACTTGGGCAGAGTAGAAAGCAAAAAAAAGAGGCGGCAGGCCACCACCATTGCTTAGAAAGCCATTAAGAAAGCGAACAGAGCAAGGCGCAGTTGCAAAAGAAGCATCCAATGTTCACAACAATAGAAGAGTCGACAACACCTAGTAGAGAGAGAGAGACTAAGGAAGCACAGCAATCACCAAAGCTTGAGAAGTGAGCACATCTCCAGCCAGTTTGCAGCTAAGGCCAATGTAATAGCCACGCCCAACACTGGTAAGTTTGCCAGCATGCAGGAAGATTAGACGACCCACCATCGATCGCTTGCTAGAGCTGGAGAGAAAAGCAGTGTGAACAACAAATAAAAAACGCATAAGCACAACAAGGTGGAAGCAGCGCAGGTAGACTGAGCAGATGGATTCCATGCGAAGAAGCACAGGCATAGTCCAGCACGAGTGCGGACATCAGGGTTAGCACAGCTGGACAACTTCGAGTGCAACAGACAGATAATAGACGACAGAGAAGCAGAGAAGCAAAGAAGCTTTTGTGAGGGAAATCATGAGCACCACCACAGAGCTACGTTGAAGCCCACAAAGAAAATTTGTGGTACAATGAGAGAAGTACAACGATAGCAGAGAAGGTTGCAATAAAACCTTCAATGAAAGCAGTACAGAAGCGCCATTTTAGACATCGCCACACGGGAGGTGCAGTGTAGCAACATTGTTCACAAAAAAAGTAAAACAAGCACACGAGACGAAGAAGATGAAGTTGTAGTTAAAGTCAATAAGAGTTGCAGAGCATGTGGGCCCATAAACCATAGGTCCTAGATCCGCCAAGGTGTAGTAAAGAAGGCATTCAACACTGCTTGCAGAATGGCACGTTCAGAAAATACCAAGGGCAAAAATGAATCAAGAAAGTTCAAAATTTTTTTTAAGGTTAAAGACCCTTAATTCATATAAGGGTACATTCACACTACCAAATCAATTGTCCTTTTGTTATGCCCCACATTCACATGTTTTTAAAGCATTGTGACAAATTGTGAAAAGAATTTTGAGTTTTTTCACACACACATAAGTGGGTTCCCTACCCTTTCCTTGGTACATAAAATGGATATGTATTTTTTTGTTCTCACACAATTGATGATGGGTAACCATACCGAGCATGCATGCTTAAAACATGAATATTTTGTAATCACCTTGGTATGAGAGTCGCCCTGCCCGAGCTCACCTAGAAGCTCGTAATGGTTGTTCCGTGATGTGTGCATGAGCGATGCACGCGTGAAGGTGCATGCACATGGGTTGGTTCCCACCCGAACTTCTATGTTCAAATCGGACTCAGTGGTTCCGCTGTGAGCGAGTTGGCTCAAAACGGACTTGGTGTCTAAGATGGTAGACACGCGCACACATGTTTGGTTGATGGACACTCCAATGTATCATTGAGGGGGAGTGTTGAGAGGTAGCGATTGGGGTTGTGCAATGCTACATTGATATGGGTGTAATGGGTGAGTTGTGGAACACCTCGATTAAGAGGGGGTGTTGAGAGATGTAATCGCGGTGTTGTGTGTATGTGGGAAAGCACCCTAGAGCTGCAAGATATTGTGGCAAGATAAGAATGCCACATGTAATATTGAATGGTGTGTGAGTGTTGACCAAAAGAAGTGGAAAAGGGAGTGCCACATGGATGATGACATGTAAAGTGGGATAAGGCTGGAGAGCCTATACCATTGTATGGTTCATTTGAGATATAAAAAATAGAATTGAGTGTTGAGTGTGCAATCTCTCTCTCTTTCTCTCTCTTATGGAGTTCTTAGTGTGGTATAACCCACCTTAATCTATGCTTAATCTTGTGTCTATCACCATGATCAATCCCATTTTTGGATTGTTAAGAGAACTCAAAAATGTTGAAGGATTTTTCGAAAAGACAATAAACGGCCTCTACGTGGCAACAAAGCATCCATATTTCTCACTAGTTCCAAGCCAGCCATTCTATTGAATTATGGCCGCTCAACAAGTTTGTCAAGCCACTCCAGAAGTCGTGAAGTAGCCAACACCTCACCTGCCACCATAGAATTCAACTCTACAACCATTGATCTGAAGGCTTCCATTTAGTGTGTTCCAACACCTCCTTCCATGAGATCATCAACAAATGTGAAAGGAGAGGTGAAGCCACCACTCGAACCTATTGGGAACCATTCATTACATCCCACCATGTACCATCAATCCTATTATTACCATGCACAAGTGCGACCTCCTCTATGAGGGCCTTAGCCATTATCACCCATGGCTTTTGAGATACACACCTATCCTACAATAAAGGCCATCTCCTAGCGACCATATGTAATCTGACATCTAATAAGACTGCCCCTCCACTCCTCTTCGGAGTAGTAACATGTTTCCAAGAAATCCACATTTACCTTGGCTTATTTCCTACTCTTTTCCATAACATAAATCGAATTGACTGTTGTATCTGATGCAAAGCTTTGCCCATCCACCATGACAATAAATGCAAGAAAAAAGATATCAAGCTAATCATAATGCATAACCTTAAAGCAAGACCAAAAGTATCCCAAACAACCATAGCCTTCTGAACATTATCTTTTTGAGCCTTAAGGAACATGAAAGAATCATCTGCCAATTCTTGGCCGACCTTCTGCTCTTTGCTTGGAAGTGTAAGCCCTATAACTTTACTATCCTCCACTAGCTTATCCAGTCGAGATAAGATTGGATGTGTAACAATTGCAAACAAGAGAGGGCTAAGTAGGCATCCATGCCTGACCGATCTCGTCAAATGAATGGGCTCAGTCACCCCACCATTAATCATAAGCCTAGCCACTGCATGTTGGCTAATAATATAAATCAAAGAAGACATGCAAGGGCCAAATCCCATAGCTTGCATAAGCTATGAAAGAAAACTAACATGATCATAAGCCTTTTCAATATCCAGTCATCATAACCACCTCTTGCCTGGAAGCCCTTGCATAATCAATTCCAATTTGTACATTCAATGTACATTCAATATATTATGTAAAATATTTTGACCTTTAATAAATCCATATTGCCTTGGATGAATCAAAGTAGAAAAAAACACTACAACCTGTTGGCCAAGACCTTTGCAAATATCTTATGCATAGTCCCCATCAATGTGACTGGTCTCCATTGACGTAGATTAAGGGATGGAACTTTAGGTAGTAAATGTACAAGCCCAATCTTCCATTGACGTAGATTAAGGGATGGAACTTTAGGCAGTAAATGTACAAGCCCAGTCTTCCAACTTACAAGCATGATACCTGTATTCCACACCTCCTCAAAAATAGAAGCCAGAGGGGCCTTCAACTCAAAAATAGAAGCTAGAGGGGCCTTCAACTCATCAGCATACTTCATGAAAAGTTCATTGGGGAGCCCATCCCATCCTGGACTTTTCTCTTTGAGCAAATGCTTCAACACAGCTTCCACCTCATCCTCAGAAATATCTCTTTCCAATTCATTTGCAGAAACATTTGATACCTGGTGAGGAACTAAGTGAAACAAAGACTCTCTAGCTGCAATGACATCAAGAGATATGACCTCCTACGGACCCAAAAAATGCTAATAAAATTCCATACACACATCTAGAACACAAGCAGGATCAATAATCAATACTCCTTGCCTATCTTACATCTTGACAATATTCTCACGTGCATGCTTTTGCTGAAAATGAATGTATGTGACTGACAATTATAATCCATTAGGGCATCCATTCGAGCCATAAGCTTATATCTCACATATTGATTCTCATGCAATGTTGCAACCTGATGGGACAACCAATCAATAGCTATCTCAATGTGAGGGCAAGAACCGTCCTCTTGAACCACCTGGTTCAAATCAACCAATAATAATTCTAAGTTCCGCAACTTCTCTCTAAAATATGATACGTTATGAATCCCATATTGGTGGAGCAAGCTTTTGAATATTGAACAAACAACACTCCCAAGCTGACATCTCAATAGAGGTTACATGGCCTCAAAAGTTTTGTAAACACCTGCAACATAAACCGATAGAAAACAGTATGCTCCAAGAAAGTCTAGTTAACCTTAAGAGGAACCTTTCCTAATAATGACCTATAAGCATCCACAGAATGGCTATGCATCTCCAATACCAAAGGGAAATGATCTGACAAAATATGATTATATTCCACCTATATGGACAATATCTCTAGGCAAAAACAAATCATGCTGGAAAATATACATCCAGTCTAGACAAGCTCTTGTACCCACATACAGGCATATGTAAATCCTCTCTCATGCAGGTGTAGCCATGACCACATATCTTGTTTCAAAACCTGATTGGTACACATTCCAGCTGAGCCTCTCTGGCCCATCCATAATAGAGTGAGGTGTAGAAGCATACTCTGGCAATTCACATACATTAAAATCGCCTAACACAAAGCCAAGCTTAGTGTTGCACAAGCACAATAAATCGTCCCATACCTGACGATGTTGTGCAACACCATTAGGCACATACAGCCCCACGAGCCATAATGTTTCATCCATAAACTCCACTTCCACAACAATGAACTGCTCTCGGACATCCTGCATAACCAATGATGGCTTAAACTGAGATTTCGTTGTAATCATGACCCCTGATTGTGTAGTGGGGTGCCCACTATAAAACACAAGAAATTCTTTGTAATCATATAGTTGTCCAGTCATGGAATGTTGTTTATGCTCCTCAGCACAAAACACACACACACACACACACACACACACACACACACACACACACATATATATATATATATATATATATATATATATATATATAGCATTCTTCTCGTTAGGACATTTTCGAGGTCATTTAGAGGGCCTTTTAGAAGAGAGAGAAAATAGAAGCCCACCAATCAGCAAGAGGCTGTAAATGAATATTAAAATCTATTAAAAAAGTTTATAGTATATTCAAAAATTGTTGTTTTCATCTTAAAAGTAGTACCTTTTTGAAGAAAATGGCTGCAAATGGCATTAAAGAGGCCTGATAAAGTACAAAGGAGGGAAAATTATTATATCTGAGAGAAAAATTTGAATGTTTCTTCACGTTTGCTCTCCTTACTATTAGCCTATTCTTCTCTCTTTTTCCAGAAATGCTCTCCCACTCTTTGACCTGGGTGCAAACAAGAAGGAGAAAGCTTTCAGCTTATTCTTTTTCTCCTCTCTTTTTTTTAGAAATGGAACCAAGAAAGAGAAAGATTTTAGAATAAAAACTTCAAGGTAGAGCTTGGGAAAATAAATTTCAAGAGGTTCTTGTGTAGCTTATTCCTTCTTATGTTTGCATTCTCTCATTCAAGTGTTCAATGTTTTATGTGCGCAGATGTGCATCACTCCTCCTATGAAGAGTGGCAAGTAATTGAGTGCAATATTAGGGGAGAAGTGCAAGAAGCCTTGCGGAGGTAAGTATTCTTCTAGCTGACCACTTCTACACTCTGTTGGTCATTGGAAGGGATTATACCCACATAGGTATTCTTTCTTATGACCACTTCTACTCTCTGAGGTATACCCACACAAGTAGTGACAATTGTCTTGTACATGCCAATAACAATTTTTGTGGAACTATTCAATGTTTTTCAAGTGGAAAGTGCAAAGTAAAGATTTCTTTGCAGAAATTTAGAGGGTACTTTCTTAAACCACTTGATTTGGGACAGGAAAGTACATGCAGGAAAGTATATATGATTGCATAGCAACAAAGACATTTTGATTTTGTTATATATGGTATAAATGTCATTTTGGAGCACACATCTTGCTGACAGGCATTTCACTCTTTATCTATAATAACCTTGTTCCAAAATTAATCCCTCTGTAACTATAATAACCTTTTTGCAAAATAGACACTTATTGGAACAAATTTATTATGTACTTTCTTTTTGTACTCCCTTTTATTTTTTTAACAAAACACTTATATACTCTAGCTTGATCCAGCAGAATCAATAGTGTTATGTATATACATATAAAGAGTTCCATACATATGGCACTGACCAAAGCTTCCAAATAAGGCTGACGGCTTTGTTCCAAATAAATGTCACCTTCATCTCACTCAAAAGACTAAGTCACCGAAATTCTCTTCTTGAAGAATTGATGTAGGTGAATTATCTTCCTAAATTCTCTTGTGACATGCTCTTTAACCTTGGAAAAATCAAAGAAATTGCTGAGGTTAGAAGATTGCAAACATTGCAAACTTCCTCAAACTTAAAACATTAAAAAATTAATACATTGCAAACTTCCTCATACTTACAATTATACAAGAAGGCAAGAAAATCACTTTATCCAACATATAGTATGATAACCAATTGGTGCGAAAACACCACTCCAGGTGAATCTAGATTCTATATGCGTGCCAAATGGCTATCATCCAAAATAGCATAAAAATTATTACTAATTGATTTTCATTTTTTTGGTTAGGTATAGGGTTAGGGTTAGCATTCATGTTCATAGAAAGAGGGAGAGATAGAGCTAGCATTTATGTTCTGAGAGAGAGAGAGAGAGAGAGAGAGAGAGAGAGAGAGAGAGAGAGAGAGAGAGAGAGAGAGAGAGAGTAGCTCTATCTCTCCCTCTCTCTATGAACATGAATGCTAACACTAACCCTAAACCTAACAAAAAAGAGGAAATTCAATTCTATAAAAAGAGAGAGAGAGAGAGAGAGAGAGAGAGAGCTCTCTCTCTCTCTCTCTCTCTCTCTCAACATGATGCTAACCTCAACCCTAACCCTAAAAATACTAGCTTCTATGTCCTAACCCTAAACCTACCCCTAGCCTTAACTCTAGCCCTAACAATATCAACTTCCCTTGCCCTCCCTCAACCCAGCATGAAGCTATCATCATGATGACATCAGCAAATTGTACTTGCAATCATCCCTCAATTGTATTCATTGGAAATTCACACGGGCACACACGCTTGAGTCAGTGGTTAAAAGACCCCGCTAGTTAACATTACACACACTCCTTTGTCAACACAACCACTTTATCAACACACCATCCTTTGCTAACAGTGAGGTAGTGTAAAAACTATGGAAATTTTACCTTTCTTACGCATGGAGGAGGTATTAGACTTTATGGATCTTTTCAAGCCCCTCCAACACCTAGTGCCCCCTCAATCATTGGGAAAGAGACTGAACATAATAAAAGTGCTCAAAATTCTACAAGGTTTGGAGTTGGCCCTTCAAGCCTTTCTCCTTGCAGCATAACTCAGTGGTTGTCTCAATGCTTTACTCAGTGGTTGTCTCAATGCTTTACTCAGTGGTTCCATAGGAAAGCCTAACTCAGTGCTTTCTCTTTGTAGGAGAAAAGAGAGGTTGCATAAGCCAACAAGCAGGCCCTGAAAATTGTTGATGCAAAATCTAAGTGTGACTAGAGGATAGTCCAAGCTAAAGAGAGTGGCTAAAGTACGAGGTCAGGGATGCAAAACTGGTGTATCATCACAGAATATATAGAAAGGAAGGACTTGAGTATAGTGGCTGCTTCACCAAAGATGCTGAAATCTCTGCTCAACTTAGGAAAGTAATAGCTCTGAAAGACTTTTTTTAAGGGATAGTCTCCCACTTTTGACATCTAGGTTTTATGGATGCTCACTTTTGACTAGTTAGGCTTTTTTTTAAAAGCCATTCTGTAATATCTCTTATTTAGGACCTTGGGCAGCTCACTTTTGACAAGTTAGGCTTCTTTTTAAAAAAGCCATTTTGTAATATCTCTCTCTTTTTATGCTAATAATATAAATATGTGCCCTTAAGTCCTTCTCACTCTGATGTATACAAAAAAATGATCTTGTTGAAACTCCCTAAGCTAAACTGAGTCTCTCTCTCTCTCTCTCTCTCTCTCTCTCTCTCTCTCTCTCTCTCTCTCTCTCTCTCTCTCTCTCATAAAATTAAAATTGGTGGGAAAAATCAAAGCTTTCTTTAGGCAGCTAGAAATTTATGTAGCAAAAGGAGCCAAATAAGCCACCAAAATGTTTTTTTGAATTTGAAGTCACCATTATTTCCTAGTTCTCTTCGTGCCCACGAAAATAACTTGATGATGTTTCCATGTAGAGACTTTACGTGAGCTTTGTTTACCATGTACATGATAAGATGCTTATTTTTTAGGATTATAGAGCCCTGTTGAAGATAACTTGATTCAAAATGAGAGAACAAAATATTGCATAAAAAGTGTTGGAGCCAAATAAAAAAACATAACCCATTGAAATGTGTTTATAAAAAAACCCTTCCTAAGGAGGGTTTTTTTTATAAACCCAAAAGTGTTTCTCTCTCTCTCTCTCTCTCTATATGTGTGTGTGTGTAGAATTTTTTTTATAAACTCAAAAGTGTTTCTCTCTCTCTATATGTGTGTGTGTGTGTTGTACATTTTTTTTTGTTTATTCTTAGTAAAGCTTTCAAAAATGTAGGTTTAAAAAGTTTATGCATGTTGAAAAAGAAAATTAATTTTTTTTTTCAAAAAAGGGCTGTTGAATTATGAAAAGAGAGGGGCAATTACAAAGGCCACGTGTCCTTGAAGACGCGTGGACATGCAAGATTCGAAAAAGGAAAATTCAGGGGGATCCGAAGCAGGCCAGCCACTTGGCGCACACCAGGCACGTGGCGGCATGTGCGCCGCGTGGGAGGGGCGCTGGGGATTGGCTGGTTTTCGTCCTTGAGCATGCTCGACGAACGGCCTTGCATGTTGGCTTCATCCGTCTTCTCGAGCAGATGAGCCTTCCTTCCTTCTCTGCTTACCGCCGGTACCTTCTCTCGCTCAGGCCGCCTGATGGTGCTTGAATGGGATCTGCAACTTACTGAATGGCCCTTCCTCCTTTGTCACTTTCGGCTCGGTCTGATCTGGCTCGGTCGTCGCCTCTCCAATCTGTGGGAGGGAGGCGTTGATCCTTGTTCCGATTTGCAGGAACCCCTGAAAGCCCGCCTTCTCAGCTACGTCTTTTCTTTCTTACTCTTGATTCTAGGTGGTGGGCTCTCCTGAGGGCTGGAGGCGGAATGCCCCTGGGAGTCTTGTATATTCCAATCCCTTTGTGCCCGATTGGTATCGATTCTTTGAAGGGAATCCTTGTGGGACACTGGATTTTCCTCTTGCATCACGGTTAGCCTTCCTCTCTTGATTCTGGATATTGTGTTTCGTTCTGACCCTTTCCTTTTTTGCAGGTACAGAGGGGGTGCTGAGGCCGACACCAGTCCCTTGATGCATTGGGCTTCTGTTTTCGAAGACTCTGGCACTTCAGTATCATGTGTTTGTGAACATGCCTGCTTTGCCGATGTGTGTTTGCCTCTCCATGAATCCTGGTAGACAGTACGACGGTAACTCGTGAATGTCGACAGGTCACTTTGCCTTAGCTGCCTTTGACTTCTCTTGGTTGATTTCTGACTGCATGTCTGGTGTTGCTCTCTTCTCCTGTGAGGGGAGGGTTAGGGTATTTTACTGCATCCTTCTGATAGCTTCTATTAATGCTCTGTCTTTTGAGAGGATTAAAAGGATCTTGTCTCTGGTTTTTTCAAGTTGATTAATTGTGTAATCTGATTTCCTCTTTTGTAATTTAATCATCAGCCTATTCTCTAGCTTGAAAAGGGCTTGTGTTTGGTTGTTCCAGAATCTAATGCATGTTGTGATTAAGCATTCTGCTAGGGGAGGACCCTTAATTTCAGGATTATCAAAAGTGGCAGCTAGCCTCTGCAGCCATGCATGCCAAATGTACTCGCACCTTATTGCATTCCAAAGAGGAGTAGAGCATCCTATATTTTCCCCAAGAATTGTGTTCTTCCAGGTTATTTCTTTCCCCCAGCTTAGGATAACTGACTGTAGCTCTTTGTAGGATTCTGAGATGTGCTTGCAGTGAATGAAAATGTGTAGATCATCCTCGGGGAGGCCACATCTGGAACATTGGTCAGTGGTGGCAATGTTGAACTTGGCTGCCTTACACTGGGTCCAGATGGCTCTGTAGGCAATCAGCCATGCAAGACAAGATTTCTTAGGTTCTATGTGCTGACTCCACAACTCCTTGAGGCAGCTGTACCATCTTTTCCTGTCCGAGGCTATGTTCCATCTGCGGTTCAGAATAACCTGGATGGGGGGGGACTTTTCAAGAGAGGGAATGGGAAGGATGGGCTTATTTTTTATCCAGCGAAGGGCCAGGAAGTTGAACTTGGGGGGACTGCTGAATCTCCAGATTTCCTGGGTATTCCATTGGAATGTTCTGCTTTGTACTAGATCTAGTTCTGGGGTTCTGCAGTCATATTTTCCTACCAGCTCTGCTCTTGATAGCCAAGTACCGGTGAGGGGGTTAAATATATCTGCCCAAGTAGCAAGTCCTTTCCTGTGCAGATTGAGGGCAATTTTTTCTTCTTCTGGTTCTAGTAGAGGCTGAGGGAGAAAGGACCACCAGCAGGAGTCGGCAGCTATTAACCCTTCTGATTTCCTGTCATTGAGATTGATGGATAGTGCTCCTTTAGCTCTGATCCAGGCTTTCCAGATTGAGGTAACAAGATGACTCCCTTTGGGGGTAATGGGATGTTTTGATGCTACTATGGTGATCATGGGTAGATTTACCCATTTATTGTGTCCGGTAATAGTAAATCTGGGGAGGTCTTTGACCAGAAGCTGAGCCCAATCTTCAGATGGGTTTTCCAAAGCTCTGATTATCCATTTAGTAGCCAATCTGTCTGCTAGCAGCCGGATGTCCAGAATCCCCAGACCTCCCTTGATTTTGGGGACCGTGCATATCTCCCACTTAACTTTAGGTCTGCTTTTGATCCAAGGGTCCCCTCCCCACAGGAAGTTTCGGCATAGCTTAGTGAATTCGTTAAGATCAGAATCAGGAGGCCTCCAGCCAGCTGAGGAAGTAGATTGTGGCAGGGATGATGAAGTGGTTGATGACCAAAATTCTACCTGCTAGAGAAAGTTGCTTCCTTTTCCATCTAAGAAGCTTACTTTCTATTTTTTCCATTACCCATTTCCATCTTTGCTTCATTGACACCCTGAATCCCATGGGAATTCCAAGAAGCCTGAAGATTTCCCCATCTTGGATGCTATGGCAACCTGTTTCCATGAGCCACATGGGGGGGGGGGTACAATGAGAGTTTTGATACCTGTTTTACTGTGGTTGACTTTGGATCCTGAAGCCTCACAGTAGTTTTGGAGACAGCTCCACAGTACCTTTATATTCTCCTCTTCATTTGCTATGAGGCTGTTGGTGTCATCCGCGAACATCTGTGTGCACATTTGCTCCCCGTTTGGAAGTTTGATGCCCACTAGTTCCCCTTTGTTTATCTTGTCCTTTATCAGCCAATTGAGCCCATCTGCAGCTATAGCATAGAGTAGGGGAGCTAGAGGGCACCCTTGTCTGATGCTTTTTTCAAGAGGGAAG
This sequence comes from Cibotium barometz, assembly GCF_041138505.1. NCBI lineage: Eukaryota > Viridiplantae > Streptophyta > Polypodiopsida > Cyatheales > Cibotiaceae > Cibotium > Cibotium barometz. The sequence continues at coordinate 2,101,285 of NC_141085.1, forward strand.
GGGTCTGACAGCTCTCCGTTGAGGATAACTTTGGCTTTGGCATTCCCAAACAGTGTCTGGACCATGTGGGTGAACTGTGGTCCCAGCCCCATATCTCTTAGGGATTGGAGTATGTAGTCCCACTGGATTCTGTCGTATGCTTTCTCAAAGTCTATCTTGATAAAAAGGAAATCCTGGCTGGTTTTCTCTGCATATTCGAATCCTTCCCATAGGGCGATTATAGAGTCCAGGATGTACTGACCTTTGATGAATCCTTTTTGTTCCCTTGAGATCCATTGGTTCATGTGCTTGCTCATTCTAGTGGCTAGAACTTTTGCTAAAATTTTGTAGACACTATTTAGCATAGTGAGAGGTCTCCAGTTTCCCATGATCTCCTTGGGGCCTTTTTTATGAATCAACTTGATGAGACCATTATTAATTAGAGTTGGCAGCGCTCCGTATTTCAGAGATTCATGCCAAACTTTGAGGATGGGGCCTGTTAGCACCTCACAAAATGATTGAAAAAACTCGGCTGGGAGACCGTCCTCACCTGGGCTCTTGTTAGGTTTGAGGGAATAGATGACCTCTTTGATTTCCTCCTTAGTGATTTCTTTCTCTAGAGAAGCAGCTATGTTGGCTGGGACAGTTGAAGGTCTGACTTGTTTTATTGTTTCCATTGCCTCTGCCTTGGATGGGGAGGGAGGTCCTTCTTCCTTGAAGATGTTGCTGTAGTATTCAGTAATCAGCTTTCTGTTCTCAGCTTGGGTAGCCGCCGGGATTCCTTCCTTGTTTGTTAGAAGGGGGATATGCTCTTGCCTTTGTTTGACCTTGAGGGTTTTAAACATTTCTTGGTTAGGTCTGTCTGCTTTTCCGGTCCACCATTCTCTGGTAAATAGTTTAGTGTGTTGCAGAGCTATTTCTTCCTCACTTTTGATCCTGGCTCTGAAAATTAATTTTGTTGAGCCTCTCAAGGTAGTTAGTTAACTACCTGAAGAAGCATTAAGCAACTACCTATAAAAGCATAAAAGAGGAGGGAGGAACTTATACTCTTTCTTCATTATACATGCGAAAAGAACAATGCCTTAACTTATGTATGCTTTGTTTAATTAATGCCTTCATTATACATATGCATTTAGGAATGCCATCAAAGTTTGAGTTAAATCCTGTCTTTTTGTTCAAAATAGAATATCAACTATTTCTAGTGGCATTTTAAAATTATGTAGCTTTTTGAGACATTGTGTGCTTAAATTTCCTTGAGAGATTTTTCAATAAATTTTGGCAGTACAAGAAGGGTGGAAAGTCTTAACTTTTGGACGAGTGAAACATTTCAACGTCTCTACGTTTATTGCTTCAGAGGCATGAGAAGATGATGGGTCTCACAAGAAGGGCGCTTAAGAAGTCATTTCCAAACAGGTAGTAAGTGTAGTAGTCACGCAAATACGGCGAAGAAATAGTGACACACAATAATACAATTGATGGCTCCAAGGTTTTCCTCATCATGATCTCACGGGCCTGTTAAGCTACTAAATGGGAATGGGTGCAAGCATCTCTCTCTCTCTCTCTCTCTCTCTCTCTCTCTCTCATTCTCATGTTTTTGGGCGATGGAGGGCTTTCCTCCATGGTTTTTTATTGGCACGACAGAGGTTTGGTATTTGGGGCTGGTGCTGGCCTCCTTGGCGGCTTCATCGGGCGTTGCTTACTGCGAGCAATGGTGGGCGAGAGGCGTTGTGAGGTGTAGTGGCATCGCTATGGTCCTTCTGGGCATCGCAGGCTGCTTCTTGGCTGGCCCTCATTCTCCTCCAACGACAATACTTCCTTCTCACTGCTGCTCCCAGCAGCATGTTGAACCTCTTCTTGCAACAACAGCAAAAGGTGAACAACAAGAAGAAGAAGAAGAAGAAGCAGCAGCAGCAGGGTTTTTTAGTATTGTGATCGTTGGTGGCGCTGCAAGTAATGCTACCACTCATTGATACTGTCAGAAGCATTTAACCCAGATAGCTTTCTCTACACGCAAAGATTGTGAGCTAAAGGAATTAGGATTAGCGTGTGTTATCAGACCTTTTAATGGGACGAGCGGTGAGGCTGTCCACCATTGGATGTTCGGCCAGAATCCATGAGCGTTAGGGAGTAGGTTCTCGAGAGTTGGCACCATATCCAACAAAGCACCTTCATGTGTTCTGTGTTTTGAGTCGTATGGTGTTAAAGCCCACGTAAGTGTGCACTCTACTTTGTAACCTTCTGCCATGTACAAGCATGTGTTCAATGTAATGAATGCATTTGTGTGTCATGTGTACATGGTTCCCCATTCAATGAACTATAAAATGGGTCCTTTCCACATGTTGTGTGTTGCATGTTTCAGTCATTGCTTGCTCACTCGACCCAAAGATTTTTCCTCAACCCAAAGATTTTTCACTACTGGCTTGCCTAAAAGAAGCTCATTAAGAGCTCACTTGATTCATTTTTAAGGGAAGACTTCCCATGATAAACCATTTTGCTATCGTTCTTAATTGATCCCACATGTTCCATTCGTGAGCACTACCCACGTGACAATGTTCCATGTTTTGTTTTGAAGTCTTATGTTTGGGTTATAAGTCATTTCTTGCTCTCTCAGCTTAGGGATTTTCAATTAATGGCTCATCATTGATTGGTTTAAACATTGGACTTTTGATGATAATTTTTTTTGTTATTGCTCTTAATTGCTCCCACATGTTCATTCCTAAGCACTACCCCAGTGACAATGTTTCAAACAAACTTATAAAATAGCATTAAAATCTTGAATATGTCAAGTTCTAGCTAAACTAATTGCAAACACTACAAAAGAGTGGTCTCTTTTATTACTTTTGGTGACTTGCTTCTTGAGAAGAATATGGGGGAGTGAGTGAGCTTGACTTCCTTGTAAGCTTTCTTCTTCACACGCACAAGAATAGACAAGCACACAAGAGAGAGAATGATTGAATTTTTCACTATCTTCTTCACTTCTTTACAACAATAATATAAAGATCAAAGTACATACTAGATGGGAAAGTACTTTACTACTAAAGCTTAAAAGGTCCATTGTGTAAACCCAACTATATGTGAATCAATACTATAATTATGCCATAACTCTAGTAACCAAAGTGGATGTTATACAACTCGTAAACCACTAGCAACATATCAACCATAACCTCACCAACCATGCTAGTAGTACAATTGCAGAAGTGTCGGTGCTATAACTATGTCATAACTCTAGTAACCAAAGTGGACTATGCCATAACTCTAGTAACCAAAGTGGATGTCATACAGCCTGCAAACCATTGGCGATATATCAACCTAATCTCACCAAACGTAGCAGTGATGGAAGTAATGAACTATTATCCTAGCATGTTATCCATATGCGCACTAGTTGAGTTCAATATCTCAACACTCCTCCTCGAGCTTAACTCCATACCTTACGCTCTAAGTAAGATTCTAAACCTGTGAGCTTCTCTGTACCCAATCCCTTCGTGGAAGATGTCAACCAACTATTTGATCATCTATGTTGGCATGAGCCACTATCTCAATAAACAAAGGAATGAACTGCTAAAATAGCATGCATCATAAAAGACTGGTCCATCTTTTCTTTTTCCTTGCATGATACATGTAAGCTTGTTGAATTTTCAACACCTATAGTACCACCACAAATGACATATCACAATGCTTAACATTCTATCATCTCAACCTACTTGACCAAGCTCTCATAATAGACTCCTTGCTAGAGGACCCTCCTGGTCCACTAACTGTCTGCGATTATTGCTCGAAATGAAAGTACTCATCTCATTCTTTGATTTGGCCTCTATAGAATCCTTCACTAGCGTAAACATCCTTAATCACACTGATCTCATGCGTAATGAATATACATTTCTTGCCTAGGATCCAACTTACTTCTCACCTCATCTGGTGCATTTATAAAAGCAATGCACCTAATCACTTTCAAGTGTGAAAAATCTAATTTTATGTCAGTAAACTTTTAAGTGTAGAAAAGGCACCCATTTCATTCTTTACTTGAACCTCTATAGAATCCTTCACTAGTGTAAACATCCTTGCTCACTTGAATCTTAGGCGTAATGAATATACATTTTTTGCCTTGAGATCCAACTTACTTCTCACCTCAGCTGATTTATGTACAAAAGCAATGCACACAAACACTTTCAATTGTGCCAAATTTGTTTTTACGCTCTAGTAAACTTTTATTCAAAAGTCATGCCATGAACTATTGTAGTGTACGCCTTGTTTATGATATAAACTGTAGTTGTTACTACTTCTACCCAAAAATAATTAGGCAATACTTTCTCATTCGTCAATGCATGGACAACTTGTGCAATATGCATGTTTTACCTTTCTACAACCTCTTTTTGTTGTGGAGTGTACCTGCATCCATGCTCTCTCCAATAATCACTGAATTTATTCGAGAAATATTATCCCCCACTGTCTAACCTTAGGTATTTTGTATGCATGCTTTTGTCATTCTCTACCATAGCTTTGAAGCTTTGAAAGTGAGTAAATACTTTACTTTTCTCTTCCATGAAATACATCTATATTTTCCTAGTGTGATCATTAATGAAAGAAACATAATAATGGCATCGTCTGATTAATATTGTCTCTATTGGTCCCTAAATATTAGAATTTACCACATCCTATTTGACTTACATGCTTGTCATGTAAAAATGCATGCTTAGTATGCTTGCCCAATTAGCATGTTTCACATACTATGTGAATTCTATCCACTTTGAACCTTGGCAAACCTATAATAATAATACTTTTGGCCTGCATATTCTTCAACCATTGAATATTAACATGTCCAATACATTTCAACAAAATATCAATGTCTTAATCACATTGCAACCTTCACTTCAGGCATGCTTACATCCAATATAAACATTTTGTAAACTATGTTTCCCTTTGCAACCAAGCAACATTGGTTATTAAAATCTTTCACATAATATCCATGGGATTAAATCTCACTTGCAAACCCTGCTCAATCATTTTCCTAACATAAATGAGGTTCTTTATTATGTTCAGCACATGAAACACATCAACAAGATACTTCATTTTACCAAAGGGCTTTTCCCAAGATGCACAATAGAGTATGATGTATCATCACATGTTTCTGCATAATGTGATTTTTCCAAATTCCATAATTCTCTAAACCACTCACCATGGTTGATCATGTGATTAGAGGTATTTGAATCAACATACCATACATCTCTTGATTCAATGCATCTGCGGTCATGGAACTAAGCATATGCTACATAACAAAAAGTTGCCTACTTCTATCTTTATTCTACTTACTTGATGATGCATAGTTCTCTCGTTGGCAACTTCCCACTTTTTGTCATTCTACTTTTCATAGCAGTCCTTTGCTATATATTCCCCTGTTTACCACAGTAATAACACTCTTATGTTATTTCGACTCTAATCCACCTCGACCGCTGGCTCCCGCTGTCTCTAGAGTGGCCTTTTCTTTGCGAATTAGAATCCTATTATTGTTCTCCGTGGTTCCTGTTTCCATATTGGCCTGTACCTTGCCCTCTAAATAAAGATCTACCTCTATCTCTATGTGTGTCTGTGTAGAAGGCATGCTATTGCATATTACTAGAGAATGACTTATTTCCAACATTTATTTCCTCACTTATAAAAAGAGCCATAAGATACTAAAAGTTTGGAAAAAAAATCGAGATGAATAAATGTGTGAAACTGATTCAAGGTGATTGACACCAAGACATCATCATCAAATGACACTCCAAACTAGGCGAGGACATCTATAACCCTTAAATTTTTCAATGAGCAATCATTAATACATAGCTTATTCCTTTGCACATTATGCAACTCTTGCTTTAACTGCATCTTCCTAACCGTGGTACTTATGCTATACAGATATCTCACACATTTTTAGGTGTCATTACATCATGTAATCATAGAGTCGAACACACTAACAGAGAGTCAATACATAACTTGCTAGCCATCGCATGCCATGCCTTAAAGGCATGTACCTTGTCGAGTGGGATGGCCAAAATAACAATATGAAGGCCCTTTGGGCTTTAAGCACAATATACATTGTGCTTTTGCTTCACCGAAGAGAGCTTCCCAAGATATAACAGTATCATCCCATCCTATTGTGCCTACTACTATCGATATCCTTGACTAGCAACTACCTATCGAGATTTATTTCTAAATCAAAGGAAAAGAGATGGAGTTACACTTATCCATGTACCGCCTTCTTTGCCTGCCTCTTGAGTTCTTACATAAACTAACAGTATGATACCATGAGAAGAATGCAGGATAGTGAGTGAACTTGAGCTTGCAAGCTTTCTTCTTCACATACATAAGAATAGAAAAGTACACAATAGAGATGAATGACTTAATTTTTCACTATCTTCTTCGCTTCTCTACAACCACAATATAAAGATAAGAGTGCATACAATATCGAGAAGTACTATACTACCAAAGCACACAAGGTCCATAGTGTGAGCCCAACTATATGAGCTGGCATTAGAACTATGTCATGACTCTACTAATCAAAGTAGATGTCATACAACCTGTAAACCAATGGCAACATATCAACTATAATCTCACCAACCATACCAGTGACGTAAGTGTAGAGGTGTCATCCTGACGTAACATCCATATCCACACTAGTTGAGCTCGATATCTCAACACTTCTCCCAAAGTCAAAGATCTTTTACTGAAAAATCGAAGTCTAATAAGTAGCCACATGTTCATACTTACCTACAATTAATAACAAGGATATCCCAAAGCAGACGTGTACATCCGCATACTTAGGAACATGCCACCCAAAGTGGCTATCATACAACCTGTAAACCATTGATGACATATCAACCATATTTTCACCAACCATGCCAGTGCCACAAATGTAAAAGTATCAACCATATCTGCACTAGTTGAACTCGATATCTCAACACTTCTCCCAAAGTCAAAGATTTTTTGCTGAAAAATCAAAGTCTAATTAGCAACCACATAATCACACTTACCTGTAATTAATAACAAGGGTATCCCAAAGCATAGACATGCATATTCACACACTTGGGGACACGCCACCCAATGCACATGGGTTGATTCCATCCTTTAACTGCCCAAAACCTCTTTAGTCAATTCACCGTATTATTCAAATTGCAAGAGAAGCTATTCGTGTTGTTATCACATATAAGGACGAGGCATAGCAAGCAATCTTTTTGCACCCTCAAACATATCATAACTGCACCAAGCTGAATCAAGAATTTCGACTCCTCACATTAGCTAAATGGGTTTTATTAGCAAAAAACACCTGTACAACAAAGCTCCTCATCTAGCATCCACAACCCAAAAGACTTCAATGCACTTACACATGCATCACTACTTTGAATGCCAGTAAGCAATGGAGCTGCTGGCAACTGAAGACCATCAGTCTGGTTTTTGTACAGACTCAAGAAATTGGTCATAAGAGTATGAGACAATAACTTGAATTTTATCGTGTTCTTCAAAACAATGCGCCGCAATGACGCCTCTAGAAAGTCCTGTTTGGTTTCAGATATTCTGGACCTCGTTAAGGATTCGGCTTGATTTAAAACATCATCATATACGCTTCTCCAAAGCAGCAAGGTCCCCTTTGAACTTCGAGTGTACAAAAGGCCTGTAGAAGTCCCCATTTTAGCAGAAAATCCAAGCATATCAGCATCATTTCCTTTAATGCTAGAGAATGGATTTGCAGCCCAGAGTGTATCAACCTTTGTAACCCAAACATTGTAGCCAGCCTGTAAGACCCATGTGATTGCTTGCACAGTAACAAGGATTCTTTTGATACCCATATGATCACCATCATCAATCTTGTCAAAAGACTTCCCATGTGATCCACCCTTATCAAGATCGAGATGCATCACAGCATGGCCCCTACGCAGAAACTCTTCCTCAAGCGCATGGTCCTGAAGAAGTATCATATAGTTTCTGATACCAAATTTACTAAATTGGCACAACCAATTTTTTACCACTGCTTCCGGAAAACCTAGGGCATTGACAAGGATGACTGTGCCATTTGCCTGAAGGGATGGCACAACCTTGTACAAATCATGGAGCTGCTTCACTAGCCTTCCCTGCATGACCTCATGGAAGCAGTAATCATACCGCTTTAAATGCTTCGAAGGCTTCATCTCCCATAAGTTCATTTCTGACAAACTTTGGTTTCCTATCAGAATCGAATCAGGGCCAGCTTCCTTTTTTGTATTGACACCTTTATCTCTGTATGAAACGCTCAAAGCCTGTTCATCCATAAAGTGAGTATACAAATTAAAGTAACCTCTGCAATGTGCAAACTTGATGAACCAAGGAGTCCAGATCCTCTCTCTTGATCTGTGGTACCATCCGGTTGTTACCATGCCATCCAGAAGAGGTTTCAAGTTCTTGCTTCTATGTATATCATACCATATGCGAAATTCTTTCCATGGTCTTGGAAACAGAAGCTGCCCCCATGTTCCTACCAACTGATACAAAAACAGACGAGTACTGTTGTCCACTTGTAATGGGTTGCCATGTTTACCTGCAAAATGGAAAATACATGGTCTATTGAAACACAAATCTGGGAAAGAAAAAGTAGAAACAAAAGCATCTCCACTTTAATAATTTCTTTTATGGATGGCCCATGGCCCATAAGCCAAACCTTTCAAAACCTCCTCTCCCTCACCTACAGAAATTTCAACTCCACTTGCTTGAAACTAGTTAAAATCACGAGGAGAAAGGCTACTTTTGTAGTTCCATGCTGATCTGCCCTTTGCTGTAGGGCGACCAGCAGTTGTCCCCAATTCACAGAGCAGTTGGGTACCTAGGCCAGTTCAAGCCTGGCCCAGCCACCCATCCAACTTCTTTGAAGATGGCTAGTATTTACTTTAGTTACCAAGAAAAACAGCCAAAATGGCTAAATACAGATCCATCCCCAAATGGGAAACAAGAATCAAGATGAACAAAGGGGAGGATGCACTTCTCCTCCAGCTGGCCGCTCTACCTTCTGTAGTCCTCTCCTAACTGCTGAAATAAGGTGCAGTAGGAGCCCCTAGAACGATCTGTGGTGTTCAGGCTGAATCAACTGCTATTCAAGACTTGACTTCTCTCTCTTGGCTGGCTGCTCCAAAAAACTTGTAGAAAATGTGTAGGATGGAGAGAGAGGGGTTCTGGTGTTAAACCTAAGTACATAATGAGGTCATATCTACAAGGCTTGCTGTTTTAAAGGGAAGAAGATCTGCAACCTATTGAGCTGCTTGAGGCTTGAGCTCCGCATGCTAGGCCCCATTTGAGATTATAAAATTACTGTGGCTCTCCTGAACTCTCAGCCTATGCACAGACGAAAACAAGATTATGCACTCATTAAATGCCTGAGTATCTCTCAGAGGAGCTGATCGACCTCATCCCTAAGGAGGGCAATGAGACAGAGCAAATGCAACATTGACTGCCCATCACACTCTTAAGACTGCTGACAAGATTTTTTGCAAGGGCTATTAATCTCCAAATGTGCACCTTCATCCCAGACCTTGTTCATGTTAGAAGTCATCTCCTGTCTATTTGTATACACCAGGGCCTCTGTTGTGGGTGTGCCCGCCCGTATATCATTTTTCCACACTCCCCGTATTTTTTCCCTATTTTTCCCATTTTTTTCTAGTGGCTGGAGGGCTGCCAGTTGATGCCAGGAGCACTCTGAAGCTGGCCGACTGCATCTGTATCAGTCGTGGGCTGTCTGAGTGCTGGCCGACTTGTTCTGTCCAGGCGTGGGGCATCAGATGCTGGCCGACTGCTATATTCAGCAGTCGTGGGAGTTTTGCTCAGTCGTGGGCCCTTTCCAATGCTGGCCGACTGCCCTCATGGGCTTGTATATATTGCCCCCCATCCTCCTCCACTTTCTCATTCAGTATCTTCGGGATCTTGTGTATAGAGAAGAGTTTACACACATCTCTCTGTGTTTCTTGTGCTGATTATTTTCTGCAGTCTACTTGCTCTTGTCTACCCAAGTTTGGATATCATTTCCGCTGCATATTCTGACATGGTATCAGAGCCCTAGGCTCTAGGAGATCTTGGGCGTTTTTCTGAGCAAGAGGGGGAGCAACAGGTTGCTGATCGGTGGACTGTTTCGGGCTGAACGGGAAGTGAAGGTGCAAGAGGAAGGCGGGCAAAGGGGCTGGACAGCCACTTGCATATTTTCAGATTTTCAGTTTTTTCCCACCCACCCACCCTTTCAGGTTACTCTCCGAGATGGCGGATTTACTCGAGATGGCTGAGAAGCACGTGAAGATTCCGACTCTCCCCACGTTCCCAGTGGATCGGCAGTTGGACGGGTCCAATTATGGCATCTGAAAGGTCATGATGGAGTCAGTTCTGGAGTCATATGATCTTGCTGATTTTATTATCAAAGGGGTGCCAAGGCCGGAAGCTGGGGAAGGGGAGTTATTATCAACGAGGAAGGACCGCGAGGCACAGGCACAAATGTGGGACCGTGTCAACGCCAGGGTCCGGTCATTTATATTCCTCAATTGCACACCACAGGTGATCAACCATGTGAAGCACATAACGCCGGCGAGAGGCATATGGGAGCACTTGGCTTCTTTGTACAACAGGGTGTCACCCATGAAGCGGATATCCTTGGAAGTGCAGATGCAGGTTATGAACCCTGCAAAGTCTTCGACGATGCGGGAACACATTAACAAGCTGCAGGCCCTTCAGCAGGAAGTCCTTCAAGCTGGGAAAGAGATATCGTCCGAAGATATGGCCATTACGTTACTTTCCCACTTGCCTGGTCAGTATTCTGCTTTCTATTCCTCGTTGATCACTAGTGGCAGGCTCAGCACCATTACTTGGGAGGAGCTTGTGCCAATGGTCCTGGACCAGGAGGAACGTTTCACGAACCCTCCTCACGGCGGAGGTTCGGAGGCCTTAACTGGCCAACGGTCGAAAGGCCGTAATACCAACAAGGGCAAAGGGAAGGCTTCACCAGATAAGTCTTCCGAGAAGAAGCCTGATCCAGAACGAGAGAAGCTGAAGGCCGAAAGATCGTGTAATGATTGTGGCGAGAAAGGCCACTACTGGAGGAAGTGCCCTAAGCGGACAGGGAAGAGTGCTGAGTCCTCAGCCTCAGCTGCGAAGACTGGGGCATTTGTGCACTTGGAGATGGTGGACTCCGATGATTCATCGTCTTCGAGCGAGGAGGCAGTTGGCTTCACCGCAAAGGATACTCGGGAATGGATTCTCGACAGTGGTGCTTCCAGGCACATGACTCCATCCCGTGACTTCTTCCTGGATCTGAAACGGCAGTCAGGTCGTATCTTTATTGGCGATAACTCCACTATTCCGATTCATAGTGAGGGCCGGATGGAGATCATTCCCGACGGCAAGGAGGGCAAGCATGCTTCCCGTGTTCTTTATGTCCCTGCTCTGGGCTTTCATCTTTTGTCAGTGCATGAGGTATGCAAGACTGGCTTTCGGGTGGAATTTGAGGAGCACTCAGTTGCTCTAAGGGACCGTGAGACAGGCAAAGTTGTTTGGGAAGGCGGTGTGGAGAATGGTATCTACAAACTCTCTGCACTCTCCTCACTGACAGGCTCTCAGGTCGGAGACTTGTGGCACTTTCGTTTTGGCCACTTAAATGTGGATGCTTTGCGGCACGCCTTCCGGGACCAGATGGTGGTTGGCTTGCCAAATGTTGGTAGTAGGCAAGGACGCTGCAGTTCTTGCATACGTGGTAAGCAGCACAGGGAATCCTTTCCGAAGCACGCTTCCAGGTGGGCTTCGAAACCTTTGGAGTTGATTCACACTAACTTGTGTGGACCACAGCAGATACCATCCTTGGGAGGATCTCTCTACTTCATGCTGCTTATTGATGATTGTACCAGATTCACGTGGGTCTACTTTCTTTCACAGAAGGACCAGGCTTTTGCTCGGTTCAAGGATTGGCACGTGATGGTGGAGAAAGAGTCTGGATTTCAGGTCAAGACTCTCAGGGCTGACAAAGGAGGGGAATTCTCCTCGACTGTATTCTTTCGGTTTTGTGCAGATCATGGCATCAAGAGGGAATTGGCCAATACCGGATCGCCTTCGGAGAATGGAGTTGTTGAACGTAAGAACAGGACTATGGTGGAGATGGCGAGGACCATGCTGGAGCATCGAGAACTTCCTCGTCCACTTTGGGGTGAGGCTGTGGCGACAGCTGTCCATACCATTAACCGCTCTCCGACGACTTCTGTACCCCATATGACTCCATTTGAGGCATATTTTGGCAGGAAACCCGATGTCTCGCACTTGGAGTGACGCGTATGTACATATATTCCGAAGAAGCAGAGGGGGAAGCTTGACTCCAAGTCCCGCAAGCTGGTATTTGTGGGGTATAACTCTCTTTCCAAGGGATACAGGTTGTATGATCCAGAGAGGAACGAGATTGTTGTCCGCCGGGATGTGGTCTTTGACGAGCATGTTCCAGCATCCACTGTCGAGGAGCCGCCACTTCTTGGAGATCCAGAGTCTGATGATGATTCCCAGCCACTCCAGTTGATCCACCTCAGTCATCACAGGAGGTTGAGCCCGCAGCTGGAGTTGAGCCCCCGCGACCACAGGAGGCTCCACGATCTGTTCGAGTACCTAGGTGGTTGATGGACACCCTTCGGGAGTCAGGTGTCACGGAGCTACCCTCCGAGTGGACCACAGAGGACGGCCCTCGAAGATCACATCGAGTTCGAGATAAAAGCAACACGGCGGAGCTTCTTCAGGTGAACTATGCTCTTATGTCTCGTATCATGCGGGATAAAGAGCCCACTTCCGTAAAGGAAGCCCTTTCACAGGATACTTGGAGGGAAGCCATGCAGGTGGAACTTGACGCCATCGAGAAGAACAACACTTGGGAGTTGGTACCGAGGCCGTCGAAGCGATCAGTCATTGGTGTCAAATGGGTCTTTAAGACCAAGTACGCGGCTGATGGGTCGGTGGACAAACACAAAGCCAGGCTCGTGGCTAAGGGTTATGCTCAGCGGCCAGGCATCGACTACGAGGATACCTTTGCACCGACAACGCGGATGACCACGATTCGGACCGTTCTTGCCCTTGCTTCTTCTCAGAGGTGGCCCGTGTACCAGATGGATGTAAAATCGGCGTTCCTTAATGGTGACCTGCAGGAGGAGGTGTACGTTGAGCAGCCTCCAGGCTTCATTGTTCCAGGATCGGAAGGGATGGTTTACAGGTTACGTAAGGCCTTGTATGGTCTTCAGCAGGCTCCGCGGGCTTGGAATCAGAAGATTGATTCCTTCTTTATTCGGACTGGATTCCAGAGATCGGTTGCAGATCCGAACCTGTATCTCTTTCGGGAACGCGGCATGGTCACACTCATCATCCTTTATGTGGATGATCTCATTCTCACCGGCGGTCATGTGGAGCACATTGGAGTGACGAAGGCTGCCTTGTCAAAGGAGTTTGAGATGACCGACTTAGGCTTACTCCACTTCTTCTTGGGATTGGAGATCTGGCAGACCCAGAGGGGGTTTTTCGTCTCTCAGCAGCGGTATGTTCATGAGTTGCTTGAGGCCTTTGGGATGGAGAACTGCAAGCCTATTACTTCGCCGATGGACCCGAACACAAAGTTAACCGTTACAGATCCTTGTGAGCCAGTTGATGCCTCGCAGTACCGGAAGCTGGTTGGTTCATTGATCTGGTTGCTGAACACCAGATTGGACTTGAGCTTCTCCGTGGGGCTGTTGAGCTCTTTTATGCAGACGCCATTGAAGACTCATTGGGACGCAGGATTGAGGATCTTGCGGTATCTGCAGAGTACAAAGGATCTGGGACTCTTTTACACAGGAGGGAATGGAGTCAAGCTCCAAGGTTGGAGTGACTCAGATTGGGGAGGAGATCCAGACACGAGGAGATCTACTTCAGGATACACTTTTACCCTCGGCTCAGGAGCGGTTTCTTGGAGCAGCAAGAAGCAGCCAACTATTGCCCTTTCTTCGACAGAGGCAGAGTATCGGGCTGCTTGTGGTGCTGCTTGTGAGGTTGTATGGCTGCGGAGGCTGCTTGGCGAGATGGGGTTTCCACAGAGGGAGCCCACAGTCATCCAGTGTGATAACCAGAGTTGTATAGCTATTGCTCGGAACCCGGTTTTCCATGCCCGGACCAAGCATATAGAGATACAGTATCACTTCGTTCGTGAGAAGATCTTGGCGGGTGACATCTTGCTACTTTATTGTTCGACGGAGGACAATGCGGCGAACCTCTTCACGAAGTCTCTACCTCAGGCTACGCTCAGGCGGCACTCCAGCTCCCTGGGGTTGGTTACACAGCCAGGAGCTGAGAGGGGGTGTTAGAAGTCATCTCCTGTCTATTTGTATACACCAGGGCCTCTGTTGTGGGTGTGCCCGCCCGTATATCATTTTTCCACACTCCCCGTATTTTTTCCCTATTTTTCCCATTTTTTTCTAGTGGCTGGAGGGCTGCCAGTTGATGCCAGGAGCACTCTGAAGCTGGCCGACTGCATCTGTATCAGTCGTGGGCTGTCTGAGTGCTGGCCGACTTGTTCTGTCCAGGCGTGGGGCATCAGATGCTGGCCGACTGCTATATTCAGCAGTCGTGGGAGTTTTGCTCAATCGTGGGCCCTTTCCAGTGCTGGCCGACTGCCCTCATGGGCTTGTATATATTGCCCCCCATCCTCCTCCACTTTCTCATTCAGTATCTTCGGGATCTTGTGTATAGAGAAGAGTTTATACACATCTCTCTGTGTTTCTTGTGCTGATTATTTTCTGCAGTCTACTTGCTCTTGTCTACCCAAGTTTGGATATCATTTCCGCTGCATATTCTGACAGTTCACAATATCACAAGGGTTTGTTTAAAACTGACTAGAACACCTTCAATTCTGGGAGGACCTCACCATTCTCTTTCTCCATTTTGAGAAGGCCTTTTACCAGGTGGACTGGAGCTGCTAGAAAGGCAATGTGCTTGGGCTTCTCTACTCTTTGGCATGCTAATCCACAGTTCCACCAGTGACAGATTTGTTATCGCTGGACAGCTGCTCCCTTGCCCCCTTTTGCTACCTAATTGTAACTGAAAATCTGTAACAATAATCAACTACCTAGCAGCCTACGATAGGAGAAGACAAGGTCTTCAGCTCCCAATTAGAGAGTCACAAGCTTCTGGACGATGATACAAAGCCATTCGGCAACATCTACTTGGTCTCATGAAATTACAGCTCATCTGCAGCTCTCCACCTTGGGGCATTGAGATGTGTCTAACTTGGGTTCAAAGCAGCTTGCTCCTCTACGATCAAGGACAATGGTCCAGCCTTGCTATCATGGGCATGCACATGGACATGCTTAATCCCAAGCTAATCCCTACTGGGCAGCAGATAAACAGACAATTTAGGGCATGTGCATGCATTAGGAGGACACCAAAATGGATCCCCATGGATCAAGACCAAGTTGGCCAGGTTTGGTAGGCATTCAAGGGCTGGTCGGCAGCTTTAATGGTGTTTATTTGTCCATTGGAGCTGGCCGACAGGAGGCGGCCAGCAGTATTGGGTGTCCAAAAGCCTATATAAGGCTTAGCCAGGAACCATTCATTTTATTTGATCCCTAAGGGACTGATCATAGATTAGACTAGGTAGGACTTTGGGGCAGCCTATGGCTGCCAGAACATTGTACCTTTTTGTATTATATGAATATATTGAATACACAACCATCTCTCTCTTTCTATTCTGTGTCTATGCTGACTGTTCTTGCATCAAGTGTTCCTGTGCAGTGCTTAGGGCTGAAAGAAGACTCCCAAAGCTTCCGCATGTGACATTGGTATCAAAGCTTCAAGATGATTCGAAGATTTTGTTGCTGCACATGTCACACTGACCCTTACTGCATCACACATGGATGAAACCATCGCCTGTGTCTTGATCTTTTGGTGGTGTGGTGACTAGGCAACATTGTATGAGCATTAGGCTCAGCAAGGCTGAGTGCTGTTGGTGTCCCAGAAGAAGCGCACAGGTCTAAGGAGAGAAACGCAGCATGTGTCAAGATACCCACCCCCACATGCTCGCAAAGTTTGGTCCCCATTGGAGCATGTTTGGGTTAGCAATTAGCACCCAGTGCGAATTTTTCAAGTCTCTTGGTGCCCCGCTCTTCCCCATATCATCATCCCCAGCAGCTCGTTGGTGTCGGGCAAACCCAAGGGGAGGGTTTCACGAGTGTTGGAAGCCAATTGGGACTGCCCCAGAAGCTTTTATGGAGCACTCCAAGGGATAAAGTTCATCCAAGGGGTGGAGCCAAGGGTGCCAGGATTAGTTGAGAGGGCAAAAGGACAAAAGGACCAAATGTGCGAGAGACCGGAGAAAACCAACACATGTAATGGATGGATGAATGTATGTATAATGGTGAATGTAATCCAGTACAAGAGGCCCTCTGATGTGAGGTGACTCTGAGTAGTAGACCGACGAAGAAGCAAAGACGAAGTCGAAGCTAGAGACTCGGTCGATGACAAAGGCTCGCGTCGAGGACAGCAGTGGCACTCCAAGTGTGCAAAGACTGCAAAACGTAGAACTGAAGTAGATGTAGGTATGTTGCTGAACACTGATGGAGCAGAAACAAGAATATGCTAAGCGGCTGCCAGAGCTGCGCTGAACGCAGAACGGAGATGATGATTTGTGAGCCGGGCTGCTACTGAGTATGTTAAGCGAGTGTTATAGTGCCGTCTGCAGATTGTGTATTGGTTGATAACTTGATCATATATGATGAAGCGCTGCAGTTGAACGCCTGGCTGCAGGTTGATGATGACTAAGTTACCCGCGTTGCTGCTGATGTAGGATGCGCAGGAGATAGAGCACCGGGTGGTGGATGTGCAGGTGTTTGACGTTGATGGTCCGCATGGCTGCTGCTGTGTGTAGAGCCGACGCCTGCTGACGACGTTGGGTTGATGAACACAATGGTATGATGATGCTATTCCAAGCAGCTGTTGCAGTGCTGCGTTGGTTTATCTACGACGGCTGCTACTGAGTGTTGAGCCGACGCTTTGGTTGTGTTGGTTGATGAACCGCCAACTGGTGTGTGTGGGTTAACGATGATCATCTATATGACATGTTGATAATGGGCACGTTTTTATAGTGCTTGAGTAGCAGTCAGCCAACACGTTTTTGGGCGCCGTTTTGGGCGGGTCCCCTCTCAGGCCAAAAAGGGGACCATGAGAGAAGATGAAGACCTATGTAAGGAGAATCAACTTCAAGTGACAAAGGCTGGTCCTTCGGAATCATGGGTAGACGATCCATATTGTGTGCTCTCGAGGTCTTCGTTCCCTTTGCTCATGATAGCTCTGATACCATGTGAAGGCAGAAGGCCAGAAGGACTAGATGTGCGAGAGATCAAAGCAAATCGACACAACATGTAATGGATGAATAAATGTATGTATAATGGTGAATGTAATCCAATACAAGAGGCCCTCTGATGTGAGGTGACTCTGAGTAGTAGACCGGCGAAGAAGCAAAGACAAAGTCGAAGCTAGAGGCTCGGTCAATGACGAAGGCTCACGTCGAGGACGACGGTGGCACTCCAAGTGTGTAGAGACTACAAAACGCAAAACTGAAGTAGATGCATGTATGCTGCTGAATACTGATGGAGCAGAAACAAGAATATGCTAAGCGGCTGCCAGAGAAGGTAGAACACAGATGATCTCTGAGCCGGGCTGCTGGTATGCAACGCTGACTGGTTCGATGATGAAGATCAATGATCACCGGGCTGCTGCTGAGTATGCTACACAGGTGTTATAGTGCCAACTGCAGATCGTGTATTGGTTGATCAGATATGATGAAACGCTGCAGTTGGATGCTCGGCTGGCTACAGGTTGATAGTGACCAAGTTACCCGGGCTGCTGCTGATGTAGGATGCGCAGGAGATAGAGCACCGAGTAGTGGATGCGCACGTGTTTGACGTTGATGGTACGCACGGCTGCTGCTGTGTGTAGAACCGACGCTTGCTGATGACGTTGGGTTGATGAACACAATGGTATGATGATGCTGTTCTGTTCCAGGCGGCTGCTGCAGTGCTGCCCTGGTTGATCTACGACGGCCGCTGCTGAGTGTTGAGCCGATGCTTTCGTTGCGCTGGTTGATGAAACGCCAGCTGGTGTGTGTGGGTTGACGATGATCATCTATATGATGTATAGATAATGGGCACGTTTTTATAGTGTTTGGAGTGGCAGTCGGCCAGCATGTTTTTGGGCACCGTTTTGGGTGGGTAGTCACACATCAGTTTCAAGCAGAAGGATTCATGTTTGAACTTTGTGTTAAGGGACACGGCAAGAAGGCAAGGGGACAAAAGTGGAGCAATGCATAGATCTCTACATCAGATTTGGAGTGGATTCAAAGACCTAAGGCAAAGGATGACAAGTATGGGAGATCATATTTGGAGACGAGGGATGATGACAATCATCGAGGGTCAAAGGTTGGAATCCCATCATCAAGTTTAGCAAAAGGGGACGTCATGAGCATGCACATGGACGTGCTTAATCCCAAGCTAATCCCCCGTGGGTAGCAGATAAACAGACAATTGAGGGCATGAGCATGGCTTAGGAGGACACCAGAATGGATCCCCATGGAACAGGACAGGTCAGTCAGGTTTGCAAGGCATTCAAGGGCTGGTCAGCAGCTTTAATGGCATTTATTTGTCCATTGGAGCTGGCAGTCGGCCAGCAATATTGGATGTCCAGAACCATTCATTTCATCTGATCCCTAGGGGACTGATCACAGAATAGACTAGGTAGGACAGCATTCGGTGCAATCTATGGTTGCCAGAACATTGTACCTTTTATGAATATACTGACTACACAGCCATCTCTCTCTCTATTCTCTGTCCCAGAGCTTCCACATGTGACACTTGCCCTTCAAAATCTGCCACTGCAGGTTGTGAACCATAGAGATTATACAAGTACCCAGGAACGCTTCAAAATATGACTCTCCACTCCCCCAAAGCATAACCTCCCAGGGCAGCCAGCAAAGGAGAAAGTGGGAACCCCCCCTTCATCAACATGCAGAACTCCTCAAGACATCAAGGTCTTCAGCTCCCAATTAGAGATAGTCACAAGCTTCTTGTTGATGATACAAATGTTAGAAGTCAACTCCTGTCTAGTTTTATACACCAGGGCCTTTGTTGTGGGTGTGCCCGCCCTTATGAGGTGTTTTCTCATTTTTCCCCACTCTCCGCATTTTTCCCCTATTTTTCCCATTTTTTTTGTGGCTTGGGAGGCAGCCCTGAGGTGGCAGGAGGACCCAGTAGCTGGCCGACTGCTGGCCGACTGCTGGCACTGGTCCACGACTCCATTTCTGAGATGGCCGACTGCTGACACCTGGCCGACTGGCTGTTTTTGCTGGTCGATTCAGGACTAGTCGGCTGCCTGTAGCACAGGCCAACTGGCATATGGGGCCATATAAATAGGCCCCCAGCCCCCCATTCCATTTTGTATCATACCCGGATCTTCTTGTGTATATCAGAGCAGAGTTACACGCCTACTTCTCTCTCTCTCTTGTGCTGTATTTTTCTGCATGCGTTTTTGCTCTTGTGTTCCCAGATCTGGTCATCATCTCCGCTGCGTATTCTGACATGGTATCAGAGCCCTAGGCTCTAGATAGGTCTTGGGATTTCTGTGAGCAAGAGGGGGACTGCTGTGTTGCTGATTGGTGGACTGTTTTGGACTGTTCGGGAAGAGTAGAAGCAAGAGGACGGCGGGCTGATTTGCTGGACAGCCACTTGCAGGTATCAGTTCTTCTTTGTTCCCACCCACCCACCCTTTTCAGAGTACATCCCCGCAATGGCAGATCTTTTAGAGATGGCCGAGAGGCACGTGAAGATCCCGACACTCCCCACGTTCCCGGTGGACCGTCAATTGGACGGGATCAACTACGGCATATGGAAGGTTATGATGGAATCTGTTCTGGAGTCTTAGGACCTCGCAAATTTCATCGTTGTTGGTATTCCACGGCTGGAAGAAGAGGCAGGGGAGTTACCGTCAACCCGAAAGGACCGGAAGGCTCAGACATAGATGTGGGATCGTGTCAACGCCAGGGTCCGTTCGTTTATCTTTTCAACTGCACACCGCAGATAATCAACCATGTAAAGCATATGACGCTGGCCAGAGGTATATGGCAGCATTTGGCCTCACTTTACCACAGGGTATCGCCCATGAAGAGGATTTCCTTGGAAGTACAGATGCGGGTTATGAACCCTGCAAAGTCGTCGACGATGCGGGAGCATATTAACAAGCTGCAAGCTCTTCAGTAGGAAGTTCTTCAGGCTGGGAAGGAGATATCGTCAGAGGACATGGCCATCACTTTGCTGTCACATTTGCCCTCTTCGTACTCAGCATTTTACTCATCTTTGATTACCAGTGGCAGGCTCAGCACCATCACGTGGGAGGAGCTTGTGCCCATGGTCTTGGACCAAGAGGAACGATTCACGAACCCTACTCAGGGTGGAGATTCGGAGGCCTTAACTGGCCAACGGTCGAAAGACCGTAACACAGGCAAAGAGAAGGCTTCGTCGGAGAAGTCTTCTAAGAAGAAGTCCGACGCTGACCGCGAGAAACTGAAGGCAGAGAGGACCTGTAATGATTGTGGCGAGAAAGGCCACTATTGGAGACAGTGTCCCAAGCGGAAGACCGAGAAGGGTGAAGACTCCTCAACAGCAATCATGAAGACTCCGGCTTTTGTGCATCTGGAGGTGGTGGACACCGATGTTTCATTTTCTTCAGGCAGGGAGGAGATTGGAGAACTCTCCGCAACGGATACTCGGGAGTGGATTCTAGATAGTGGTGCTTCCAGGCACATGACTCCTTCCCGTTCCGGTTTACAGGATCTCTGCAGGCTTTCTGGTCACATTCTTACTGGGGATACATCCACTATCCCAGTTCACAGTGAGGACAGGATGAAGATAGTTCCCGATAGCAGAGGGGGAAAGCATTCCTCCCAGGTGTTGTATGTTCCGTCACTTGGTTTTCATCTGTTGTCAGTGCATCAGGTTGGAAGACTGGCGTACGGGTGGAGTTTGATGAGCATTTTGTTGCTCTCCGAGACAAAGCAACAGGCCAAGTGGTTTGGGAAGACGGAGTGGAGAATGGAGTTTACAAGCTTTCAACACTCTCTCTCCCAAGTCCTCAAGTTTGTGATGAGTGGCAGTCTGATTATGGCCACTTAAGTGTGGATACGCTGCAGGAGCAGGCTTTCCGGGACCAGATGGTGGATAGCTTGCCAGTAGATGGCAGCAGTTGGCAGGAACTCTCCAATTCTGATGTTGGTAGTTCTTGTGTTCGTCAATCAGAGGAAACTGAACAGGTCACTTATGCTCTGATGTCTCGTAGTATTCGAGACAAAGAACCTCCCGTATATGAGGATGTTCTTTCCACGGGGACCTTTCGGAAAGCCAAGCAGTTGGCAGGTGAGTACTTGCAGAGGGAGGTGGTTTCTCCAAGCTTTGTGGTTCCCGATTCAAAGAGGGTGGTTGACAAGTTGATCTACTCTTATTTGCAACAAGAGTGACCACCAATTCTTTTGAAGAGGAAATTCACTGCTTTTGGCTTTGGAAAGGAGTAGAGTAACAGTGCATAAAACACTATTAAGCTTCTACAAAGGGGGAGGCTTCTATTTATAGGAAAAAAGTGAGCCTCTAACCAAGCAAACTGATTCTAGAATTTTTCAGATCAGTTTGGTCAATTTTTGACCATTTTTGGGTCAGTTTAGCTTACTTTTTGGAACTAGACTTGAATTAGGAGAGAGGAGAGATGAAATATCTCATTGTTTGAGATTTTAAAACTCCACCACACATGTAAAATAGGGGCCTCCTTCATGAGGGAGAATCGGCCTTACGTGGTCTTCATCAGATTTCCAAGACTTGTTTTTGCACCGTAACAGGTGTTGATCCTTGTGAGCAGTGTGATGCCTCTTTGACTCGGAAGCAAAATGGTTCATTGGCTGATGGACACCAGATTGGACGGGAGCTTCCTGATGAGGCAGTTGAGCTCATGGTTGCGGATGACTCTTTGGGAGGCAGGATTGCGTTTCCTGTGGTTTCTGCGGCATGCGAAGGATCATGGACTCTTGTACACAGGAGGGGGATTGTTGGATGGAGTCCGACTCCACGGTTGGAGTGACTCAGTTTGGGAAGGAGATCCGGACACGAGGAGATCTACTTCAGGTCCAGGAGCAGTTTTATGGAGCAGTAAAAAGCAGTCATCTTTTGCCTTGTCGAGCACAGAGGCAGAGTACCGGGCTGCTTGTGATGCTGCTTGAGAGGTGGTGAGGATGCAGAGGTTGCATTGCAGGTTTGGGCTTCCACTGGGGAGGAACCCATGGTCATCCAGAGACACTTTGTTCGTGAACAGATTGTTGCAGGAGGACCCAGTAGTAGCTGGCCGACTGCTGGCACTGGTCCACGACTCCATTTCTGAGATGGCCGACTGCTGACACCTGGCCGACTGGCTGTTTTTGCTGGTCGTGGAGATTCAGGACTAGTCGGCTGCCTGTAGCACAGGCCGACTGGCATATGGGGCCATATAAATAGGCCCCCAGTCCCCCCATTCCAGTTTGTATCATACCGGGATCTTCTTGTGTATATCAGAGCAGAGTTACACGCCTACTTCTCTCTCTCTCTTGTGCTGTATTTTTCTGCATGCGTTTTTGCTCTTGTGTTCCCAGATCTGGTCATCATCTCCGCTGCGTATTCTGACAACAAAGCCATTCGGCAACATCTACTTGGTCTCATGAAACTTACAGCTCATCTGTAACTCTCCGCCTTCGGGCATTGAGATGTGTCTAACTTGGGTTGCCAAGCAGATTTCAACTAGCAGCAGTTTGCTCCTCTATGATCAAGGACAATGGTCCAGCCTTGCCCTTTCAAAATCTGCCACTGCAGGTTGTGAACCATAGAGATTATGCAAGTACCCAGGAACGCTTCAACTCTCCACACCCCCAAAACGTAACCTCCCAAGGCAGCCAGCAAAGGGGGAGAAAGTGAGAAACCCCCCCTCTTCTATTGTTTTGTCAGCATGCAGAACTCCTCCATACATCAGTGGTGTTCTTTAGAGGCGCTCTGGCTAATGTATGTTTCGATATGCTAGTAAGAGGATCTTTCTTCAAGAACAAGAACCTGAACAACTAATCTAATGCTAAGCTTTGATTAGTTTCCTCGTACAGAAAACATTCTTGGGATGAGTCTTAGGGGACCTCCGCAAGAAGTTGCTGCCACATTGAAGCCATGGAATCTAACTGAACAACTGCACTCAATGATGAGCACATTGCTGATCATAGCAGATATTGCCAAGGAAACACGGACAGGAGGAAATCTTACATAGCACAGGAGATAGCAAAATGCAGGAGATAGCAAAATGCAGGATATGTAAGTTACCAGGTACAAATCTCGGGCGTTGCAAGGAGATCCCATAGACAGTGGGTTCAAGGTTGGATGGGTTGTAGTAGTAAGTTTCAATAATCTGTCTCAGGTACTTGAAATAAACTGGGGACAGGCGCATGTCATCCTCAACCATGAACGCAAATTCATGGTCGGAAGATGGCCACCATGCTTCCAACCACTGCCCTTGCAATCCTGCATTCTGTGTTCGGTAGTGTATTTCCTTGGGTCCATGGGGCCAGATAAACCCATCAACATAATTGACAAGGTCGTGAGCTTCCTTCAGCTTGCTATCAACTGATGATGATGATGATGATGAGGGCTTCTCTGTTGCGTCACTTAGCTGGAAATGGTCGATAAAGACATGGAGTTTGACGATTTGGGTGCCATAATCTGCTGCTGTTAGAGACTCGATGCACCTGGTCAGGGAGTGCAGACGGTTGTAGGTCAGAAGTTTGATGATGAAGCTGAAATTGGCGGCAACTGATGGGCTTCCCTCTTGCTTTGCCAAGATCAAGTGATTTTGCCCGCTCGCAGTGGCCTGATGAGACCTCCCGAAAAACTGCATCTGAAAGGAGAGGTAAAGCACCACGGACGCTACGAGAGCTAGGCAAAAGATAGCCCGCCGTTGTTGCGAGGTGGGAACTTTGGTGAGACTGATGGCAGACATTGGAAGCTGACCCGAGCTCTATCGCGCGCGCGCGCGAGACCCCTGTCTCTCTCTCTCTCTCTCTCTCTCAAGGTGAAACCGTCAAGCACGTAAAAAGACTGCTTTACCCACCTCCTTAAAGTCTGCAGTTTGAATGGTAAGATTTGGTTATAAGATTGAGTGAGCCACTCGAGAAAAATGAGGTGCACGCGTGAACGTAGTGGGGGTGTCCTAGTGGTTAAATACTGGTACGATGGGTGGTGAGCACATGCCTTGTGTAGCATGCAAGAGGTGATAGGGTGGTGGGCGATTAGAACCAATTAGAAGAGTCGGGTCATGGTGGATCAAGTGACTAGGAATCAGAAGTGCAGATGAAGAGGCTGAGGGAGCAATGGCAAGTATGTGTCAACATCCCATCAGATTTGGTCAGAAGACACGAATGGTAAGATTTTGCATAGAGGTGGTGATAAGATTGAGTGAACCACGAGAGAAAAAAAAAGGTGCACGCATGACCGTAGTGGGGGTGTCCTAGTGGTTTAATGTTGGTACGATGGGCGGTATTGAAAGCATGCCCTACACTGCATGCAAGAGGCGATAGGGTGGTGGGCGATTGGAACCAATTGGAAGAGTCGGGTGATGGTGGATCAGGCGATTGGGAATCAGAAGTGCAGATGAAGAGGCTGAGGGAGCAGTGGCAAGGTATGTGCTAACATCCAATCAAGGTATGTGTCAATGTTGGTCTATTTTCCAGGGAAATGGCTACAAGACGAGGTTTTCCATGCGAAAGTAGTCTCTCAAAATCTTCTACCTTGGAAAAGGATTCTTCAATGTACTATCTTTCAAAGGTTACATGGTTGTCAACCTATTTGTGAGGGCCCCACTGTTCATGGGCATAAAGTTGGTGCATGTGATGCCTTTTGACCCCTCATTTAATATTAATAGGAACCTCAAGGAAGCATGCCCGGTGTGGGTTGACATAGTAGATCTCCCACCTTCGCTGAGACCTACAATGAAGGATTTGGCGAGTGCTTTAGGCCCAGTACTATTTGTACAAACAAGGGATGATTGTAATGGTCAACACTCAAATAAAGTTTACATTTCTTGGAACACATTGGTGGAAACACCAAAAACGTTAGAAATGGATCTAGGGGAATTAGGGAAAATGGAGTTGAAACTAAAATTTGAGGGTTTTCCGGGAGCATGTTTCAGATGTGGGGGCTTTGGATACAGAGCTAGGAATTGTGGATTGGAAGGCAAAATGGAGATGGATGGAGAAGGAAGGAAGGTAGAGGGTTCAGAGAGGAGGAGCAAAGTTGGCCGCTTGCAGATACGTTGATAATAAGGAGGATAAAGGAAAGGGGAAGATGGCTATGGAGGAAAGGGAACCTGGGTGGGTAAGGGTAAGAGATAAATCTAAGGGGGGAAATAATCTCATATAAGTTAAAGGAGAGGCTAGGGATTCTCTAAAGGACTGGGTATGGTCCACTTGTAAAAAGGCCTTTGCCACGGGAAGGATGGACAATGATTTGAGGGAAGGGATGATAAAAGTAATCCCTAAATAGCATGCTTGCAGTAATTTCGATCATTGGAGGCCTATTACTGTACTCACAATAATATATAAGATTCTAGCCAAGGTGATAGCATTGAGGATCACCCCATCCTTGCCAAGAGGTGATCTCTAGTAAACAGCATGGGTTCATTAAAGGAAGATCTATTTATGATAATATCTTCTCGACAATGATAGGCAAAGAAGTAGCTTAAAGGATTGGCCAAGAATGTGTTATCTTCCAACTGAATCTAGAGAAAGCCTATAACATAATACACTGGTCCTTTGTAGCAAGAGTAATGGAGAAACTAGGCTTTGGAAACAGGATTACCACATGCATCTATACTCTTAGAGCTAGAGCCCACTCTAAGCTGTTATTAAATGGCAGACTAGTTGGGAGATTTGAGATCACAAGGTCTGTGAGACAGGGCTACCCTTTGGCTCCTCTGCTATGTGATGTGGGTTCTCATCCTTTGTTAGTGGCCCTAGAAGAATCTAAAGGAAGAGGGATAGTATCAGGGCTAAAACTAAAAAATGGAGAGCAGCTACTTATCCAATGCTTTTCTCTAATGACTCCTTGTTGTTTTGAAAGCTGATAATGAGAATGTGAGGAATGCTCGACAAATAGTGCAATCGTTTGCTAAGCCTCTAGGTCCAAATGCAATATACATAAATCCTAGATTATAAGCTTGACTAAGGAGGATAGCTTTGGTATGGAAAGATGGGGGTGTGCAGTCATTAAAAAGGGACAAATCATCATACATTTGGGGGTGCCTTTTGGGGCGGGAGTGACTAACAAGGACTTGACCAATTGGGCTATTGAAAGATTTTATGGCAAACTTGAAAAATGGGAAGGGGTTAGAGTTTCATTTCATGACAGGATGGTGTTAACCCATTCCTAGGGTTAACAAGAGCTACCGCCATTATCTTACAAGAGTCAAGGTAGATACACCAAGATATGAAGCAAAAAAAAAAATAGTTCATGCGTGAACCATTTTCTGCACTCTCACACCTTAAGGTCTTACGGCCTAAGGGTTCACGCCCCCCCCCAAAAAATCAAATTTAATTTTTGTGTGAAGTTTGGTTCACAACGTGAAACACTAAGCATTCTATGGCATGAAGCACTAGGCATCTTACGACGTGAAACAATTTTAAAAAATCAAATTTAATTTTTTCGTGAAGCCAGTTCACGGCATGAAACACTAAGCATTTCACAGCATGAAGCACTAGGCATCTCACAACGTGAAACAGTAAAAAAAACAAATTTAATTTTTTCGTGAAGTCTAGTTCACGGCGTGAAACACTGCATTTCACAGCGTGAAGCACTAGACATCTCACGATATGAAACAGTTAAAAAAATCAAATCAAATTTGATAAAATCCATGAAGTCCGCTTTACACCGTGAACTGCACCTTGCTAGTTCACGACGTAAAAGGAGGTCCGTCGACAAAAAAAAAAAAACTCTAGAAAACACCCTTGGTTGGAGGCTCGTATCTCCTAAGCCGTGAATTCGAAGGCGCTCTAGTGCTCATCAGAAAGCCAACATCGAGCTCTTCAAATTTGGTCTTGGTCGTCCGGAGTCAAAATCGATTGTTTTGGCTTCCGACCAACAGCCTCAAAATTCGACCCAAAAATCGAGGCAAAAAACAAAAGCATAAAATCACAAAAATAGCACAAAAAACAACTTCGAACCATATTCGGACTACTTTTTGAGGGTCTAAACGACAAAATCACGAACAACTCAAAGAGACAAAGTTGTAGTACTCCAAAAATACTACAACTCTCTCATACAAAGTTTTTCCAAATTCCTTTTGGAACACCCTCAAAAACGTGTTGCGAAACAGGAAAAAAATTCTTGAAATTTTTTTCCATCTTGAGATAGTGATGGAAAATAGGTTTTAGGACCTCCTCTTTCATTTGGGAAGTTATTAGCATGCACTTTTTTCGAAAAAATATCTTAGAGTTCGTTCACATGCGTGTAGCGTCTAAGCTAATCAGGGCAAACGGACACTCGTTTGACCCAACAAAGAGAACGCCAGGCTTCCTGAGACTATAACGGGCTGTGAGAAAATATAAAAAGCAATATATATATATATATAAGTGTGCTTGCTCATTAAAGAGCACTTAACAAAGTCAGACATGGCAACGATAGAGGGACTACGTGGGCCGACACCCTCATTGAACCCAATGGCTGACATCTTCAAGCCATTGAGATTTATGCCCTAAATGCACCTCCCAATATCATTGGCCATGCTTACAACTAGAGTGTCATCGAGTTTTACACCCTTGTTACTTCAATCCCATCGGACTTTGGTCCATTATCTAACATTACCACCAATCTTATAGGTACCAACCCTTTTCAACCCCTGGATGCCCACACCTTAGATATACTGACTAGTCTAGGAAGGGGGTTGCCCAAGGACTGAGAGAGTCTCTACCCACAAGAGCACTCACATACGGCCTCAGTGACTCATATAGAAATACGGCTGTACAGATTTTCATAATTATGGGCAAATACGACGGAACAACTGATCGTGTTCAATTTATTCAAATGTTTGAACAGCTATGTGAAGGCTTTGGAAATCCCAACTACCCCACCAAGGTACATGTATTGAACCTATGCTTAGAGGGAAAAGTTAATCGATGATTCATCACATTGATGCCGGCGATCAAGAACAACTTCAGAACCTTGAGCCTTTATCCATGGTTTTTCAAGACAAGGTGATCGGTGGAGCACATTAAAAGAACTCTATTCAATTGAGCATTAACCAAACGAACCCATTAGAGACTTTATCCTACGGATAAAACTCTTGGACTCATGATGTGAGTCATGGGAAAAATTGAACGATTTTCAATTGAAGAGATGTTTCATGATAGGCTTAAAGAATAACAACTTACATAACTTGATCATTGTATCCAACCCGGAAACATTCAATCAATGTTGTAAAGAAGCAGTACGTTTAGATGACAACATGCTAGAAGATGGTCATGCTACAAGATGTTCCTTAACTAAACCAAGTGAAGCAATGGCAAAAGAAAGATCGATCTCGGAATTGTCATTCCCTAAATTCTATGCAACCTTGCTTAAAAGCTTTCAATCGACATCTCTAAGAGAGAATGAAATCCTTTAAAGCCAAACATCCTTAATGCCTCTACAAGTGAGGAGCGATATGCCTTGTGTTAAGTGCAATCACTATGACCATCCCAATCCCCATTGTGTATACAAGGCACCTATCTTTTTGTATTGCATATATTGTAAATCCTTTGGTCATGATACTACAAAGTGTTCATCAACAATTTACTCAACAATTTACTCAAAACCTCCATCTCCCGTGCACCAAACAGAAATAGTCCAAAGGGTAGAAACTGCTCAAGAAGTAGTTAATAAAAAACTTCAGTGTTTCTATTATCGTGGACCTCACAAAGTGGCAAACTGCACAGTTTGGAATACTTCCATGCCCATAGTCATTGACATTTTGCAACCCATGTGTGAACGATGTGGCATTGATCACATGTTCCAAGATTGTCCAAGACAAGTTGGTTCAATGCAACTTGTCTCACAAAATACAACTCTAAACATCTTAAGTGTACAAAACGGGCAATTGTCCATGGTACCCTTGAATGTGCTTACACACATATAGGCCAAGACACGAGAAATGATAAAAAAGAACACAAAAGATAATACTTCTAAATGGGTAGAAGAACATGCCTTAAAGCAGAAACCAAAAAAGAAAACAAAAGCTTCTAAAGCCAAGAAAAACAAGGGGAGACAACAAACTATCAAAACTAAAGTTGAATTAAAGGACAGGAAAAAGGAGCTTGTGGAGGACATAAACCCAAAAGGGGACATAATCCCAAAAGAGCCAAAAGCTACACATGATGAAAAAGCATCCACCCCAAAAACCACCACACAAACCACAAGACCCATATGTGTGACACAAGATACAAAATCCCAAAAGAAAATTCGTTCTCATTGCATGGGCAAACATAATGAAAGCCTGATGATCCAAAGAAAGTCAAAAGATGAAACATGCTCCAGTACGTCACTTAGTGAGGATGAAGCAAGTTTTGATTCATCACTAAGTGCACTTAATAGACCAATCAACAAACTAGAACTCGCCCAACCACCCCAGATTGAAAATCATGATCATATAACATACGCGGAACGTAAAAAGCAAGCTCAAGAGAGCATGCTTAGCATGGTTGAGTGTCTTACAGGATCACCAGTTGTGATTGAACCTAATAATGCCAAACCTAAAAAAACATGCTTTTCTCTCATGATTCACAAGTTTCCAAACATACCTCATTTAGAATCGTCAGAGGGCCAAGTGTGCCATTGTACACATTGGGTACTCTTGAAAAAGCTAAGAGCCAAAAAGAGGACGAAAGTGAATGGGAATATGAAATCGAAATGGGATCTGAAGCTGAAACAAAATTGAAACATCCATGGTTCCTCTTAAAGATTCTATCATGGTATGGTTAGATTTTCCTACAGGCAATGATGTTAAGCACAAACGCGTGTTGATTAGCCCTCGAGCTAGTCATAACATCATGACAATAGACACTTGGGTGTCATTGGGACAACCTAAACTCATCCCTACAGACAATGGTCTTGCAAGAGGAGCCAATGGACAAAACATTGAAGTTTGCGGTTACTCCATGTTACCCTATATTTCCTTAAGTTTGATGTCGTCTTTGGTGGAACTTGGATACGTGACTCGTATTCAATTGCTAAATCCATGCAAATAGTCACCTTGAACACTCCTACAGGCATTGTACAATTGCTATTACGGGAGGAAGAGACCTTGGAGGAACTGGAACTTCCAACATATCTTACTGAAAAGATCCCTATGATTCAGTTGGATTGGAACTTTCCAATAAAATCACCACAGCTCAAGCACAGCTTTACCCAATACGAGAACACAATCTCATGACCCTCGAGTTATGGGATTTGTTAGGTCAACCAACACTCATGGATCATCCTGAAAGAATTCCCTTTACACAAGACTTGAACATGTCATGTTTGGGGTACTTTGAACATACAATGTATATTGAAACTAGCCCCCTTACTTGCAAGTTTTTTGTGGTTGAGTATGTGTTAGAAGCAGATTTGATCTTGGGGCATAAATGGACTATTGCTGCCCAAGCACCACTATGTTTTGCCAGCGATAGGATCATCATGACGGTCAACGGCACAAAGTTGACAATACCATATTGCAAGGAAGAGGATCCAACCCTAATGGATATCTATGATGCTGAATGCAAAAAGTTATAAGCCTCTTCCCCAGAAGCCCCTCTACACAATGACCTATTATCTGCCTTAATGACCGACTCCGATAAAGCATCTACTCCTTCAACCCCATCTTCACCAACGAAGTTCCATGCCAAAAACTTGTAATCAACAGCTATTCTTGAAGAAGTTTCCACCTCACACAACCATCTATCTCTAACAAGGAACTCAAAGGAAAAGCCCCGGAGCCTATGCCTCTTCATTGACAAACCTCACCAAAGGAGACAATCACATGCTTGAAAGCCTCATCATTGACAACTACTCCACAAGAGACTCTAGCCTCATCATTATCAAAAATACCCATAAGTCTCAAACCTGTAGTCTCAACGCTAACTAATGTGAAGGAGGGCTCACAACATCCCACTTCAACCAAAAAGAAAAATCCACCAAGACAACAAAATTCAAGATATCTTAATGGTATCAAAATGTGGGTGGAGAAGCAGTTACTTGTTGCTCAAGGCTACTACGAAGGTGCCAATCAAATTTGGGTGCCTCGATAGTCAAAGCCTCTTCCTCAACATAGCACTCAGAGGCCAAGGAAAAAGAAAAGCACTCTATAACACCTTCCACAAAAGCCTATGCGAGTTCTTCAAAGAACTCCACCAAGTCAACAAGTGTGGTACCCAAAAGTTTACTGCAAGCACAAGGGTACTACCAATATAATACAAAAGCTTGGATTCCCAAGCGCATCAAAAAGTCCCCTCAACCTATTCAAAGAAACAAACCTTAGCACCAAAGGCATCAACCACCAATTTATAATGTACATCAAAGATGGGTGCTTGTGCATGTGCTTTAACAATAAGGATACTATGATGGTAATCCCATCATATGGTTGCCAAAATTGAACAACGTGAAGAAATCCTCACCACCGACTTCAACCCCAACATCTTCACCTAAAGTTTGATAAGAATGGAAACCCAAGCAACACCAAGTAAGTCACTCAATCACTCTCGTGCATTCAGCACCTACACAAGAGCTTGTGTGTTCGAGCAACGTTGCCCAATGGTAACCAACCCATCAGTCTTACCAACCCATCAGTCTTACCTACCACCTCGACAACATTAGAGCCAAAAATTCAAGAATCAATTCCCATCGAGCAACGTTGCCCAATGGTAACCAACCCATCAGTCTTACCTACCACCTCGACAACATTAGAGCCAAAAATTCAAGAATCAATTCCCACGTCTAAACGGAGACTTATGAGTGCATCAAAGACAAACTCACAATGCTTTTTTCACCCCTATGGATGTGAAGCGTAAGTGTAGAAGCCACGCGGCAGACATAAGAACTTATTCTCTCAAAAAGGAGAGTATCCACAAGAACCTATTGCTCATAGGGTGGTAGTAAAAAAAAACACAAACACAAGGGAGTCACATATATGGCCTACCTAGAAGTGATGAAAATCACAAGCAACTCCTAAAGATCTTCAATGGCCATTATATCTTGTTAAGCTTATCGATTTCTATAATTTTGGCTATGTTAATATAGTAGCTGCTCCATGATTACGTATCCATACTCATGCACTGGGAGGATATTTGCACCAAAGCTTCACCATCGACAACTTCCAGGTATATCTCTAGATGGGGGGGCCATGTGGGCAAAAGCTTGGTCAATGGTACAACCCATCGCCTGTAATTTTTCTTTAAATTACAAACCTCTCCAAATGGCGCTACCATCTTCACAAATCAATAATCTCCAATCCTTATAGCCTCGCAAGTCGACGTAATTCTTTCAATCCTCACCAACAAGTGGCTACTTCGATAAAAAGTAGCAGCTTAATAAGAGTCTATTTGACTCAATTCTCGTACTTCATATATATTTGCCTCATATAAGAGCACTTTAATATATATAAAAGCATAAAAAGCATATGGGAAGAAGCATGCAGGAACAGGTCTTCTGCCACACAAAGGGACATCGAAGGCCAATTTCTTAAAATGAATGTTGCTTCAATGAATCAAATGAGGAACTGAGAATCACCATCTTGTTCTGATGATTATGTCTACATTCCTCCGGATCCTTCCCTCTCTTCTCTCCTATTATTAACATCTCTTAGCATCCCCACTAACACAAATCACATGTAACCTTGCTTATGATTGCCAAAAACAAATTGAGCAAAAAAAAAAGCTCACACAAATATAAAAATGCAATCACTTATAAAAAAAGCTCACACAAATATAAAAATGCAATCACTTATAAAAAACCCCATCACCCCGAACCCGTTAGGAATTCCCAATAAACCATTGCCCTTTACAGTTACTAACTAACCATTCTTATTCCTTCTAGAGGAACAATGACCATTAAACATCAATCAACATCAAAGCCATCTACAAGCTTGTCAATTCTCCCTACACAAAAGTCTTCAACGCAATCACGAGGACGCGATCGCCATCATTAGGAAGGGGTGAATGTTAACCCATTCTTAGGGTTAACAAGAGCTACCGCCATTATCTTACATCAAGGAGTCAAGGTTGATACACCAAAGGGTCATACATTCAAGATATGAAGTAATGGTGTCCAAAGCTATAACTTGGACAGGCGCCTGTAATGGTGTGATGGAGTAATTATGGCAATTCTCGCTTCAAGAGCGTGCGGTAACAAGTTAGGATGAAGTCCCAAGTGATGTACTTCATGGATATATTATGAGAGTAATCATTGTAATAGCATTAGGCCTCTTATGAGCCTAAGGTGCTCAGCCAGCCACAGTTTAAGTGAGTGTGAACACTTATAGCCATGTATATAAGTGAATTTCTCTCATAATACAATATACACTCCCATTGTGCAATTGAGTCTGGCTCTTGCTAATCCTCTTGTTAATCCTCTTGCTAATCTCTCTCTAATGCATGCTAGTGAGTGTGTGAGTGAAGTGAGGTGAGAGGAGGGACAAGTACCCATAGTGCAGCGTGGCGGTGTCACAATGCTCATGGGAGGTGCAGTGGAGTTGCTTCTCAAGGAGTTGTAGAGCATGGAGACCTCAAAGGTTACGAGCTTGGCCATTGGAAAGATTCTCACGCGACGACAGTTGCAATTTACCAGGTAATCTCTTGTTGGATGTGTCTCAAAGGGGGGTTAGGGTGAGCCATAACAAATGGTTATTTTTAATACAATCCTTAATACCTATATCATGTTCCTCTGCCTGTGATAGAATTTAGAAAATGCCATTGGAAAAGTATTATAGCCCCAATCCGAGACTTTATTTGGTGAAATTGCAATAATGGTGGGAAGGTATCTACATGATTGGCCTGGAATAAAGTCTGCCAAAAAAGATGAGAGGATTGCAATAATGGTGGGAAGGTATCTACATGATTGGCCTGGAATAAAGTCTGCCAAAAAAGATGAGAGGATTGGGGTGTCTACACTTTCCCTACTCATGCTAAGGCTAGGGTGGTAATTAGCCTTCCTAAATATCTTCAATAGGAAGGAATCTGGAGGGCTGGATTAGAAGGAGAAGATGCTATCATTTGCTCCTTTGAAAATTGTGAACTCCCCCTTTTGCAAATTTTTATGCTTGAATTGGAAAGAGGTGATGGGCTTGATTAAATGGAATGGGTGCACTAGAGCCTCTGGGAACTCTCTCTTCAGCCGGAACATTTGGTGGACTCATAGATTTAACCCCCCTTTGGCTCAACTCAATATTAGGACATCTAGAAGATTAAACAACATGGGTTTAAGAAGACTAGGGGAACTATGGGATTGTTCATAGGTGGGCTCAAAAGGGTTACATCAGATTGAAAGGGAATTTGGAATATAATAGAGTGAGATTCAGGTGTCGAACTTTATGCTAGAAGAGTTTGAGAAAGGTTGGACCTCCACAACCTTCAATGGAGCCTCTTGGATACATGATTGGGCCTGGTTCAATGGGGTGAAACTCGATAGAATAACTACCAAGGTAGTTTATGGAGGAGATGAGCAAGAGTCAAATGCTATAAACAGAATCTCAAAAGTCAGGTGGTGCTTGAGTACTTTCGAGGAAGAGGTGGAGACTTATTTGGGAATCCTAGGTTCCAGTGAAAGTTCAGACATTTCTTTGTAGAGTATGCTTGTTGGCTTTACCCCTTGGATTCAAATTGTTACACAGAAACTTTACTGCTAGAATCTATCATATGTAAATCGACAATTGAAGAGGGGAAGCATGCTTTTTGGGACTGCATTGCAAATCAAGGGGTTTTGGGGTAGGATAGGTAAATGGGTGGGGGTTAAGACTGGGTACTGGGGAGAGTAATTAATGGGGTAGGAGAGGTGGATTTAATAGCATTGTATTTTAAGATATTGTTGCTTATGGGGATTTGGATTTTTAAGAATTTGCTGATATTTAATAAAGGATCTAGCCAAGGGGTAGATGTGTCAGATATGATGTTCAAATGTGTGCACTATTCTTAGTATGTATATTATATTAATAAGCTGAATAATAATTTGTTTGTTCAGGCTATTTTCAAGCATTATAGGTAGGGATTAGGTGATGTAGACCTTAGCTAATGGGATATCAACACATACTACGGTACCCTAATATTGGTTGGTATGTGTGGTAGGTATATACTTGGAAAGATGTGAGGGCCAAATATACCAAGTTTGGGCCCAAAACTAAAAGGTGGTACCAGAAGGAAAACAACCAAGGGATATCTTTCTAGCCTTAATTGAAAACCCTATGGGCAGGAGAATAATGGTGAAAGTCTGGACTAAAGGGGACTATTTTGAAAAGCAGATCCCTAAGGGATTCACTTATGATATTCTATTGATTGCTTGTATGCAGTTGGGCTTCCACATATCTTGGGAAATGTCTTCTTTTGTTTGGGAGGATGAGAAGTGGGATTTAATATGTGAGCTTCTCAATAGGGACTGGGAATAGAAGTGTTGTGGTAATGGTATAAAAAGACTTATTATAAATGGTTTTTTTTGCTCTGTAAATATAAATATATTATTGTTCCATAAAAAAAAGATTAAGTGAACCACCTTAGGCCTTGTCTAGTCCACCTCAATAGAGTAGTTATTGAATTATTACTAGCTCATAAATGTCTTTCCTAAGGTTTGTGGTCGTGTAGCTAGTGACCACAAACCTTAGGAAAGACATTTGTGGGCTCGTAATAATGGGTTAATAAGCATTCACCTCTATTTCACCATAGTAAGTCAAAACATCCACTTCTCCTCTAAGTGGAGTTTCATCCATTTACATCCATTGGTTTAATAGTTGCCTGGATTTGGACTATTCCTTAAAAGCAACCCCCAATAGTGATTGTGGAGCTAGTTAACAAGGAGAGAGCTCTAATACTCTTACTCTTCCGCTCAATGCATGTAGGCATTTGCGAAGGGAAACTACCTTGTTGCATCATTGATAAAATCTTTGGGAATAGCCATGTTGGCCACCCCCTTCTTGGAGTCTCTCCCGAACTTGTTCAGATAATCTCCAACAAGTCTAACTCCTTTATCTAGACAAGCTCCTTCTTGGCCTTGAGATATCTCCCAAACTTGTTCAGTTAATCTCCAACAAGTCTAACTCCTTTATCTAGACAAGCTCCTTCTTGGCCTTGAGATATCTCCTCTTCTTAATGGCCAACTTGAGTATGCTCCTTTACTTGTTGATTCCTTTAACTCTTTTGACTGAGGGTGAAAACCCACTTCCTTAGCTTGGGATTTTGTTACCTTTCTCAAACGCATTTTCTTATTCTCATGTTGTTTGCAACACCATTTTTGTGTCCTCAATTAGGCTTAATCAAGATTCTTCTCTTCTTGATCTCCTCACTGCTTCTTGCTATTGTGCTTGTGATCTTGTCAACACCAAGCACTCCATTTAGAGGAGGATATGGAGACCCAATGTCTATTTTAGAAGTGCATCAATGTGGCGATGGATAACCATGGTTGTAAAAAGGTTGATTTCTTTGGTTTCTTGGCAGACAAAGCACATGCTAAACTGGTAATGGAGTGTAGAATCCACGTATGGGATCACTTTAACCCTGCTCAATGTGGAAGTACTCTCTATTTTTACTTTTATAAAAAGTCAAAACAAAGAAAATTTTCCCCTTTTGACCATCAAAGCAAGTGTGTATATGTGGAACCCACACTCATTCTTGCAAAGTTTAGTCACCACCCATCAAAACACATTTGGTTGCAATGTGCAAGCCAAAGTTTAGTCACCACCCATCAAAACACATTTGGTTGCAATGTGCAAGCCAAAGTGCCACCAGACAAATAGAGACCAAAAGAGACAAAACATTAGTGAAAGAAAAAGATATGTTTGAAGATGTTTGTGCATGTGAATGTTTGTGTGGATTATGTAGGTGCATGTGAGTGTGTGTGTGTGTGTGTGAATGTGTGCATTATAGGGAGCAAGAGGGAGAGAGAGAGGGAAGAGAGAGAGAGAGAGAGAGAGAGAGAGAGAGAGAGAGAGAGAGAGAGAGAGAGAGAGAGAGAGGATCTAAGTTGGGATAGAGGGGAGAAAGAGGGTTGGAATGAGAGGTGGTGGTGGAGGTAGTGGTGGAGAGACTAGAGAGAGAATTTCCACATTTTTAAGAGAGAAGAGTTGCCAGCAAAAGCTCCCTCCACCGAGCTCCCTCAAAAATCACACTCTTTTCCCTCAACAACTTAACATAACACCAATAGCCAACATGGAAGGGGAAGTGGACACAATAGTGGCTATGATGATCAAGAACAAAAGGTAGTACTATTTTATACAACATGGAGGGTGAAAAGGAGGTTGTTTCCCCATATATGCAGAAACACAATGTACACCAAGGAAGGTGAAAAAGGAGGTTGTTTTCCCATGTATGCAGCAACACAATGTACACAAAGGAATTTGATGAAGTGTTTTGGGTGTGGCAAAAAACATTGGATTGTTGAATGCCCAATTAAAGTGTAAGAATTGTAATATCATCGCATGTTTGAGTATGCAATGGACAAAGGGAAACATGTGTAATATCATCACATGTTTGACCATGGAGTGGATGATTTCTATCAATATTGTGCAATGTGAGTATCTAATTTAGTTACTTTTTACAACCAATAGATGGCCCAAGCAGCCATCTTGACCTCTCAATCTACTATGCATGATCCCATTTCACATGTCGCAATTGTTAGAAGATCATGCATGCTGCATGAAAACTCAAGTCGTTTAAGTTGAATTTGTAGCAATGTGATGGGCTATGGTGGATCAAATGCAAGAATCAAGATGATTAGCAAGCAATTAGAAAGTGATTAAAGT
The DNA here is from genome assembly GCF_041138505.1 of Cibotium barometz. Taxonomy (NCBI): domain Eukaryota; kingdom Viridiplantae; phylum Streptophyta; class Polypodiopsida; order Cyatheales; family Cibotiaceae; genus Cibotium; species Cibotium barometz. The sequence continues at coordinate 2,139,334 of NC_141085.1, forward strand.
AAGATTAGTGCATAATCAATCTAATAGCATAATGTAGGCATGGATACTCAAAAACTAGCAAATTCTCATTAAGCCAATGCCTCAATTTATAGCTTTTACATCCACAAGGTGCCAAGCACCCACTCCCCACTGATTTCTCCTTGATTTGTGCCACCTACACTACATATGAGGGCACCTTTTCTTAGAATCTTTCCACACCCCTATATTCACTCATGCTACCCTTGATTCTCTCATATCTAGTAGATTCTTCTCACCTTTTCACTCCTACCCACTCAACTATGGACTCCCTTTTACAATCTCTATCTAAGGGCTTGTTCCCGCACACACCCATTCACTTGCATATTTCAACACCTCCCCTCAAGTGAATAATTATAGCACACCTAGACCCTATACACCAAGTTTCCCTCTTACTTGGTAGCCCGCGACCAGTGCCTCAAGTCCCTAACTCATAGTCCTTGCCACACTCTCTCTCTATTTGTCCAAGGCTACTACAAGTGCCCGTAACTTTGACTAAAGTGCTCATACATACGTCTACCACATGGCCTACATCATCGATGGCTCAGAGGTGGTTTTCTTCTATTGGGGCAAGTTACATTGGGTTGTGGGGTTTCTCTCTTTCTCTCTCAGAGAAGATGTTCTGACTCTTCTACCTTAGGAGTCTCCATGAAGTTTGCCGATAATACCGATCCTTCTTCATTTGGTTTGTTGTAGCAATCTCTAGCCATGTGTCTTGGCTTTCCATAGTTGTGGTGGCAAGTGAAGGTCCTTCCTCCTCCCCTGTTTCTTTCTCTTCCTTGTCCTCGTGCGATGCCTCCTCGGGTGTAGAGTGCTTTCTCCTCTCTAGTTGTTGGGTCCAATCCTTTCTTCTCTTTGACCTTCTTCTCTTGCTCTAGTAGAGCTCCTTCTATCTCATGTAACTTCAAATCTGGTACATTCTTTAAGGTTGCCACAATGTTCTCATAATCTCCCTTGTGTCCACACTCTTTAGAAGCACTGATAGTGCCTCGTCATCTTCTACTTTCTTCCCAATGGCTACAAGTTGTTGTTTGCGTTGAAAATACAAGTGAATAGGGTGTGTGCGGGAACAAGCCCTTGGTTAGAGGCTGTAAAAGAGGATGTGTAAATGTGAAAGAACTTGTGAAAAGGTGAGAAGAATCTACTGGGAGAGAATAAAGGGTAGCATGAGATATTCTGGGAAGTGTGGAGATATTCTGGGAGATATTCTGGGAAAAGTGAAGAGGTGGAGAGAATCAGGGAAAAGAGGTGGAGTGAATCAAGGAGAAATCAGTGGGATTTGATGCTTGGATGTAAGCTCTATAAATTGAGGCATTGCCCTAATGAGAATTTGCTGGTTTTTGAGTATCCATGCCTACATTAATCTATTTGCTAATTACCCACTAATTACGTCTTAATTATTTACTAATCACTTTGTTAATGATGTTGATTCTAGTGTTTGATCCACCATAGCTCATCACAATGCTCAAATTTCAATATGGTATCAGAGCCATGCCTAGAATGCATCAGGTTTATGAGCCCATTATCTAATTAATTAGGATTAGTAGATAATTAAAAAATAATCAAAATTTTAGTTAGTTTTCAACTCACCTCTGTACCCCCAGCCAGTGGAGGAGTCCATTCTCCTTGCACAGTTAAAATTAGCCCTAGTGCTTCTAACCATAGCTAGCCATCTCAATACCCTTCAAGCTCATCAACTCCACGTAGCAAACCGCCGACGGATGTAGCAGAAATCGATGATTTACCAGGCGACATTTTTCTGAAGGGATTTTGATATTTCTGCTTGCTCAGATCAAATCCCTCTAATTCCTCTTAGCCCAAGGTGTTTTCAAGCATGCTCTACAAAGCTGGTGAAGACAGAATTCAATTTCATCAAGTCTATAGTAGTGAGATCCAAGCTCTTCATCAAATCTGCAGGTGACTTTGGTAAAACAGAGATTAAGCTTTCAATATTTGATTAAATCTTGTGTTTCTTGGCTTAATCCTCTACTAGACTCATTGCTATTGATGCCTTTGAAAGCATTTGAGCTCATTTGAAGTCTAAGGCACCAGATCTGGACTCCCCGCATGCTCTGTTTTTTGCACACAAAACAGTGGATTAATTTACTAATCAATGATTAATCAATACTAATCACTATATTTTGGTGCAATTGAGGGTTCAAATTAACCATTAGGTATCTGATACAGATACCTATAACTTCAGATTGCAATTCGGAGTTGGTTTGATACTCCAACCATTCCGTACAAATTGGTTACCCTTGATTTAATGTAATTTCTGGTAAAACTGTGCTTATAAAATTGTGATAATCATCATTTTGCATTTAACCTTTGGTTAATGCCTGTAAATCTCACTCAAATTCAAGATTATTCATAGCCAGAGTTGCATTTGGAAATGTGCATAAGAATGAATGCTATACGCATTATGTATATTGGGCACATTACATCAGTGTAAAAATGGGAACAGACACTGCCCTTGTCCAGAATATGGCAAGAGGTAAGACCTCCCGCATAAATTTGGGTTTGCATTGCATAATGACACAAGATGAACATCAAAAGCCCAAAGAAACTGTCAGCAAAACATTGAAACATGTTGCTCGCATGGAGCAAAAAGACCTGACGGACAAGCTCATGGCCCCAGCCATGAAAGAAGAAGAATATCTCTTTCCAAGAGGAAGATCCACACCAAGAAGATCTAAAGGAAGACATGGACCTGAGAAGAGAAGGTGCCCCAAGAAGACTAAAAGAAGAGACGGATGCGTGGAGAGAAGCTGCCCACGACAAGAAGATTGAAGACAAGAGAAGATGTGAGGCTCCAAAGAGTGAGGAGCCATGTGAAAATCTATGAGAGAGAGAGAGAGAGAGAGAGAGAGAGAGAGAGAGAGAGAGAGAGAGAGAGAGAGAGAGAGAGACCCCACAACCCAATGTAACCTGCCCCAACAAAGTAAAACCACCTCTAAGCCACCGATGATGTAGGCACTAGTCACGGACTATCAAGTAAGGGGAGGCAAACTTGGTATAGGGTCTAGGTGTACTAGGAGTATTCACTTGAGGGGAGGTGTTAAAAATACAAGTGAATAGGGTGTGTGTGGGAACAAGCCCTTGGTTAGAGGCTGTAAAAGAGGATGTGTAAATGTGAAAGAACTTGTGAAAAGGTGAGAAGAATCTACTGGGAGAGAATAAAGGGTAGCATGAGATATTCTGGGAAGTGTGGAGATATTCTGGGAGATATTCTGGGAAAAGTGAAGAGGTGGAGAGAATCAGGGAAAAGAGGTGGAGTGAATCATGGAGAAATCAGTGGGATTTGATGCTTGGATGTAAGCTCTATAAATTGAGGCATTACCCTAATGAGAATTTACTGGTTTTTGAGTATCCATGCCTACATTAATCTATTTGCTAATTATCCACTAATTATGTCTTAATTATTTGCTAATCACTTTGTTAATGATGTTGATTCTAGTGTTTGATCCACCATAGCTCATTACAATGCTCAAATTTCAACAGTTTGATGCTTTTGTATTTGTTCAAGTGTGTGGTTAGAAGTTCACTTTCCTTCATTTCAAGTTTGTAGAGTTGCATTAGTAGATTTATCTTTGAATTCTTTGGTTGAGTGCTAAATAATTTGTTAAGTTCATCCCATGCATCTTTAGCTTGTTGTATCCCCCGCAATGTGGTGAGAATGATTTCATCATTTAAGCTAAGTGCAATGAGTCCTAATGCTTTCTCATTTCTGTTCTTCCACTCATCCTTCCCATGCTCCTCTGGACATTCATCTCTTCCCTCAACTAGCCCTCATAAATTCTTCCTCATGAGCAAATACATGGTTTTTGTTTGCCATGTATGGAATTACTCCCCGTTGAATTTAGCTACTTCTTGTATAATTCTCATGATGATGTGAAGGGGGTCGTACCTCTTGATCCAATTCAAGATTCCAGGGTAGTGTCTACCCTTTTACAACTCCAATTCGGTATTTAATGATGATTACACTAAGTTTACAAGCATGAATACATCAAAAATTTGCATAAAGCCAAGGATAGTTGGTTTTGTACTGGATGATTGGGAGATCAAACCAACTTTAAATTGCAATATGAAGTGATAAAGGTCTATATCAGATACCCAATGGTAAGTTTGAATCATCAATTGCACAAAACTTCAGTGATTATTAATCACTAATTAGTGAGCTTAATCCACCTCTTTTATGTGCAAAAAATAGAATGTACGGGGAAGCCAGATCTGGTACCTTAGATTAATCACTAATTAGTGATGAGCTTAATCTCCTATTTTATGTACAAAAATAGACTGGACGGGGAGGCAAGATCTAGTGCCATAGAGTTCATATGAGCTCAAATCCTTTTAAGGGCATCAATAGCAGTTAGTCTAGTAGAGGATCCAGCCCAAAAACATAAGATTTGACTAAATAATGAATGCTTAATCTCTGTTTTACCAAAGTCACTTGCAGATTTGATCCAAAGCTTGATGTAGCTTCTACTTGACAAATTTTAAAATTCTGAGGCCACCAGCGTGTTCAGCACACCCAAAAAACCCTTGGGCTAGCTCCAATGGTTCCAATTCAAAGGCGTAATGGTGATTTTGTAATTTTTCTCAGAAAGAAAGGCGCCAGCAAATCGACGCTTTCCCTACTGCATTCGTCGACGGTTTGAGGTACTGAGGTGACACGTCTAGGTACCAAGATGTCAGAAAGAGGGTGTGTGAATTTTGTAGGCAATGGAGCTGTGTGGAGAGATCTAAGCTCCACCGAGCGTGGGTATTATTATAGAGAGATAAAAATGGCTTATAAGGCTATTAGCACCTAATTAGTAATTAAGAAGGTGTTTTGAGGTACTGAGGTGCCACGCCTAGGTACCAAGATGTTGGAAAGAAGATATGTGAATTTTGTAGGCAATGGAGCTGTGTGGAGAGATCTAAGCTCCATCGAGCATGGGTATTGTAGAGAGATAAAAATTGCTTATAAGGCTATTAGCACCTAATTAGTAATTAAGAAGGTGATTAGGCTTAAAAGAGCACTTGAATTCTAAGCTAAGCTTTGATACCAAGTTGAATTTGTAGCATTGTGATGGACTATGGTGGATCAAATGCAAAAAACAACATGATTAGCAAGTAATTAGAAAGTGATTAAAGTAAGATTAGTACACAATTAATCTAATAGCATTATGTAGGCATGGATACTCAAAAACCAGCAAATTCTCATTAGGCCAATGCCTCAATTTATAGCTTTTATATCCACAAGGTGCCAAGCCCCCACTCCCCACTGATTTCTCCTTGATTTGTGCCACCTCCCCCTACATCTGGGGGCACCTTTTCCTAGAATCTTTCCACACCCCTATATTCACTCATGCTACCCTTGATTCTCTCATCCAGTAGATTCTTCTCACCTTTTCACTCCTACCCACTCAACTATGGACTCCCTTTTATAATCTCTAGCTAAGGGCGTGTTTCCCCACACACCCATTCACTTGCATATTTCAACACTCTAGCACACCTGGACCCTATACACCAAGTTTCCCTCTTACTTGGTAGCCCACGACTAGTGCCTCAAGTCCCGAACTCATAGTCCTTGACACACTCTCTCGCTATTTGTCCAAGGCTACTACAAGTGCTCGTAACTTTGACTAAAGTGCTCACACATACATCTACCACATGGCGGCCTACATCATCGATGGCTCAAAGGTGGTTTTACTCTATTGGGACAAGTTACATTGGGTTGTGGGGTTTCTCTCTTTCTCTCTCAGAGAAGATGTTCTAACTCCTCTACCTTAGGAGTCTCCATGAAGTTTGCACCGATAATACCGATCCTTCTTCATTTGGTTTGCTGTAGCAATCTCTAGCCATGTGTCCTGGCTTCCCATAGTTCTGGCAAGTGAAGGTCCTTCCTCCTCCCCTGCCTCTTCCTCTTCCTCGTCCTCGTGCAAGGCCTCCTCGGGTGTAGAGTGCTTTCTCCTCTCTAGTTGTCCTTTCTTCTCTTTGACCTTCTTCTCTTGCTCTAGTAGAGCTCCTTCTATCTTATGCAACTTCAAATCTGGTACATTCTTTAAGGTTGCCAAAATGTTCTCATGATCTCCCTTGTCCACACTCTTTATAGAAGCACTGCTAGTGCTTTGTCATCATCTACTTTCTTCCCAATGGCTTCGTCATCCTCTACTTTCTTCCCAATGGCTGCAAGTTATTGTTTGATGCTTTTGTATTTGTTCAAGTGTGTGGTTAGAGGTTCACTTTCCTTCATTTCAAGTTTGTAGAATCGCATTAGCAGATTTATCTTTGAAATCTTTGCTTGAGTGCCAAATAATTTGTTAAGTTCATCCCATGCATCTTTAGCTTGTTGTATCCCCGCAATGTGGTGAGAATGATTTCATCATTTAAGCTAAGTGCAATGAGTCCTAATGCTTTCTCATTTCTGTTCTTCCACTCATCCTTCCCATGCTCCTCTAGACATTCATCTCTTCCCTCAACTAGCCCCCATAGATTCTTCCTCATGAGCAAATACATGGTTTTTGTTTGCCATATATGGAATTGATCCCGGTTTTGAATTTAGCTACGTCTTGTGCAATGCTCATGTGATGATGTCAAGGGGGTCTTGCCTCTTGATCCAATTCAAGATTTAAGGGCAGTGTCTACCCTTTTACAACTCCAATTTGGTGTTTAATAATGATTACACTAAGTTTACAAGCATGAATACATCAAAAAAAGCCAAGGATAGTTGGTTTTGTACTGGATGGTTGGGACATCAAACCAACTTTAAATTGCAATATGAAGTGATAAAGGTCTATATTAGATACCCAATGGTAAGTTTGAACCATCAATTGCACCAAACTTCAGTGAGACTAGTACTAATTAATCACTAATTAGTGAGCTTAATCTCTTATTTTATGTGCAAAAAATAAATTGTACGGGGAGACTAGATCTGGTGCCTTAGAGTTCATATGAGCTCAAATCCTTGAAAGGGCATCAATAGCAGTTAGTCTAGTAGAGGATCAAGCCCAAAAACATAAGATTTGACGAAATAATGAATGCTTAATCTTTGTTTTACCAAAGTCACTTGCAGATTTGATCCAGAGCTTGATGTAGCTTCTACTTGACAAATTTCAAAATTCTAAGGCCACCAGTGTGTTCAGCACACCCAAAAACCCCTTGGGCTAGCTCCAATGGTTCCAATTCAAAGGCGTACTGGCCATTTTGTATTTTTTCTCAAAAAAAAAGGCGCCAGCAAATCGATGCTTCCCGGCTACATTCGTGGGTGGTTTGAGGTACTGAGGTGACACGTCTAGGTACCAAGATGTTGGAAAGAGGGTGTGTGAATTTCGTAGGCAATGGAGCTCTGTGGAGAGATCTAAGCTCCACCGAGCGTGGGTACTGTAGAAAGTGAAAAATGGCTTATAAGGCTATTAGCACTGCTTAGTAATTAAGAAGGTGATTAGGCTTAAAACAGTACTTGAATTCTAAGCTAGGCTCTGATACCAAGTTGAATTTGTAGCATTGTGATGGGCTATGGTGGATCAAATGCAAGAATCAACATGATTAGCAATTAGAAAGTGATTAAAGTAAGATTAGTGCACAATTAATCTAATAGCATTATGTAGGCATGGATACTCAAAAACCAGCAAATTCTCGTTAGGCCAATGCCTCAATTTATAGCTTTTACATCCACAAGGTGCCAAGCCCCCACTCCCCACACTGATTTCTCCTTGATTTGTGCCACCTCTTCTACATCTGCTGGGGGTAGCTTTTCCTAGAATCTTTCCACACCCCTATATTCACTCATGCTACCCTTGATTCTCTCATCCAGTAGATTCTTCTCACCTTTTCACTGCTGCTACCCACTTAATTACGGACTCCCTTTTACAATCTCTAGCTAAGGGCTTGTTCCCGCATACACCCATTCACTTGCATATTTCAACACCTCTTCTCAAGTGAATAATTCTAGCACACCTGGACCCTATACACCAAGTTTCCCTCTTACTTGGTAGCTCACGAAGACCAGTGCCTCAAGTCCCTAACTCATAGTCCTTGACACACTCTCTGTCTATTTGTCTAAGGCTATTACAAGTGCCCGTAACTTTGACTAAAGTGCTCACACATACATCTACCACATGGCTCCAATGGTTCCCATTCATGGCGATTTTGTAATTTTTCTCAGAAAAAAAGGCACCAGCAAATCGATGCTTCCCGGGCTGGATTCATCGGCAGTTTGAGGTACTGAGGTGCCATGCCTAGGTACCAAGATGTTGGAAAGAGGGTTTGTGAATTTTGTAGGCAATGGAGCTGTGTGGAGAGATCTAAGCTCCACCGAGCATGGGTATTGTAGAGAGATAAAAATTGCTTATAAGGCTATTAGCACCTAATTAGTAATTAAGAAGGTGATTAGGCTTAAAAGAGCACCTGAATTCTAAGCTAAGCTTTGATACCAAGTTGAATTTGTACCATTGTGATGGGCTATGGTGGATCAAATGTAAAAAATAACATGATTAGCAAGTAATTAGAAAGTGATTAAAGTAAGATTAGTGCACAATTAATCTAATAGCATTATGTAGGCATGGATACTCAAAAACCAGAAAATTCTCATTAGGCCAATGCCTCAGTTTATAGCTTTTACATCCACAAGGTGCCAAGCACCCACTCCCCACTGATTTCTCCTTGATTTGTGCCACTTCCCCTATATCTGACGGCACCTTTTCCTAGAATCTTTCCACACCCCTATATTCACTCATGCTACCCTTGATTCTCTTATCTAGTAGATTATTCTCACCTTTTCACTGCTACCTACTCAATTACGGACTCCCTTTTACAATCTCTAGCTAAGGGCTTGTTCATGCACACACCCATTCACTTGCATATTTCAACAGTTGATGATGTAACAACTGAAATCCTTTGACCACATTTATTATGACATTGGTAATATGCTACCCTTGGTCATACACATGACAAGCCATGGTCACCCAATTTGATGTTCATTGGGTGTGGTCAAATTTGTGCTAGGCCACGGTAAACTAGTTTCTCTGTTGAGTTGTTTGTGATGTTGAGTGTGGTTGGACAAAGCCCCATGACATTGGGTTATTCCATGCATGCTTTCCATGGTGCCAGGGCTTCCCAAGGCCTTATGCAACCTCTACATAATCATTGATACTCCTAGGGACTTGCAAGGATCATTTTGATTCCCTACTAATGCACGTTGTGAGAAAGTGTTATGAGCATGCCATTGATCAAATGACATGTGTTAATGAGGAAGGTAACACCTACACTTGCCGAGGAGGCAAGAAATACAAAAATATCTAGGCAGGGGGCATTACACCACCCTTAGCCTACCAGAGCGAAAGAACAATAGGAGGAAGGGAAGCGAGAACCTCTCAAGAGGACATCACTTCAAGAAGAGGTAGTCAAACATCCAATGAAATCTAACCCAGAAGTAGAGCTACTAGCCCACCACATTTGGATAGATGGTGTATAGAGTGTGGCATTGATTAGTGTCTGCCCTTTTAAGCCAACAAATTAAAATCCCTGAATGACTACATCGTCACCTACCAGGGGCTGGGAATAGTTAATATTTCATGTTGTTTGACATCATCTTTGGATGACAAAAAAGAAGTACCATTGAACATTGTGATAAGTGCCTAGACCAAGAAATTGTAAGATCAAGCAACCCTATCCATACCTTCATCTGCGTCAAAGCCCCTAAAAGCAAAAAAAAAGGGAAAAGAAAGAGCAGGGATGGTAACAAAGAGAAAGCAAAGGTAGTGCCAAATGAGCCAAAAATAAAACCATTCAAGCTAAGAACTTCCCAAAGTTCTAAGGTGGTAAGGGAAGCAAAGGAAAAGGGCACAAGGAACCTACCATGTTACTTTGAGATGAGGATGCTCTAAATTCCTCTACTTAAATTACCTTAGAAGAGTGCGTAGTGGGAAACCCTAACGAGCTAATTCTCATGGATAGAACAAGAGAAAGCATGGAGCATGTGCTGCAAGCCCATAGGGATTAGAGGCACAAAAGAACTAGGAATCCGATGGTGGGTGATCCATGATACATTAAGATTAAAGGCGTGTTGAAACCTCCGATTCAAATCACTTTGGCGAGGGACAAAAAGAAATGACCGATCAATCCTGATAGATAGAATTGATGAGCTCCTGGAAATGGCCAAGAAGGTAGTGGAAGGATGATATAAACCAAGACCCAAGCATGGGGAACCCCTTCCCAAAAAGCTACAAGAATACCCAAACCTAATAAAGGAGATATCAAGGTTGAGTTAAGAACATGAATCGATACTATGGGCCTAGTTAGAAATAGAGGGATCACGACAAGACCTATTATCATGATGTTTCCATAAAAGATTCCTCCACTGAGATCCCTAGAGCTAATCATAGAAGCATCTCTAGTATTTGAAGTTGAAAATCGTAAAAAGATCAATAACCAAGGGACTGCTCAAGAAAATAATGGGGAAACAAGGGAAATGTAAAACGACCTTAGAACTAAGAAGAAAACCTAAATTGAGCCTTTTGAGCCAGAAGATACGAGAACGTAAGAGCACTATATGATCATGTCTTGAGGGAACAAGAAATTCATGAGGGGTAGCTTACACTTAGAGAATCTATGTGATAATTCTAGAGAATATGGAGAGAACTGAGTTAGAAAGGGTGTGGTGGGTACCATGAGAGTTTAAAGAAAATTGATTAAGTACCATGCATTCGTACATCGACTTAGAATATGAGTCTATGAGCATAGCCCCCATTAATAAGGCTAGAACTTAAAGAAGAAATGGGAGCCTTGAGAGAAATCCTCTCTGCCCTTGTGACTATCTTAATGGTTAATTACCTAAAAGGGAAACCAAAAGCCTGGGATAATGAAGTATACCAATGCATGAAAAATCAGCATAAGCCATTAGAAAACTTAAGTGAGCCTGACTAAAAAATTGAGGAAAACCCACTAAAGATATATAAAAATGTACGTGTTAGAGTAGTGGGTAAGTACTTTGAAAGTGATGATATGAACACAACCATTCCAATCAAACTAGAGGCATGAATGTTAAAACCCTAAGATCTCTCTAGATAATTGTTATGCATAAACATGCATAAATCAGGCATAAACTCAACCACCCAACCACCCCCGAGCCCAAGGGATGCACACATGAATTATAAATGAAATACATCATACCTCTACCTTGATGTCCCATACCATCAAGAGGTATAACTCCAATCCAATAGCATGTAGCTATAGTGTGAAATGGTAGATGAGTAGATATGGACCTCTACACAAGAGAACATAGCATAAGCCTCCAAGCCCCCAAGCCTCCCTTGAGTGTGCCCCATGCCCCTATTATATAGGAACAGTTGGAAAAGTATGGTGGAGGATAGGCAAGGAGACGAGCAAAATGCAAAGCTATTGCACAAGGGTCCAAACTAAGCAAAGCAAAATCCATGCATTCGACTAGTACTAAACCTTCAATTAAAACCCACCACTACGACTCATACTACCCACCACTCCCGCTCATAATTTGAAACGTGAATAAACAAAGGATTTTTTAAATGTAATTTTTATGTAAATATTATAAATTCACTTTATACTTATAACTTCCATACCTTTGAATAGGAGCTTATTCTTTCATGCGTAAAACCACAAAAAAGAATGACACCAATTCTTGCTTTCACCCACCAGCTACTTATCTCATCAAAGACAATATCTCTACTTACTTGTATCTCACGAGTGGTAGGGTTATAGTATCTATAATCTTTCTACTCCAAAGCGTGACCAAAGATGCATTTCTTTGCTTTTGGATCCAACTTGGTTCTCACTTCATTAGGAAATGATTGTTTAAATTCAAATCAAGCTTTCCCTTAAAGTCTTAATGTTTAATTAAGAGAAAGTTAATCTTTATGCTATTTGTAATGCTTTCTTTACGTAAATATCTCTCTCTCTCTAAAAGAATAGCCATCTTTATGTCTAAATCCCTTGAAAAAGGATGCTTCTCAATGATAGTCTCTTAATTGAAAGCTAAACTCTAGGTTTGATAAGCTAGAGATTAAGAAAATGATATTTTCATGATTTTGTACTATTAAAATAATGGTAAATTTTTTAGATTGTTTATGAGTAGTTAAAAACTACTCTAACTCATTCTAAATGAGAAATGGATTATCCTAACAATTTGGGAAAAGAGGAATGTTGAAATTAGCTTAATCTAGTGGGATAATCATAGTTATGTTTAATTTTATGGTTAAAATTATGATTTAAATTCATAGTTTGATTTTAAGCATAAAAGAGGAACTACTATCATATTTTCATTACAAGGTTTTATTCTTTTAGAAAAAAATTGAGAATTATCAGTAGTGAAGCTATGGCAAATTTTTTTAGAAAATAATACATATCTTATTTTTATGCATAATGCTAAAAGACCACTTCCTACCATATTCTAGGATTGGACATCCTATGCAAAAAGAATGATTTTCATCATATTCATGAGAAATATTTTTTTAATAATTATGCATAATTAATTGATTATGAGAAAAGAGTATTTTTTGGTAAATTTATGGGTACAACTAAGTATCCATGGATCGCAAAGGACCAACATAAGACCGCTCTAGAGGATGGGACTTTTGCTTACAAAGTGATGCCATTTAGACTCACAAACATGCTAGCTATATTTCAACAATTGATGTCCTCGCATATAACGTAACAATTTATGCCCACTATATACAAGGATTTCTTACAGAAATTCTTAGAGGCCTTTTTCATGGATGACCTTTGTGTGAAATCAAAGTTGAGAAGCGAGAATATCCACATATGTGGCAAGTGTTCAAAAGATGTAGGTATTAGTTTCCAAAACAGACTAGGAACAAAAGCTTTCATCAACTCTATGAGCATATCAAACTGCTTATTACAAAATGTCAACAAGGACTACATCTTATAACTTGGTCTTTAGACTAGATGCAAGAGTTTCCTAGTAGAATTCATGATCCTAACTTTTAGGATAGCCAAATAAATGGAATGGGATAGACATGAGTTATCAAAAACGACTCACAGAACTTGAAAATTTGGAAGAGGCTAGGCTACACTCATTAGTGGTGGGCATGTACACTAAAAAGAAAGGGAGAAAACGATGGTCCAAATCAAACATTAAGATTAAAAGGTCCAAGGTAGGGAATTCAGTCCTATTGTATAACCTCGAGAAAAACAAAATAAAACTCAAGCTTAGAGGGATAGGTCCTTTTAGGATCTATGAACTGACTTTGGGAGGAGGTGTCTACTTAGAAACATTAGATGGGGTCCAAATGGAAGGATTCCTCAATGGAAGCAAACTTAGAAAGTTATATGGACCTCTCTTCTATGAAAAACTCAAAACCATCCATCAAGTTAAGGACACCTAAAAGAAGAAAATAGCAAGGAAACATAGGCTCAATGGAAAGCCAAGGCTCATGAAGAGAAAGCTAAATAATGAAAGGATTCCTTAATGGAAGTAAACCTAGAAAGTTCTATGAACCTCTCTCCTATGAATAACTAAAAGCCATCCACCAAGTTGAGGACACAAAAAAGAAGGAAATATAAAGGAAAAAATAGGCTTGATGGGAAGCCAAGGCTTATGAAGAGAAAGCTACATAACAAAAAGGTGTTCTACCTATCCACATAGCTACTGTAGACACAAACAACAGAGAAGAAGGTGTGAAACTTGCAAGGATTTTGTTGGGACTTCCCCACCACTACAAAGAGTATAGCCAAGCTTTACAAATCTCCTAACTCATCAATCCGGAGTATATGAACGTAGTGTCATTCAAACAAAACTCCAAAGTAAGCAAGTGAATCACATGTGTGTAGCACTCAATAAAAAACCCCTAGACACAAGTGATCTAGGCAGAACCTGATGAGTCCAAATAAAACTTGGAAAACATCCAATAAAATCCACCAAAACAAACAAATCAACTAACCCATGATAGAATTTGTCTTAGGCTTAAGAAATTAAGCATAGACCACACTTAAACAAGTGCAAAATAAATTATCATGTACAAGTGTCAAAGGTGAGACACACTTTGAATGCAAATTATATGCATCAAAAGTATGGAACATGTCCAAAAAGAATGGCTAAACAATGGTAATAAATCATGAAAACATCGTTCAAAAATAATCCAAACATAAATATCTACTAATACGAGGTATAATCGTATTAATAATATGTGAATAACTCGCATCTATCTAATATCAGCATGAGAAAACGTACTTCGACATTAAATCCTCGAAAATATTAAATTCTTGAGAAAAAGAATTATCATGATTTTTCTAAATTTTCTCTAATTTTATAGGGCCTCATAATTTTGAATTCCATCAAACCTATCTTATGGCATTCCAAACCAATATTTTTCTAAATTTTTTTAGCAATTAGATTTGCCAAAATACCATTGATATTTTAAAAATACCAATTTCTAGGATCTAAAAATAATTTCTAGAAAATTTCTAATTTTTCTTGAGAATCCCATCGTTCATCACGAAATTTCCAATTCCGCCCGACAATTCTCAAATCCAATGAAAATTTATAATTTTAATGGATTTTTAAAATTTTTGGGTCAAAATATATATTTTTAAAGGAATTTGAATGGTCATGGGCGCCTGAATGGACACACCACATGCCGATCACCAACCCCACATTTTTCGGAAATTTAAAATAACCTTTGTCTAATTTTCCACTAATTTTCAAGAAAACTTTTAATTAACCCCAAATGCATTAGAATACGAACGGTCAAAAAATTTCAAAATCCCAACAGTTTTCTCGGAATACGGAAAGCCAACAGTTTTGAGAAAATGAAAAGACAAAAAAAATCAGAATGTGAAAGGTCAAAAGTTTTTGGAATCCGAAAGGTCAAAAGTTTCCGGAATCCGAAAGGTCAAAAATCAGAATCTGAAAGGTCAAAAGTTTCCGGAATCCGAAAGGTCAAAAGATTTCTTGGAATTCAGAAATCCAAAAGGTTTCCCAAGAATGCGAAAAGCCAAGAGTTTTCAAGAACAATTTTCAAAAATATCCATAGAATTTTTTGCCCAAATTAAGTATTTTCTCCTCTTTTTTTCCAAGCTTTGAAAAGCTTTTTTTTAATTGAAAAAAAACTCTTTATATATATATATATATATATATATATATAAACTTAAAAGAACTTTTTTTAACTAAGGTTTTTTTAAACCTTACAAAAATCAATTTTGGGGGAGTGGCGATTTTTTCGCCCAGCCCCCCCCCCCCCCGCTTGTGCGGAAAAAAATGAGAGAGAGAAGCCATCTCTCTCTTCTCTCCTCCTCTCCATCTCCAAATCACATACTCTCTTTCTCCACCCCATCTTCTCTTCTCTCTGTTAAGAGAGGATTATGCCTTAATTAAGATTACCTTAATCATAATTAAAGTTTAATTATGATTAAAATTTAATCAATTTGTACCTAATAAGAGGCATGCAGGAGAGAAGAAATAGGAGAAAAACTCACATTTGAGAGGCAAAGAGGATCCCACGCACACAATCCCATGCACACAGAACATCATTCCATGCATCAATTGACTACCCCACTCTACATTTTAGCATAAATTTGGCAGAAAATCGAAAGAATATCCGTAGAAAACTCGTAAAATGCATTAAAAATACATTTCAAACCATACAATTGCTCTAAAAATTTCTTAAAAATTAGAAAAAATTCCTAAAAATTATAGAAACGCAGGGAATCCATTCTACCAAAAATATCCATAATAAAATATGTGGTATTTTGGTAAAAATAAATTCTATTAATGCTTATTTTAAACCATAAAAAATAGAAAAAAATAGCATTTAAACTCACAGAATTTTCCCGCAATGTCAATTCATCCATTGAATAGAAGAAACATACGTTTCAACCGCCATATCGATGATCCACGTGATAATCATCAAACAAATCAACAAAATAACATTTTTATTTAGTAAATATTAAAATTTACTTCAAAAATACCAAAAATTACAATAAAGAAAGAAAAAATAACAACAATTAACTAGAGATTGCTCTGATACCACTGTTAAAACCCTAAGATCTCTCTAGATAATTGTTATGCATAAACATGTATAAATCAGGCATAAACTCATCCACCCGACCACCCCCGAGCCCAAGGGATGCACACATGAATTATAATGAAGTACATCATACCTTTACCTTGATGTCCCATACCATCAAAAGGTATAACTCCAATCCAGTAGCATGTAGCTATAGTGTGAAATGGTAGGTGAGTAGTTATGATCCTCTACACAAGAGAACATAACATAACCTAGCCTCAAGATAACATCAAGAGACCATAGCCTAAGCCTCCCTTGAGCGTGCCCCATGCCCCTATTATATAAGAGGGCCCTCAAGTGACTCTTGACTCTCCATTTCCCATGTGTGACCCTTGGATGCTTGACCCTAACCTTAACCCTTATTAAGGTTAGTCCTAACCCATGCTCCTAGATCTTGTTCCCATGCTCCCATGCTCACAAGCCTAATGTGGGTTAGCCTCCTAGTATATGCACACATAATGTGCATATAACAGCATAGTTCTTTGATTTGCATCAGGCAAGACCACTCCTTCTCCTTACGGTTTGCTGGCCTCTTATGATGTGGTGGTTCCTCTAAAGCATTGTCATTAAGATCCAAAAACTCTGTGTCATTGGGCTAATCCTCTTTCTTTGTTTTTGTTCCTTGGCAAGCTTTGGTGTCCTTTGCCTATTCTTTTTAGTAATTGCCCCTTTGTGTCATCTCCTTCCAAACCCTTACTAGCATCCTTGGCCTCCTTGTTGATTCCATCACTTGGTCCTCCAAGGCCTACTGAGCCACCTTGTTGATAGTCCATGCTTGTTATTAAAGATAGTACAATCTTTAAAGATCATCAATGAAGTCTAGTGATTTATCACCCTTCCATCTTGTCAAAGGTGGGGTAGGCCCCACCTATAATGTGGAAAAATATGTTGGCCTCCTTTTGTTCTTCTATTTGTGCCACAATGCAGCATTAGAGAATGATTGGGTGTATATGTGCTGGTAATGGGCTAGCTCTTAAAACTCTATAAGTAGCCCTCATGTCGATTAAGCCCTCTTCATGGATCCACATCACCGCAGGTCCATCATGGCATCATTCATGGTAGTAGGCTTGGCAAATTGGTTTGCATTCAAAAGAATATGCTCTCAGCCTCCTCAACACATGGATTCTTGATAATGGCACACCAAGCATGATAATTAGAGACCATGGGGTGAATTCTTTAACTGTATATATCTGTTGTGTTCTCTAGACAGATGTTCCCTTTGAGTATGAACATGTTAACTAGGTGTATAATATGCTGGCAACTTTCTATAAAGCTCTACAAACATCAACATATTTAACAATTGGTCTAGGGTATATCCCTGATATATGAATATGAGAGACATAACTTGCAAAGCCAGATGGAGGTATGGTGCATGGATATGGTGTTGTATCACTAGAATTAGCAAGTGTACAACCACCTCTAGGATCAATTGATCCTTCTCTACATCCACCCTTGTCAACCCTATGGTGTGGAGTTCAGGCTTATGGTACTTGTGCACTTTTCGCCACCACCATTACCAAATCTTTTTGTACGCTGATGATGATTGCATCTTTTCTAGTAATCCTTTGATGGTGGCTCCATTGAAGGGTAGTAGAATCTAGATTCAATTCTGTGGGTGTTGTTGTGTTTCTATGAAAAAATGCTTTTTTGTATCTTCTTTTCTGCATTTAATATGAACCATCTTTTGTTGCTATGCTGTTCTTTTTCTTGACAATGTTGATATCTATTAGATTGTTTTATAAATTTTGTGTCATTGACTATAAAGTTTCAATTTGTAAGTTTTACTTTATGTACAATGTTGAATCTAATTAGTGCAGGTCTATGCAAGAGACAAATGCCACTTCCTTGTTATGGTGTTTTTTAATACCACCTTCCTTCAGGATTTATCAATCTCCTTACAAATACGGATCTCTATACCTACATTTTTTTCACACAAAAAGTGGGAAATTCCCAAATTTTACAAAATGTCTCAATTTTGAAATTCCCAAAATGCGATACTTTTCTCATATTATCTAATATGGTGTTCTAGGGGTGATGCCAAAAATGTTTAAGACTAAGAGAAGTAACTTCCTACAAGAAGCAACTTCTTGTGTGGGTATGCTAGCCCATATTTGGCATCCTCTCTCTGTTATGACACTAGAGAGCTTCCATGGCTATGAGAGTGAAGGAAGAACTATATCTGCCTAGATAGAGGCAAGAAGAGGCTTACCTTTATGGTGGTTCTCACTCACAAGTGCTGGGAAGAAGAGAAGCTCATGAGAGGGAGAATCCTACACTCAAACCTATCTATGCAAGCTATATAAGGATCCAACAAAAGATAAGCAAGCAAGAGAGTAGAAGAGAAGAGGGAGAGATAACATGTATTTTATTTTTGCAAGGGATTGAATTATGTATTGCTTGTTATCAGAATTAAATTATATGCAAACGTCTAGTGTTCATAGTCAAATGAAACTTAAAAATGGTATATGGCCACTATTTCTAGCCTTAAGGAAGTATCTACACAAGGTCTATGACTTTATGCATATACTTGGCCACTATTTCTAGCATGAATCAAGTATATACACAAATTTTATGATTTCCCTATTTATCATTAAGCATAGGATAAGATTACTTCATAGGGTCTAGCACCACCTTACAAAAAAGAGAGGCTTTCTCATTACTACATGCATGTGAAACGATAAAGCACCTTATAGTATGGGGTGGGAAAAACTATGTCAACTAGTGAAGTGGTTAACACTTACCAGTAGTCTAAATGGTTAACACCCGCCAGTAGTCTAAATGACTAGTAAATAAGCCTATTTAGGATGGAATAGTGGTCTAAGGTGACATCACCAAAATAACACATAAATAATGCAAGCATAAAGCCACAAGAGCGTGGACAAGTATGGAGGCCAAAGCTACAAGAAAGCACCAAAAATAGATTGAGTAAGATAAAACAAGTGTTGAAGTAAAACACAAAGTCCTATATCAAAGGATTATATGAAAAAAAAAATTATTGAACTACAAAACATGGCTCAAACCTCAACCTCTATTTTGGAGTGATAAGCCATTCGTGTGGCATTCAAACACTTGGCCAAGGATAGGACCAAAGTTGTAAATTTTTACTTGAATTGTCAAGACTATTACTTCGAACAACCATATCAGGGTTTGTTCTATTGGGATCATACCTGGGATGGAAATGAGGGAAAGTTTATCATGTGGGGATTGATTTAGCCTTCCTTCCCTATTATGCCTCGGACCTCAGTTTAGCAATGATAATGGAACAATTGGATCTCATAAGGATTTGTGGCTATGGTTTGTTCACTTTAGAGTACTTGACTAGGCTGAACCATGTTGGTCTATACCTCCTTATTTGTAAATTTAATTATAGGGTGATACATATCTTTTTGCCTAATTGGTCTTGATAATTAGAGTTATTGTTAACAATGTAATAAGGTTTTGAATAATAAATAAAAGTTTCTTATCTTGAATAATATTATCTTGGTGAAAGAATATTTCATTAAAAATTTAAATGAATTTTGAATAATAAACAAGTATGTTTTCCCATATGCCTTCATAATTATGGCAAGGCTATTGCTAAATCATCCATGGGAGAGCTCAATAATGACATGAGATATACACTCCATAGGGCATAGCTTGGACCATTTAGAGGAGAGGGCCAAAACCTATTCGATGTATTGGAAGGCCGAATCAACTTGACAGTATTTTGATGTAGCAAGTTAGAATTAGCGGAGTAAGATGGTGCTTGCTAGGCTAAAGTTTATTGGAAATGCTAGGATCAATAAGAAGAGTTATTATGTTGCTCAACCATCTAGATCAGAATCAATTATCATGGGATAATATGAAAGATGATTCACGCTAGAGATTTTGTACTTGTGTAGATTTTAGGAAAACAAGATGAATGAGTTCTTGGAACTAACTCAGTAAAGGTAAGACACTAGACACTAAGCCTTTTCTAGACTCTCTCAATTTTCTCCAACAGTGAATGAAGTGACCCTTCTTAATAGATTGTTCGAAATCTTAACCCACCCCCTTAGATCACTTATTAGAAGAATGCAAAGTTGGTGTCCATATCTAAAGCTGTTGTTATGGACAAAAGATTTTGCTAAGGTTTTTCCAAATGATGGAGTATCAAAGAATATGAAGCCTCCCCTCTCAAGCAAAAGAAACCAAGCTTTTGGAGGAGAAATAGTGAATTTCCTCAATCCAAAAAGAAACCATGGCCAGCATTAAGGACAAGAAAAGATATTGGAAATGTCTAAGTCAGAAGGAAGATCACTTTCCTAGCCAGTCAAGTTAAAGGAAGACCCTTCTCACAAACACTTTTTATAAGCAATTAGCATGACAATAGCAATTGTTTTGTGATAACAAGTGTTTTATGTGCTACCAATTAGGTCACTAAATTAAGGATTTTCCTTACCTACCAGACATGTTGTTTCCATGCAAATCAATCAAGTACCTCCAAATTGGGGAAACTCTAGGAGAAAAGCCCCAAACCAATCTACAACAACCCCAAGGCTATTACGATTTTCAAAGAGGTGGATCAAGATAGAGGTCACATTCACCAAGGTTTGAATCACAATGTTCGGTGATTCAAGCCCTAGAAACTTGGATGCCTGCAAAATTAGTTTTTTTGAGACCTCTTTAGATATTGTGCTCCTCACACCCACCAAGAAGAGGAAGGCCACAACGGTCACTAAGCACTTGGAATACCACCCACCGACTTCTCTCCATTAGGAGTGGAGCTGCTTCAAGAAATCAGTGTAGCCATAGGATTCATTGCCACATCTAGTCTGACAAGAAAGTGGATCATAAGCTCACCTACCACACCCAGGAGTGTTACCAAAATTCTAGGAGACTAGACGTTATGGAGCACCTGCACACAGACTTGGACTCGATAGGCTAGTAGCTCTTCTAGCTTGGGGTGGCCTAGACCTTAGCACAACAAACTCCATAAAGCCTAGTGTGGTCCATTCAAGGGAAAAGGAAAGAATTTGGGAGAGTTGATTGAATATTAGGGAAATCTATATAGTAGGGTTGGCCATGGAAAGCTAGTGGAAAGACTCTTTTCACCCACCAACCCTATCTAGTTTCTCCTAGATGAAAATTCTAATGAATGTAAATTTAAGGTCTTACCCTTAGGAATTTATAGTTGTATTCTTAGAATGGATTGGCTCACTCAAAATCAGGTTGGCTCCATATCCAGTTTCTCCTAGATGGAAATTCTATAGCGAATGTAAATTTAAGGTCTTATCTTAGGAATCTAGGGCACATGAAACACTTGGTCCTGGCTAGCTGTATGCTACTAAGGCTTTTATGTAATAGATGACAACCTACCTATGCACATACAACCCAAAATCTCCAAGTATCTTACATAACCAAGCTACCTCACATGTTGCCATCGTAGCACCCTTGTACTTTGCCTCTGTACTCAACAAGGTAAATGTTAGATGCTTCTTGTTTCTCCATGTAGTAGCGCCACTCCTAAAGGAAAACATAAACCTGCTAGAAGATCTTCTACCAACATGCTACCAACCCAATCTGCATCAGTGTATCCACACACCTGTAATTATATATACTAGCTTGATAGAAGAGATCATAATCCACTGTGGACCTCACGTAGCATAGTGTGAACCTCACACTATCCAAATGTGACTTCTCAGGAACCTACATAAACTTGCTGCTCTCCAACTAAATTGTGTAGTTTATGTATGGCTTGGTGATTGATCATCATGTAGATCAAGCTGCCCACTATCTTCTTATACATAGTTGCATTCTCCAAAATCTCACCTGCATTTAAATTCAACTTGCCATTCTGATCCAATGGTATAGAAATGGGCTTATAGCAGCTAGACATACTATATTTGGATAACATGTCCAATGCATACTATCTCTACAACACATAGCCATATGCCTCCAGATGTCCCGATGATGACCTCAATGCCAAGAAAGTATCTCAGCTCACCCAAATCCTTCATGTAAACTTCTTCTTGAGGAGACCCTTTACATTCTAAACTTCCTCTTCATTGTCACCCACAATAATCAAGGCATCCACATAGATGGTGATGACCACAATCTCCTTATATCACTCTTTTGCAAATAGAGCAAGTGATCAACATCTACCATATGAAAGCCAATGGTGATAAGATACTATATAATCTTATCATACCATGCTCTCAATGCATGCTTCAAGCTATACAAGGCTTTATGTGGTCTACACACATAATCCAGGTGACTTAAATCCTCATAACCAAGGGGCTAGACCAAATATACTTCTTCTTGAAACTCAACATGCAAGAACACATTCTTTACATCCATTTGGTGCAAAACCCAACCTTTTGACACATCCTCTATAATAACAACTCTCACGGTTGCCATCTTGGCAACATCGAAACTAATTGTTTCCTCATAATCAATGATGTAGGTCTGAGCATAACCTTTGTGGCAAACTAATCTTGCCTTATACCTACTAATTCTTGTTTCACTCTGTAGACCCACTTACATCCAATAGCTTTTTACCCTCAAGAAAATGTACTAATTCCTATGTCTTATTTGCATCCCCAATGCATCCAATGTACTAATTCCTATGTCTTATTTGCATCCAATGCAACCATTTATTCATCCATGCATTTTTCTCAATGTACATGCCTAATAGCATCCTCAAAACATGTGGGTTTAACCTCCTACATAACCTTTGCCATGTATGCATAATGGTGAGCTACATAACCATATATGTCAATCTTTGAATAGGGTTTTTGACCCTACCTGATTTGCATTATCCTAGATCTATCCTTGGCATCCTTGTGGGGCTGTCTTAGCCTTCCTTGCACCAGGTGTCCTCATAACTGGAATCCCAAACTCCTCATCAAGGCTCTGCTCTGAGCCACTAAACTCTCCATTAACATATGAATGCCCTGCTAAAATATCAAGCATACCAAGAGACTCCTCAACCTTCTCTTTACCTTTATGTGATACACTTGCTAAACCTATAGGACTGATTTTTTGACATAGCCTACCACTCCATGGTCTATCACAATAGACCCACTACTAGTAGACGACTCTCTCAGTCCACTCAATGGCTGTGATTTTTGACCTGTATTTTGTGCAACACCTACTCCTGTGCATCAGTCCCAATTGAGTCTTTTAATAGTAGTATACCAATTGCTCATCTAATCAAAGATAATATCCCTACTCACCCTCATCTTATATGTGATAGGGTTATAACATCTGCACCCCTTTTGCTTAAGGGATTAACCAATGAACACACATTTTTCAGCCTTTGGATCTAACTTATTGCTTAGCTTATCTAAAATGTGTACATATGTAATGCATCTAAATACTTTCAAGTATGACAAATCTGGTTTTCTACCAATATACTGCTCTCCTAGAGTCACGATATATACTGCTACTGTGGGGGTCTTGTTCATAATGTAAACTACAGTCGCAAATTGTTTTGGCCCAATAATGATGAGGCATGCTCTCCTTAGCCATCAATGCATGAGAAACCTCTACACTTAGTAGCACCATTTTTTTTGTTGAGTGCACCTACATATGAATAACTAACCTCTAAATTTCTTGCTTTCTCAAGTACTCTCACTAAAGTACTCTCCCTCTTCATTTTACCTTAGGGGCTTAATCTGCAAACATGTTTGCTTTTCAACTAACATTCTGAAATTCTAAAAGTGAGTAAACACTTCACTTTTCTCTTTCATAAAATAGACCTACACCTTCCTTGTGTAGTCGCATCAATGAAAGATACATAGATGACATCCTCCCATTGATACCATCTTTGTTAGCCCCTATACATCTAAGTGCACCACATCAAGTGCACTCAAACAAACACATTTTTGGTAAAGTTTAGATTAACCTTAATTAAGAGTTGTTAATCTTATGTGCATGAGTTTAAAACTTATCAAACATGCTTCACATACTTTAGAATTTTATCCACCTAAACTTTGGAAGGCCTATAACAAATTTTAAATTCTGCATACATAGCCTTCAATTGTTGCTGCTCATTCACATGACCAATATGTTTGTGCCAAATATCTATATTGGCCACAACACCTGCACCTTGTGTAAACATAGCAGTTTTCACATCAGGCTTGCTTGCATCTAAAGTAAACATAGTAGCTTTCACCTCAAGCATGCTTGCATCCAAAGTAAACATAGTAGCTTTCACCTTAGGTATGCTTGCATCCAAAGTAAACATAGAAGCTTTCACCTCAAGCATGCTTGTATCCAAAGTAAACATAGCAGCTTTTTGCTCATGCAGGCTTACATCTAAAGTAAATGTAGCATCTTTCACCTCAGGTATGCTTACATCCAAAGTAAACATAGTAGATTTCACTAGGTTTTACCATGCACTGTTGGAGTGTTGGGATCTTGTTTATGGCCTATCATAGTGTCTATCACACTTACTGAAAGCAAATACATAACTTTCCTTGAGCCCTGGTTCCATTCTTTGAACGCCTTTATCTCTGCTCTGAAGTAGTGTTCTCTTTGGGCAATTTCGGAGTTTCCTTATTGTCTCCTTTAACATAGTCCCAAAATCCTTTTCCCATCAAGAAATTGGTTATTTTGAACTTCCACACATGGAAGTTTTTCTTGTCAAGATTCTCATTGACAATTTGGTTAATGTTGTTAACATTCTACAAACAGACAATTTCTATATGCAACTTATAACATAACATTATCTGCCTGTAACTCCTAGTGGTACTTTTGCATAATCTATATGTCACAACACATGACCAGAGTACACATACATACACCCATAATCATCAATGTGTAATCACTATTTGAACACCCAAAATGCACTATTGCACTACAATAACTAAAGTTTAAACAGAGACAACTCCAAACCAAAAGTGCCTGAAAACAACTTATAGTGGGCATAATGAAGGTCAAAACATGCCCGATACATAAATATGGCCGTAAAATTTTAGTAGTACAATTCACTATGTAAAATATAGGTATCTCTACACCTATACACCGATGCATAATATAGGTATCTCTACACCTATACATAGATAACTCCTCAATTGGAGATGTGTAGCTCCTACAGCTACCCAAGGGGTGTCATACCAAAATAAGAAGGGAAAGACATGATGATGCTCTTCCCATGTATTACTTCCTTTTATTTCCTTTGTAGCTTCCTTTACTTACTGCTTAGCTCCTTATATTGAACTAGGCTCTGATACCATGAAAAGATTAAGGGAGGAGAGATAGCTTGAGCTCTTGCAAAGCACACAAACGCTCTTACAATAATGGAAAAGACACACACAGAGATGGAAGGCTGAAACCTTCTTCTACTTATTGCTCTCAAAAGAGGTCTACAAAAGATAAGTGAAAACCAACATAAGCAATAGAGTACTAAGTAGGTGAGTTGGTAACATAAGTATGCCATAACTTGGTTGGAGTCCCTAACTATAGAATCATTGGCAAAGATCCATCATGTCAGCGATACCAAACACCCTAGTGGTGTAAAGGTGAAACGATTACCCAGGCATGTCATGTCAGCTCATATGTTGAGCTTGACATCTCAATAGATACTACCAGATGATGAGAATCAAAATTGATTTAATTTTAGAATACTACCAGATGATGAGAATCAAAATTGATTTAATTTTAGAATGCTACTAGATGAGAATAAAGGAAAAATATGTTTTAAAGACATCTTTCAATATTCGATATGGGCATTATGAGTTCATAGTTATGCCATTTGGGTTGACAAATGCACTTGCTACCTTCAACCGACTCATACAAGAGATTTTTAGAGAGAAATTGGACCAATTTATCCTAGATGATATGTGTATTCTAAGAATGCATCTAACCATGAAATATATGTACAAAAATTGTTAGAGATTTTAAGGAAGCATAAGCATAAGCTCTTTATTAAAAAGAGTAAGCGTACCTTCTCCAGAGACCATGCTAAGTACTTGGGATTTGTGGTATCCAAAGATGGAATTTTTGTAGAGATCCTTCAAGGTTCAAGAAGCGATAGATGGCTAGATCCTAAGTCAATGAGAGAAGCTAGAGGATCCTTCAACTAGGTGAGAGAAGTTAGAGGATCTTTAAGGGTGAACTGGGTGGAATTTCTCTAGAGACCCTATCAAGGTTCAAGAAAGTGATAGATGGCCAGATCCTAGGTCAGTAAGCAAAGTTAGAGGATTCTTAGAGTTAATCGAGTGGTTCCAAATTTTCATATCTTGGTGTATGGAAAGATAGCCTCTCCATTAATAACTTTGCTAAAGAAAAATACGCAAGTTTAGCGGACCCTTGTGTGTTAAAGTAGCTTTGACAAATAAAAAATTACCTTGGTAACCAAACTTGTTTTTAAGTTACCAGATTTTGGTAAACCTTTTGAAGTGGTTTTATCAATGCCAATGGATTAACAATAGGAGGAGTTCTTATATGGAAGAAGGACATCCCGTGTGGTGTACAAATCTAGAAAGCTTAGACCTTACGAGAATCCTATCCATGGTTTCGAGTTACTTGTACTAGTCTCTATGCCTTAAAATTATGGTTTAACCACTCCGGTTAACATCATTTTTCAAGTGGGGTCACGTTTCTTGTAGCTTATCTTTTCATAACCGCGCAAAGTGCTGATTGATAAAAGAGATATGGGAAGACTGAGCTTATGGCTTATGTAATGTCGGTCATAGGAATGAGATGTACATAGAGCTATAAAGCCCCCAATTGTAAATGGGCGGCCTGCCATTGTAAAAAGTGAGCTCGTGTATATAAGACATTTTATGGAATATGAAAAGGGAAAATCCCATTTGTCTCAATTTAGTTTTGCTATCTCCCTCTCTTAGTCAAAAACTCCATGCCATGCCCATCACCCGCATTATGGACCGCATGGACATCAACGTCCTGCATTCATACATCGAGGCCAAACATTGAAAATGGCGGTGAGAGCACCTCCCCCCAGATAGCTCGGAGGATACCACCGGCCACCCACCACTGCTCACCCCATCACTTTCGAACTCATGGGTGAGCAGGCCGCCTGGAGGTGCCCATTTCTTCAGAAGCCATTCATCTAGGAAACCTACTACAAGGCACCGCCACCCCTCCAGATCAACCCAGAGTACCTACCCATTAGAAGATGGAGGGTGTGGACCCTCTTCCACGAGGAGCAAAAGAAGAACCTGAAGCTGCAGTTTAATTTTCCCTAGTTTGCTCCTCTGCTGATGGTGCATCAACCATGTAGATGCTCGCCTGACACCTGTAGGCTTTTGAAGACATGATGGAGATGACATTTTGGATAGAATCTTCCATCGGGCTACTCCTACCTCGCACTGTGACTTTATACGCACATATTCGATCTATTAGAGATAGATCCGGCTAGCTCCAAGGACACACTTGAATTAGGGAGGGGGTATGTTACCATTCTGGTTAACATTACTTTTCAAGCATGGCTACACTTATTGTACTCATATTTTGTAATCGCGCAAAGTGCTTAATGTAAACGAGACATGGGATGACCGAGCTTATGGCTTATGTAATGCCGGTTATGATGAGGAATAGTTATACATAGAGCTAGGAAGACTAGTTTTGGGCCCCCAATTATAAATGGGCGACCAACCATTGTAACTATGAGCTCTTATATATAAAAAATTTGATGAAATATGAAAAGGGACAATCCCATTAGACTTATTTGAGTCTTGCCTCTCTCTCTCTCTCTCTCTCACGCTCATGACCTTGTGGTTGTATGCTTGCATGCTTGATTGTTAGTGTGTGCTTTAAAGGATGGTGATGCTCTAGCTTCTCTCCTTCTCTCCCCTATCTTTGTTCTCTACCAAGTCCCTCTTGCATGCATATGGCATCAAGTGAAGGTTGAGCTTTCCATAGCTCTCTCTCCTTCTTATTCTCTACCTAGCCATTGAATCTCTACTTGGGTGACACAAGTAGAGGTGGAGTGAGCCCCTAACGGCTTCACATCGAGGAGTTAACCCTCGTTAGGGTTGGCTAAGTGCAACTCTCTAGACTCGATGCTTCCATGTTGTCTCTCTTCTCTTTTCTCTCTCTCTCTCTCTCTCTCTCTCTCTCTCTCTCTCTCTTGTGTGCAAGGTAGTATGTTAGGTTTAACAGAAGCATATGTAAAAAGTGCCCATGCATCACATGGGGAAGTACTAGAATTTGCCCAGGGCTTCTCACACATGGCCCATGAGCTCATCACATAGATGACGGATTGCATATATCGATAGCAAGAGATCGCTACATTAGCGCAACAACACAAATGTTGCCTGCGAAGGGATCAGGAGTGGCAAAATGTGAAAGATCTTTATACCTACACCCTCAACAACATTCATCTCCAGCAAGCCCTTGATGAAAAAGAGCAGCTCCTGACTAATGCCCTCTCCTCCATTTCTAAGTCCCAGAACTAGCTTGAAGCAAAAAAGGAGGTAGCATAGCGGGCTAACCACAAACTCTCTCTCGCCCAAGCAGTAGCACAAGACTTCCAGCAAAGAGCCACAACCATGTAGAAGAGGCCCTCAATAGGACCACCCTCAACTTCTAGCGCTACCACAAGATGTAGAGAAGATACTCCACTGCCAAGGAAGTGCAACTGGAAGCCGCTGAAGCAAGAGCTGCACAACCACCACCCACACCTTGCCATCGATGCCTTAATGGACACTATAACACAGAGCTCCCTCTCCTTGCCATACCTCCCCAGAGCCCGGACAACCTCCTCGACCTCCATTATAGGACCATTTTCCTTAACCTGCTCCAACACGACATCTATATCCTCACCAAAGCTCCCACTCCATAGCATCGCCCTCCTAGCTCCCTTCTTCTTCCTAGGGCTAGATTTCCCCCACATCTTCTTTGACTTTCCTATATCCATCCTCTCCAAGAGTGAACCTCATCACATAGTCCCACCTCCTACGCTTTGGGTAGACCATGGACCAGAATGACACCATCAACCTCTCAGTCATCCCAGATAGGCTCTGTCCTCACCCCTACCCATTCCAATGAGCAGTCGAAGCCCTCTGCTACCTCCATCGGACATGCAGGGAGATTGTCCATGTGGCCTACCAATCCCTCCAGCACGAGATGAGCTCCCGCCATACTCTATAGCATGCCTTCTCTTACTTTATTGATGTCATCAACAAATGGAGGTCATGCAAGCCATGAGCATCATGCAATTTGACGACTCGCACGTGGCATTTCCCAAGGAGTTCACCCCAAAGCTACGGACGCTAAAGTCTTCTTTCATGCCCACGGCCTCGAATACTCCGACGAGGAAGACAACAACAACGACACCAACAATGGAGGTTATGGAGCCCCAGAAGACCAACCCCCTCCACCACCACCACCCTCATCTCCCCCCCATCAACCTCCTTCCCCCATCTCCTCTCACACAAGCACCCCCACCCCCACCCCCACTTGGCACCATAACACTCCCACTCTTCCCCTCACAATCCTCTACACCTATCCATTTCCCCAGTCCACCTCCCTCACCAACTCCCCCCTCACCTCCAACCTTAATACTCAACTTAAGCCTCTGCCTAACGCCCTTATTGACTTACCCTTAACATTGGCAAGGCCTCCCCCGATCCTTAAAGCAAGCCTTGCCAACCATTTTCTCAATGTCACCCACCCCTCCAACCTCGTCACCACTACCACCCAAACTCCCCTCCCCCTCACCCTTGGAAGAAGGAGAGATCCCACTCCCGCCACACCACACGAGAGTAGGAGGAAGTCAACCCTCTGCTCAACCTCATTAATTGGCACAATCCACTCTATTGCATAGAGTTTGAGTAGGCAATTTGAATCCTGCTTGGTTGACAACTCTTGTCAGAGTTGCTCACTAAAGTTACAGATTGTATGGACATCCACATCATGCGTCCCTACATCAACTCCAAGCATCGCAAAACTTGAAGGGCGAGTACCCCCCCTTGACAACGTGTTGGCTACCATCGGCCAACCGTCGCTGTTCATCCCATCACATTTGATCTCATGGGCGAGCAGCCGGCCTAGCGGCCTAGCGGCAACCTTTCTTTCTGAAGCCTTTCATATTTGGGAACAATACTGCAAGACGCTGGCGATAACTCACGATCAACCTCAAATACTTGCTGATTTGCCCGCAGATGGGCCTGGAATCTTTTCCACGTGGAGCAAAAAAAGAACTCAAAACTTCTCTTCAAGTTCCCATGGTTCGCTCCTCCGACGCCCTAGAATCCGTGCATTGAAGCCAGCATGTTAAAGCACCTCCATGAGTTCATCAGTAGATATGATCAACCCTGCCAGATCTTGCAATTGTCGATGACCATCAGATTCTTCAATCTAATCAACATCACGTTGCTGGAGACATTCCCAAATTGAACCCATTACCATGAAGGCACTCAAGGCTTGGCCTTTGACATCAATAAAGGGCTAACAGCAGTGAAGTAGATATTTGGATACTATGAGCAAGTCCATTGCCTGGAGCCTCCAAACATTTGAAGACATGATGGAGACAACTTTCTGGACGAGGTACCATATCTTCCATAGAGCCCCCCACGTCCTACCTCGCGACGTGACTTTGTCCAGACCTACTCGATCTAATACCGTTAGATCCATGCTAGCTCCGAGGATGGACCTGAATTAGGGAGATGGTATGTTAACCACTTTAGTTAACATCAATTTTTAAGCGTGGTCACACTTCTTGTGACTTATCTTTTTGTAACCGTGCAAAGCGCTCATTGATAAAGAGATATGGGATGACTAAGCTTACGACTTGTGTAAGCTGATCATAGGAATGAAATGTACATAGAGCTAGAAAGCTAGTTTGGGCCCCCAATTGTAAATGGGCGGTTGACCATTATAAAAAGTGAGCTCATGTATATGACATTTTATGGAATATGAAAATGGACTATCCCATTTGTCTCAATTGAGTTTTTCTCTCTCCCTCCTCTCACTCTCTTGAGCTTGTAGTTGCTTGCTTGTGTTATAGATGATTACATGATTGATTGTTGTGTGTGCATGTTAGGGATGGTGTTAATCTAGCTTCTCTTCTCCCCTCCCTTTTTTTTTGGTCTCTCTACCAAGATCCCTCTTGCATGCATGTTGGCATGGAGTGAAGGTAGAGCTTTCCATAGCTCCCTCCTTCATTGCTCTTCACCTAGCTTGTGAATCTCCACTTGGGTGACACAATTGGTGGTGGAGTGATCCCCTAGCAATCTCACATAGGGGAATTTACCCTGATTAGGGGTAGCTTAGTGTTAATCTTCGAATCGATCCTTGCATGGTTGTTTCACTTCTTCTCTCCCTCTCTTGTGTGCAAGGTTGTATGTTTAGCTTAACATCATTCCAGTTAACATATGGAGATTTTATATACTAGGGTAGTAGCCCAACTACAAGTTAGCAATATAGTGTCCAACACCCTTCACCAAGATTGCCCAGCAATCTCGGTTTCTTCAAATGTAGCTTAACTTCAAGAAAATCAACCACCTAATGGTTGAAAATTAGCCTTAGGAGAATGCCCAGCACTTCCCAAGGGTTCTCCGCATAGAATTTGTAGCAGCCGGATCTAAGATGATTCTTCCACAGCTTCAATCTTGGGAATAGTCTTCTTCTTCTTCTTCTTCTTCTTTTAGCTCGAATGGAGACTTTCAATTCCGAAAATCAAAATTCAACCAGCTTTTAAGTGTTTTGGGAAATTAAAAATACTATGGTATAGCTAGAAAAAATATTGTAGAATAAGTGCATTAGATAGAGCAATAAACAAAGGCCAAGAAGTAGGTTGGCTCTGGTTAGTTCAAGATATGACTCTTTGTAGTAGTGGATAGATTGACCAAAGTTGCCCATTTGATTCCCACAAAGAAGACTTACATTGCATTAGATATTGCCAAGGTCTTCTTGAAGATTACATGGGTTAGAGAAGAATTGGAAGTGACATAGATACTAAGTTTACCTCTAAGTCCTGGACCACTTTCTTCGAGGTATTAGGGAATTCCTTAGATCTCTGCACTACCTATCATCCCAAAACTAACAAGTAAATAGAAGGGGTATTGACAACCAACAAAAAGGGAATTCCTTAGATCTCTGCACTACCTATCATCCCGATACTAACTTTACCTCTAGGTCTTGGACCACTTTCTTTGAGGTTGTAGTAGGGACTTCCTTAAATCTCTGCACTACCTATCATCCTAAAATTGACAATAGAAAAGATCAATTGAAGGCTAAACAAAAAGGGTAAACCAAATTATTGTATTGAAATTGATGGCCAAAGAAAAAGGGTAAAATGACGAGGCCAAAAGAAAGGGTAAAATGACGAGGCCAAAAGAAAGGGTAAAATGACGAGGCCAAAAGAAAGGGTTAAACCAATTAATTGAATATATTCTTTGTTGTGGACCTAATGTGATCATAAGGAAACTCAGAGTGCAGCAAGCATATGAGGTTCTTCTCCCCCATATTTGAAGGTTCACAATGTATTAAATCTTAACTTGCTCAAAAAGTATATACCATATGAGTTGCTTCTCCCCCATATTTGAAGGTTCACAATGTATTAAATCTTAACTTGCTCAAAAAGTATATACCACCCTAGCCATCCATATCTTAGATGATGATGAGCAAATTATCTCCCCATTCTAGGGTTAATTGGAATTATAACTTGAAGAAATTTTAAATTTTTTATTAACTGATCATAAGAGCCATAAATGGACCTTTTCCTAGGATGGTCTCACAACGAGTGCCAAAGAAGATGGAGAGAAAAGATTAACCAAAATAGTGTCTTTGCACCCACCGTCACTGCCTTATTCTTATAGGAAAGTAAAACTCCCCACAAGATGAAGAAAGTACAAGGTTACAAGTTAGATAAAAGGATGGTTATATTTCAATAATCGGCTATGTATCCCCAATGAGGAAGGGATTACAGAAAAATCTTTTGACTGAAGCTCATGAACAACTCAATTGTAGGATATCTTGGTTACATAAAGACATATGTGTCAGTGAAAAAGAGTTTCTTTTGGCTTATACTCGAGAAGGATGTATTACATTGTGTGCGCCAGTACCTAGTATGTTAGAGAGTCAAAGCCAAACGAGTCAAGATGCTTGGAAAGCTAGAACCCTTGGCTATCCCCCAAAATGAATGGGAGCACATAAACATATATTTCATTACTTGGAAAATGATCTTAGGAATAAGATATTAAGAGAATGTTTGGTTAAATGGAAGTTTTACCCAATAGAGGAGGGCACCACTCGGAAAAAGAGTAGGATCTACTTTAGGGATTATTTCTAGCACAAAAATCTCTTCATTTGATAAGTAAAAAGATATAGAGAGACACTATTCTATAGAGAGAAAGTGGAGAGTCAAATTTTTGTTTGAATGGAAAATTTTCCTTTGATCCCAGGAACTTGGGTGAAGAAATAGATCTCCTATTGAACACCGAAGAGTGAGATTTTTACAGGTTCAAATTATGATGGGAAACTTAAAGATAGCTAGTCAGTGGATTTTTTATAAAGTGATCAACTGGTATCATTTTATGGTCATGTAACACATCTAAATTCACATCCAAATATTTTATGAATATTGGAAGCATTGGAGCAGGTAAATAAGCCTCCCTTCATGTTCATGTAGGATGAGAGCAGGTAAATAAGCCTCCCTTCATGTTCATGTAGGATGAGAGTAGGTAAATAAGTCTCCCTTCATGTTCATGTAGGATGAGACCATAAATGAGTTCTTCTATATAATGTTCCTAGTTGACCTAAACAAGGATTATGTGCATTCAAACTAGAATTAATTGATCCTTTACAAAGAGAAATGAGTGCATCCAAACATGGTTAGAAAATAGTGGGAGATATAAAAATAATAATGGCCCATACAAAAGCTTTGTAGACCTTAGGGAAAATATAGTGGCATGATCCTTAGAGAAATTGTCCTGAGATAAAGTGGTTTAAAATGAAATAAAATGATCCTAGAATGACTCATGGGCTTCTAGAGCACATGTGAGTATGTGAGGGCAAAGAATAAAATATTATTAAGTGATGACACCAATGCAAATAAACGGGAGCTTCTTTGTTTTTGGGTATTATTCAACTTGATTTTGGCTACACGAGTTCTTCTCCTCCTTCCTCTTCCCAAAGCTTAATCTCTCATCATTTTTCTCCAAGGTTACTCTTTGACCTTTACCCACGTGATTGCTAAGATAATTAGGTATTAAGCAATGAATAATTAGTTGATTTTTACCTCCCCATAGGGTTGGATTTTTATGTAGATTTTTACCTTCCTCATTTGTGCACTAGCTTATTTGATTATGACCACCATTAAGTTATGTGGATGCTTAAGTTGATTAATTAATACATCGGCTTGAGGTTAGGCTTGAAGAGAAAGCCAATGAGCCTCTCCATCGTGGGTAAATAGCTTATCAATAACCCAATTTATTTTTCTCATAAAAATGAAGGCTCCATGAAAAACTTCCCTTCTCTTCTAAAGTATATAGTTGCTCCAATGGTTGTGTGAATGTATCAAGTTTTATTTTATACATAGATATTCTAGGTTTGTTAACTATTTAAGTTTAGGTTCAAGATAGGATTAAGATTGTCTTATTGCTTCATCACTTATTGAGAGGCTTCATGCTCTCTTTCTTATGAAGGGATGTTTCATTAAAATTCCTTTCCTCTTCATGTACATAGATATTCTAGGTTTGTTAACTATTTAAGTTTAGGTTCAAAATAGGATTAAGATTGTCTTATTGCTTCATCACTTATTGAGAGGCTTCATGCTCTCTTTCTTATGAAGGGATGTTTCATTAACCTCTTCATGTAAATATGAGATGATTTTATGTTTAAATAATGGATTAATCAAGCATAAGATCCTTTCCTATGATTGAATGCTCCATATAAGTTGTGTTCGCTTTATGTAAGATTATTCAAGCATAAGATCCTTTCCTATGATTGAATGCTCCATATAAGTTGTGTTCGCTTTATGTAAGATTAGATACTTCCATTAAAGGAATAGTTAAGCATGAGATGTTCTCTTTCCTATGTTTGAATGCTTTATTCAAGTTGCCTTCTTCTTCATGCTAGAATGAGATGCTTCCATGATTATTCAAAGGATAAATTAAGTCATTACTTTGAATTCTTCAAATTGTTTAATATCTTAAGTTTAGACATTGGATTTAGCTACTCAAGTTTTCTCTATTCACAAGAACCATTAATTTCCCTCCTTCTTACACTTGAAGTTTTCATAGGTTAAGCTTGTTAATGGTATTTTTAAAAGATCCCACTAAGCTTGCCTAAGCATTGGCAAATTTTAAGGGTATCCTGATAGGCTTTTAGATCTTCCCCATGATGTACACGTGGGTTTTATAGAAATCTTGCATGGTTATATTCACGAGTTTCATAGAAATCATGCACGATTGTCTTCATAGGTTACATAGGAAGATTGCATGGTTATATTCCACGAGTTTCATAGAAATCATGCACGATTGTCTTTGTAGGTTACATAG
This sequence comes from Cibotium barometz, assembly GCF_041138505.1. NCBI lineage: Eukaryota > Viridiplantae > Streptophyta > Polypodiopsida > Cyatheales > Cibotiaceae > Cibotium > Cibotium barometz. The sequence goes on from NC_141085.1 coordinate 2,174,822, forward strand.
GAAGCTTACATGGTTGTTTTCCATGATGTTTGGTAAATGAACAAGTTTCTTCTTATGTATAAGACCTCAAAATATGTTTAGCAAACAAGGTGGCTACTTTAGAGCTAAGATGGGTTCAAAGACTTCTAGTTATTGTTCCTTTACTTAGTCCACTTTAGAGCTCAAGATGGGTTCAAAGATGTCTTAATCATTTGTTTAGTGTATAAGGTGGCTACTTTAGAGCTTAAGATGGGTTCAAAGATGTTTTAATTATTTTTTTACTTAGTCTACTTAGTGTTACATTAAGCTTTTAAAGATATTAAGTACTTAAATTGAATTCATTAACACTTGCTTGGTTGAATCCTGTTAGGGATTAAGGATTAACCATAGATTCTTATCATAACCATGGAAGTTAATTAAGTTAGTAAGTTGGAAATTTAAAGAAGTAAAGGTAATCTTATTGATTGGTTTCTCTTATCTAAATGATTAGGAGTTAAGCCATGTTCTTAACACATGCATAATTAGATTGAATTCTTAATGATCGTAAAAGTTGAAGGGACTATCTCTCCTCTTGTTGAAGGATAGAATAAAGTTTGGTATCTATACCCTTAAAGGATAGCTGGCAGACAAGCAAATCAAGTGCAACACTTCTGTGGCATTAGGAAATTCAAGAAGTTACTTTATGGAATTACAAATGCTCTCACTTAGCTCTCGTTGGGCAAAGTAAAGCTAACTAAGCGGGGTTGAAGGAAAAGCAGAAGTGTGGACTTCCATCTAGAAGATAAACTCAGCAAACAAGTCTCGGCCAAAGGCATCCACAGTACTAATCATCAAGAGTAACCAAGTTGGCCTTTATAGAAATTCTTGCTTTAATCACTCTTAATTTATTAAATAACTAAAGTAAGGATCTTATCTGAAGGGAAAAATCATCAACTTTACTCAAGAGACCCCTTTATCTAAACCCAAATACATGGGATTTTAATTAGGAGTATATCTAAGAAAAGAGATGCATTTATATTGCTAAGTAATACTTGAGAAAGTGAGATGAGGTTATAAGTCAGGAAAATCCTTATAGGAATCAGTCCTAATAAGGAGTATACGTAAGAAACGAGATGCATTTATATTTGCTAAGTAATCCTTGAGAAAAGTAAGATAGGGTTACAAGTCAGGTAATGACCCTCCTTGAGAAGACCATATAAGGGTCTGAACCTAGTACAATGACTAGGTGAGGAGCATTGAAGCAGCCTTTGGGTGAACTATGCTCCCTATGCATGATGGCCTAGTTAGAAGAAGCAACCTAGAGGTGGATAGGATTCCATGTAATCGAGTGATGCTAGATGTATGCTGCTTCGATGGAGAGATGTGATGATTCCTTGTGTTAATCTACCCGTTTTTATAAAATTTCCAAAACTAGACAGGGCTTTCCTTGAGATTCCTAAAGTACCTGCCCATGATTTTGAGGTCTAAAGTAACTAACCATGATGATAGAGGACATAAAGGACTTTTTCCAAAGTAGGTCGCTTTATGTAAATTAAGGTGATGATTAGGATGATGATGATGTAGGTGCTAATAATGATGAGCTCAATGTTAATGTTTCGTTGTAAAGAGGTTTGTGTGCATACTTGTATTTAAGAGGTGTGTGTGCATACTTGTATTTATTAAGAGGTGTGTGTGCATAGTTGTATTTAAGAGGTGTGTGAGTAAAAACAAAAAAGGCATCCCCAATGGCAGGAGATACTTTATACTGTCCCCCAAGATAATATTGAAGCTTTTACTGATGATACAGTTTTGGAGTCATTGTTTGGTGCAGAATCTAAAGGCTTCATTCGAGCTAGCAATCCATTGTTAAAGCCGAAGTTGATGTTCAAGGTGTTAATGCAAATAACACATTTGAGCCAACTCAAAGATTTCTACCTGAGGCCTACTCCAAGGTCACGCACCGACAAAATAGCATTATATACCATACCCTCTATGAGCACCTTGCCCATATTTAGAAGAACTACTCCCTTTGGCGGCTTGAGAGGGTACATTGTGGTCTAATGTGGCAAGGCAGACAAAATTAGCCAATCCACAATTGGCCGACCTACTAGAAATCTAAATAGTTACCTTCATGATCAGTTATTGCTTTCGTAGGTGGAGAAAAGCTCACCCAGTCCACACACAAAAAGGCTATGCAACTATCATTACAGATGATGCACATTCCAAGCTAGAGGATTTTGGAATACATCCAGATTGGAGGAAGGAATTCTTAACAATTCCATAATACAACCATGTCTATATGTGTGCGCCACCAACTCAACGAATTGACCCATTGTACATGCCACTAAAGAGAAGATGGACTCCACTGGAGTTTCATGAGGCCAAGCAACGCGACTCACATGTCTGTTACAACTTCCCAATCTTCATGCCAGCAACCTTTACAGACATACGGGTGTAAAGAAAATGGATGCTCAATTGGATACAGACATGGCGCCATATCCCGGACCCAGCAAATTGTGGCCAGTGTTAGATTCTTAAAATTGCTCATGGTCCGATTGATCAACCCAAAGATCCATATGATGGATACGAAGCTGAACAACTGCAATTCGACATGAATCAAGGCCCATCTAATAGGGGTATGATGCTATATTATCATCATCTGGCGGTGTCTTCCTGCGTACATGCATGTCACATTTGATGAGGACATGGTGGATGTTTTCCAATGGTCATAGTACTTGGCTAATTGTGTAAAGAAACTGATAATCTTTGATCTCAATGGAATTCTGTTAAAGAGGTGGTTCAAAGAGAAATCCCCTTCCAGTTTCGGAAGAGTGCATAGTGTGGGAAAAATGTTTGTCATTTTTTCAGCTTGGCCTAAAAGAGTTCCTCAACGACGTGTCTTCAAAGTTCCAGGTTGCCATATGGTCAAGCATGGAAAAACATAATGTGCAGATGGTGATGAAATTTGATACTTCAAGAGTTCACCTGGGAAGCTGAATCAGCCCCATTTCTATTTATCTTTGACCAATCACAATGTATGCATGTTGATGACTAGAAAGACGAAAGTAATGTTCGGTTCTTGAAGCCTTTTAATGAAATTGAGAAGGCTAGTATCAAGTTTAATCCTAAAAACATAGTGTTGGTTTGACAACACACCAAAAATGGGGAAATTGAATCCAGAAGGAAGTCTTTTAGGCCCCCAACTGTATGAAGGCATGCAAACCGACATTCATCTAGAAGCGGTACTTCTGCCATACTTGGATAGGCTTGCTACTTATCCAAGTCCAGCGACCAGGTTTATCATTGACATTCCCTATGATTTTTGAGATTCCTATGGTTCTTTTTTATTCACAGATGCAGGCTCAAGACACATTCTTCTATGAATCCTACGAATATGTAAATAATACAAGCTACTTCTATTTACTCCATATTACTTACTACATCATTAGGTATATTTTGGATGCATACTGCTTGCTCCATTTACATAATTTTGGTTTATACAATTCATATGGTGCAAACACCCACTTTTGGGCTGTGTAAACATTACGCATACATATGTTTTGGTTCAAACATAGCTTTGTAATGCTTTTTGAAGATGCAAAGAATGTTGCTTTTTGTCTACTTGAAATCGTGTACAAAAATTAAGACTTTTCTTTTGTGTTGATTTTTGTCTCTCTACAATGAACTCACCTAGAAGATGTAGAAGTGTGTGACTTACCTATCTAAAGAGAGAGACAGCATGCAAGCAGGGTAGAGACAAAAGGAGAAACCATGCATATAGGTAGGGGAGCTTCATAATAGCCATTGCTCACATTGATTGGCTCTAGCTTTTTTAAGGACCATGGTCCACTGTGTTGCAAGCTAGTGCACTTGTCCCAAGTTTCATCCATACATAAGGAGCAAAAGCATGACAAGTTTCGAAAGAGGGGTTGTGTGTTTTCTTTCTTACTAAAACCAAGAATGGAGTGTGTCTTGCATGTTCCAATCATTGTGTTGCAACGCCATTTTGTGTTTGGATCCACATTGCCAACCTTAACCTCCACAAATAAATGAAGGACGACATCATCATCTCCCATTTTTGCATTTAACCTGCACCACGTCATTCGCATTTTGAAGGTTCGCTCCATTAGGTTTAGCTACTCCACACATTATGCATATGCTTCACCACCACGGCCATCATGCTCACCCTTTACGTGGTCGCTCCCAAAGAAGTGCCATGTCATGCATATGTCGGTCAATGAGAAATACCTATTCATACAATTAAAAAAAACCAACAAATATCCCTGTGAGGAATAGATACTGTAAAATGGAACACTCCATTTTACTAACTACTTTGTGAAATATAATGTTCAAACTAACAATAATAATCATTAATTATTCTACACTTATTATTAATGGATTAACATATTAGAGCATGCCATAATAGTAGACCAATGTTGTAGTGTGCCATAGCAAATGTGCTATCTGTACAGTACTATACTATACTAGGAACTAAATACATGTACTATACTATACTATCCATGGGCAGCAACGTATGAGAGAGTGCTAGCATTTAAATTCACGAGGGATATTAGTGAAGAATGAAAGGGAAGTAAGACTTGAAAACCTCATCCTTTGTTGGTCTATGTCATAGCAAATGCACTTTCAGTACTGATTGTACTATATTGCATAATAATATACTATACTATTTTATACTATACTATATTATTTTATATTATACTATGAAATATAAACATATTTTGTAGTAAAATATACATGGTAGTAGTGTAAAAGAGATCCCTTCAATGCATGAGAGGAATCATTGAAAGAATGAAAGGATAGAAAGATTTACCTGCTAGTAGCAACAAAGTAGAAAGGTCGAGATGCATTGAATTAGGAAGCAACACTGTCAGACCAACCCCAGTACTAGTTTTTTCACTTCCATATTTCCCCCCCCCATCCATTTAACATGAAGTAGAAAACAATGTTGCACAAATAATGTGTCATGGACCGTGTCATCAAATATGTAGAAAAAAATTGCTTCTTGGTTTCACCATTCTCCTTCCAATAGCATATATGCACAAGAATGGAGCATTGGTCATTGTTCCAATGCATGAACTAGATCTCGTTTTAGATCTTGAATGTGTAACTTTTGGCAAAATCCACCACTAATATGACTACATCCTCGGGGAAGTTTGCAATACACTCTTTGAATTGATTGTGCTATCTCAAATGTGAATTGAATTCTTCAATGATTGTTGATGGTGGGGTCTCCTTGTACATCAACTTGATTCTTCTCTTTGGACCACATTTCTTTGTTTCCACTGTCACATACTCGTATGCCTTCCATCTTATTAACACATCACCAATGTCTTGAAGTTCCTGAGAACAAAAAGTAGGCTTAGGGCATTTCTCACATTTACCTAGCAGGCATGGCAACTTGTGCCATTCAAGATCATCATCCTTTTGGCACACATCGGGATGTCCATAGTGTTGTAAAACTGAAGGAATAGTTTTACACCTAACATTGCACTTATCCTCCTTGTTGTTAGGGCGACGTATGTAGCACTAACAATCACACAAGGTTCCATGCAAGGCCACATCATTGCACCTCCTGGAGTTTACTACACACCTCAATAAGTCCATGCGCTCATGTTGAACGCAGGAACATAAATCCAATAATGTACTTAGGGAATTATTGTTTGGATCTCTAAAAGAATTCTTCCTATAAAGCAAGGTTAGAAATAAGATTAGATTCAATTTGGACATGGTAGAACATTATACTATTTCCTATGAAACATTATCCAATGTGTCTTGTATTTTCTAAAGTTATGTTTGCTGACAGCAATATTGTCAGTACTTATTATTACTACTATCAGAACCACTCAGTACTATTTTCAGTACTGTCAATACTACTCAGCATGACTATCAGTACTACTCATAGCTATTGTGGACACTACATTAATTTATTACCTATGAAACATTGTCTAATGTGTGTTGTAAATGTTAATGTTTAGAGTACTATGTACTGTGTACTAACAATACTATACTATTGGCTATGCTATATTCCACACAAAGTACAATAATTACTTTTCATAACACACACCCACTTATGGTATGCAAGATGTACTATGTGGCGGCAGAATGTGTACTGTACTATTTAAACTTTGTTCAATGAGTAGCATACTGTGTATAGTACTATTTACTTATAGTAGTATACTATTTGCCATGATATTCCACACTAAGTACAACAATTCCTTTCTATAAGATAGAACAATTATATAGTGTGTAAGAGACATGAAGTTACTAGTATTATGTGTATTGTACTATGTAAACATTGTCCAATGTGTGCTATACTATGTACAATGTTATTTACTTACAGTACTATATTATTGGCCATGTTACTCCACAATGTTATTTACTTACAGTACTATATTATTGGCCATGTTACTCTACAGAAAGTCTTATTATTCAACTGTATGGTATGCATAGTCTTCTTTATGGTAGTATGAGAATTGTACTATTTGGTACAAGTTAAAGTACTCCATGTAACAATATTTACAAATTGTATGTTGTGAATCACCCATGTAGTAATAGTGTATACTACTCTATAAAGCAATCTATTGAACAACAAATCATTTATTATTTATGAAGTTCAAACACAACCCATGATGTTATGCAAGGAAGATACCTTAGGTTGCTCGAGGATGTGGAGGGGATGTTTTTCATATTGTTTCCTGCGAATCCTTTTCCTACAAATGTCCTTCTTGTTTGGTGACACTCGAGTATTGTTGTTCCAAAATTGCATCACACAATCAATCACCTCCACACTCAAGCAATTGGTCCTACGCTTTCTACCACCAAATACCCATTTGAAGTGTCTATTGTGAATGTCTACACGGTGCCACTTGAAGTTTCATGGGTGTATGCTGAGAGCATCTACCACTTTCTTATCACTAATGCCCATAGCATTAGTAGTAGTTCCACTGTTGACAATCATTTGCACATCAGGCACCTCTTTGCAGCCAATTGCTCAGTAGTGTGCACTCCTTTTATTTCATTAAGAGACGTGGCTAGATTCTTAACTATTGCTGGGATATCCCTTCTTTGGGAACTGTAGCAATTTCCAAAATAGGTTTCATGTCATGATGAGCCAAAATCTTACCCAAAATAGCCGCCTTTGTGGATAAGTCAAGGTTGCACGTCATCTGGTTAAAACATTGTACAATTGACAAAAATAAATGTCTTTGATTTCTCTCCTAGCATTGGCTGCCTACCAATTCACCTAAGCTTGAACATGTTTGGTATTCGACATCCTCTATGCTTAACAATTGTGCTACACAGCATGTGCATACATAAAACAATTACTCAATCGAATACAGAGCCAAACCTCAAAAAAATGAAAGCGTGGACATACATAAAATAATTACTCAATGGAATAAAGAGCCAAACCTCAAAAAATTAAAATTTAGTAAAGAATGTACCCATGGCTGCTTTGCAGACGGAGAAGGTGATACCAACCAAATTCAAATGTGCATTGAATGTGCAATAAACACAATTAAAACATCTTTTCATTGTAAAAGCAAATCACAAAATTAATTTTCCTTTGCTAAAAACATGTGAATAAATAAGTGATTAATGTGGCTAATTTATTGAACAACATAGGTGATTATCATGGGCTAAAATTAAAATCTGTAGAGCCACAGGATGAGAGAGAGAGAGAGAGAGAGAGAGAGAGAGAGAGAGAGAGAGAGAGAGAGAGAGAGAGAGAGAGAGAGGCATCAACGATGGAGACCACAACAAACTCGATATGGTGCATGCAACAATTATAGTATTGTAGGAATTCAAATTACCCTCTTGGAAGGAGGAAGCCATGGCATACTATTGGGTACTACTTGCCTAGGCTTGTTTGTCACACCTAGAGCACAAAGACTTGACTACTTGAAGCATATATGCACATTTGGAAGAAGAGTTGAAAAAAAAAGCAAGAAGAAAATAAATATGCATGGTACCTTAATTCAGCTTGTAGGTTTTTGCTAGTGTGGAAGGTAAACTAGAAGGCTGCCATAGAACTTGCTTCCTAAGGAGTAAGTGGTGCAATGAATGTGTGTGTGTGTGTGTGTGTGTGTGTGTGTGTGAGAGAGAGAGAGAGAGAGAGAGAGAGAGAGAGAGAGAGAGAGAGAGAGCTGAGACTGGAGGGAGAAAGATGGGTAAGGAAGGAAAGGTGTCAAAACTACCTAAGGGTAGATTCTTGAAATTTTTGAAATAAAAAATAAAAAATTTCTTATCTTCCCTCCTAAATACAAGCCCTTATTAAGGTCAAAATTGTACTCTTAGCACTATTGGTGGAAGTATTGCCAAAAACAATACTATTTGAGACAACCTTCCATGCTTCCACCTCACTACATTTGAAGTTATCAGGATGTCATTTATCCCATTTTTACTTTAACTTCTTCTCTCCAAAACAATCATAAGGGCCTAATTGAGGATCTCTACATGTAAACATCAAAGAATTATATATGGTGGCTCATTGTTATTAGACCTTGCCGAGTTAAGAAGAAGAAGAAGAAGAAGAAGAAGAAGAAGAAGAAGAAGAAGAAGAAGAAGAAGAAGGGGAAACATCGATGTGGTGTGCTACCATTTTGTAGAGTGTTAGGTGGGTTGTTGGATTCATGGTGGAGCCCATGAGTGAGCATTGTATTTGTTGACTAGGTGTATTGCTTATTTTGTTCTTATATAATATATAAATATATCCCCCCTCCCCCCCCAAAAAAAACCAAGCTTATATTGCAAGGGTGTCTAAGCTAACTTTAAGATATGTGGAGAAAATAGGACATCTACGTATATGCAAGTCCAAATGTGTTTTTCAATATATAGATATATATATATATCCCAAAAAAAAGTGATATATATATTGTGTCTTTCTATGATGACATGTGAGGTCTAGCCTCAAAAGGGTGTACACTTAAAACATTGATAATTCAAACCTATTCAAAAATGTACAGTATTGTGATGAATTGTGTACTTCCACGTATCTTGTGGCCTAGCCTAGCACTTGTGTGGATGAATTAGATTACTAAGAGTGCCAAACTAAAGACATGCCTAGTAGAAAATGAAACAATATATTGATTGATGTGCATATGAATATAAATAGATGGTTATATTATAAAATCTTTTCAATGTGTACATGTTATAGTGAAACTTTTTCAAAACTATTGTATGTGCATTACGAATATTTCAATGGCGCTCTCTTTGTCTCTATTCCCACCAAGAGTCCATGAAAATAGACCTTATATGGGTGTGGGTATATAATTTTAAAATGACCTTAAAACAATGAATTCAAAGGTCTCCATAAACCACATATATATTTTCACTTGGTGGTGCAAGTTTTTGGTTGAATCAAAAGCTTGAGAGGTTTTGTTTTGTAAAAGTTTGGTGTGGGTGGGGAGAATCCACTATGTAGCAAGGCACCTTTGTTGCATACATCAACAAGGCCAGGTGAGGTAGGAGAGTAGGCCATGACAGTAAGAAGGGTCTCTTGGATCTGAGTTTGGGCGGAGTGGGAAGGGTTCTTGAGCACAAAGAGGAGGCCTTGGTGAAGGGAGGGGAGGTGAATGGCATGGACAAGTGGCACCCGCCCTTGCAGCATCTCCACCACCTTCTTCATGGGCAACCTCCACGCGGGAGCCTCCAAAACACACAGAAAAGTAGTGTTGACTGAAATTGCCTCATGCACAAGTTCTCTTATCTTTTGTAATGATTGCCTTGATGTACCCCTTTGCACCTCATGCAAATGTTTTATCATCAATATCGACATATGTGGATCAGCAGGCATACAATAGTACACCGTAGCACTACACATTCTTCTATATATAGGTTTGTTCTTGTAGTAGAAATAAGCTAGTGATCCATATCCATTCGTTGTTAAGCCCAAAGAGGAAAGTTTTTGTGTGAGCTTACCTATTATGTGAAAATTTACAAAGTTCTAATAAATACTCTTGTAAATCAAAGTTTATTGAAATTAAGCCAAGACAATAAGCTTACCAATCCATGATGTTGTATTCGGTGTGCCGTTCATAGTTTTGCTTCCACACAAGGCATAAGTGCACTCAAATAAGCCTCCACAAGAACTCTTTCATACAACCCCTCTCCAGGTTTCACCGAACAATGGCCATCGCATGCTTACTTCATTCCTTGCATTGGAGAGGCTGAAGGATCATGTACATTTGGCAACTCAAAAGCCACATTACCATTATAGATTTGAGGAATCTCTTCTACTTTCTCAATATGTGTGCTTGCTGATAACAATCTACAAAGAAAACCAACATGAGATTCCTCAGACAATAAGTATTTGACCACAATCTTTTGAAGTGGTGTACTTGTGGGAGAATCTCCTATTGTAAGGTCAATAATAACTTCTTTTGGGGTGCTGTAGTGTTGCTTGACTCTCCTATTATTGGAACAACAAGGTATTCTGTTATTATATCTTTATCAAAGATATAACATGGTTCCTCTCTAGCGGGTCTAGCTGACTGGATAGGTATAAGATGTTCTACACTATCATCTTGTGGTTTGATTGCAAAAACATTCAATCCAAAGTGAGGACATAATATTTCATCAAAATCATCAGCTTTAGTACTATAATAACGACCCTATACAATTCTAACAATAGGATCACTCTCCAAACCTCCCACAAAAATGTGAAAAGAAGTGCACTCCATGGCAAGAAAAGCTCTCAAAAAACTAGCTCAGAAACACATAAGCTCTCAAAAAACCATCTCACAAACATACAACAAACTAATGACAAATGAATTCAAAGTCTAAACATAAATTCTATACATATTAGAATTAAAAAAAAATTTATACTCATTTTATAAAAATGATCATGATAAATAATGTCATTATTAATACACAAAACCTAAAATTCATTTTTAATAATTATACTATACAATAAATGCATGCATAACTACCTCTCATTGAATGATTATTCCATAACTAACTTCTATATAATGATTATTCCATAAATAATTCTTAGATAATGATTATTTCATAACTAACTCTCATATAATAATTGCATAACTTTATATCTCTACCGTGATTCCAATTTAAGTTTTAACCTTTTTATCATCTCTTTTATGATTCCATCCATTTTTATCTCAAATAGACTACATCCTTATATTTCCCAACAATGCATGGGAGAATTTGAAAAGATTCAAAATGCAACATCTGAGCATGTCTATCATCATCATGGTCATTGTCATTATCATCATAATAAAGGTCTCTTCTTTAAGTTTAGCCACAGTTACAAAGTTATGCTTACAAAGTCAACTTGTTGAAAGATAGCAAGTGGTAACTCCTCATCATTAGGAATGATGGAAGAAAATAATGTACTACCTAACCCCTTAAGTACATGTTAAGTTGGCACACACAAGGAAGGTGGACTACATTGAAAAATTACATTGTACATCATGTTATGTGTGTCATATGTAGTTGATTGTGATGTTATACTTTTAAGTAATGATGTACATCACTAAGCACATATGAGTGAGTTATCCTTAGTGATGTACACCCACTAAAGGCTTGCCCACTAAGGATGGTGGTTGCCCCTTAGTGGGCAAGCCTTGCCCACTAAGGGTGACTGACGGTTGCCTTTAGTGGGCCCGTCGCCCTTAGTGGGGCTTGTCCACTAAGGGTGACCCTCATCCTTTAGTGGGGCACCCACCCCCAAAAACAAAACATGCACTCTCCCCCTCCCAAATAACGTGCTCCACTCTCTCTCTCTCTCTCTCTCTCTCTCTCTCTCTCTCTCTCTCCCCCCCCCCAAAAAAAAACAAAGCGCCCTCTCCCTCCCCCCAAAACAAAACGCTCTCTCCCCATCCCAAAAAACACGCTCTCTCTTTTCAAATCAACTTTCTTCTCCTTCCCAAAATAAAACATTTTTTTTCTTTTCCCTCTCCTTAAAAGTAAAACTCTTTTCATTTCTTTAAAAACACTCTCACACACCCTTGTCCTCTCTCTGTCTCAGAGATTCTCTACCTCTCTAAATCTTAAAAAGATAGCTTTGTCTCTTTCTCTCTCTCACCAACTCTTTCTTCACTCTCTTTTTTCCTCTCTCTCTATACCTTTTTCTCTCCTTTTTTTTCATTGTTTCTTCTTTTCTTCTTTGTTTGTTCCTTCTTTCTCTTCTATCGCCTCTATTTATATTTATTGCTTTTTTGCTCTATTTTTATCGTTTGCTTTCTTATATCTTTTAAGACTCTTTCTTTCTTGTTCATTCTCCTTCTGTGTCCTTGTTGTTCAGTGATACCAAGATAGCTGCTGGGATCGTTTTCCATGTAGACCCCACCGTGGATACTATCCATGGTATTGCTTTGTTGTATGGTCATGTTGGCGTGTCGATTAGCGGATGTTGAAGTGGGAGAAGTTCCTCTTCCTTTTTCGCTCGAAGATGGTGATATCAATAAGTTAAATCAAACCAAAGGATACATCATTGTGTGGATAACCAGAGATTGTGTAAGTATTATTTTATCTCTCCACCTTTCTAATTATGCTCTTTTTTAGTAATTTTTTTGAGAGCAATCTGTCTTTTATATGTCGATGTGTTTAGATTTTTATAAACACATCAAAGGAAACCCCACATCCAAAGCGTGTAAAACGCGTAAAGACCACACTTGCCAACAACAAAGCCAAGAAGTGACAAGTACCAAGAAGAGGAAGAAATTGCTAGAGGAAGATGATGATTGGAGTCCTCCTCGAAGGAATCCAAGTAGAGTTGCTAAGTCTTCGAAGAAAGACGCATCTTCAAAAATCATTAAAGAAACTAAGAAAGTAGGAGAGGTGGACGAGGGAATTGAAAAAGAAGGCGAGAATGAAGAGAGTTTCATGGTGACTCCTACAACTTGCTTGCAATTAGAACTCCTACAAGATAGTCTTAACAGAGTGAAGGTAATTGTTAACCACTTTTTATCAAATCTTACATAAGGTATCTTTTAGATTACCAAGCATAACGTGTGTGTGTGTGTGTGTGTACATTCATTGCAAGTGGTGAAATCCACTCCTTTGCCACCTATTCCCTTGTGCAAACTTGTACCTAACGCCTCTATACGAAGAGTGCAGTTTAGGTACAAGAAGCTGGCGAGGAAACTTTATATGAATGGCTATGTTGCCAATAGATGCAGGTTCATTTGCTGCATCTCCTCATCTCATAATCCTGTTAGAGAAGTGACTCAAGATGATGTTATTGCATGGGATGACATCTAGCAATTGAAAAATGAGGAGTTCAAGAATATGATCAAAGGCACAGAGTGGAAATTCATGAGCAACACAATGTTGTATGTGTGGGATCACAATCATCGAGTTGTGGCATGGATGGAGGATATTAGTAAATGTGAGTCTACTTAAACTGCCTACTTTTTTGAATGCAGTCTTTTGTTTTATAAAATAGTTTTGGGACTAATTAGATTTGCACTATCTAACTATAGCATTCAAGAATATCACATTAAGACATCCTTGTGTTGACGCTATCCTTATTGAATTCAATGAGGATAGTGAGGGGGAGGTTCTCACAGTGATCAATCGCTTAAATAGATAAGAGAATATATGTTTTAAGACTCTTTTAATTAGGAATATTCGACGTACTATGTTTCAATCTTTCATTAAAACCTTAAATTTTATTGTTGTAGGATGAATGAAGTGGGCTATGTTTCTTCTTCCCTTGTGGACAAAGTGTGCCTCATTAGAGCACTTGGGTTGGAAAACAAAGAAATAATTATGAAGCACACTAGAGAGATGAACAAGGCATGGATGGACAAGCATGCCTCAACACAGAAAAAAAGGGCCACCCATCTTGGTATAACTGTGAGCTTTCAGAACTTTCCCAAATAGTATTCCATGTAAACCTTCAATATTTAGACACTTGTAATATATGATAAACATTTGCATATCATCCTACGAATGTTGCAATTCGTGAATAATAGGATGAGTACCTCGCACAGCCACCCAAGATATTGACCCCCTAGTAGATAGTTTGTTTGCACAAGATTTTGAAGAGAGATGGAGAACGGAATTTTATAAAGATGAAAGAAAGTGGAGACATGCTACAAGGCGGCTGACGGGGTTATTGCAAACCCTGCACAAGGGGGAGGTGAAGTGCCAAATGCACCATTGCGACCAATTCATCCACCTAGCTTGGGTGACTTGACTCCAATCCAAATGAATTTGCCAGGTATGATTTTACTCATTGGTAATGATAATGTAAAGTATTTGTGTGATGCATGCACTTAAAAAATGTATGCTTTGTAGGAGTGTCTCGACGCACCATGACAGTAGTTCTCGGTGCTCCCAACGAACATCAAAGTGCTAGTTCCTCTATCGTTATAGAAGCCTCGGCGTTAACAGGTATAATAATCAATTGTGACCACATGTGAAATGATTGTAAAGGTGTGTCTTTTATATCCTATAATAATAATTGATGTATAACTCTACTCAACAAGGTGTGGCAGGACATCATTCTACAAAGATGATGGCATGTGTTGGGGATCCTTTGAAGATAGGCTGTGCACTTCTGAACCAACAGTGTCCACCGAAGCTAGAACATGTCTTTGATATGTTGCTAAAGGCCAACGTAGGAGACATGATCTTTATGTTAAAGGTGTCAATACAAACACAACGTGTGATTGTATTATAGTGAGGTTGCCCACAGGAGGTTCTGTTTATGGTTTCCCCAATGACATTGTCCTACCATGGAATCTCTGCACATGTGAGTGATGAGATTATTTTCCCTTCATTAAGACCTTGTGTGTTGTTGTGCATATATTGTGTGTGTGCATGTCATGCTTACATTTTTTGTGTATGTAATTCTAATTAATGCCATGTAGATGGAGAGGAGCATGCATTGCTTCAGATTTGCGAGACCATCTTAGACGACAATGGCTCTATTATTGTCATTGTGGTACTGTGTATTAAGTGGCAACCATTATAGCTCATGCCAAGTGTTTTGGCTTCTCCTTGGACACCTTGGTGAATGTGCGATGTACAACGCAGATTGGAAGGGCCTTTGGACAAGAGGTAAGCAACACTAACCATAGAGGTTTCCATTGAGCATCACTTTTTCCTACAAAAAATCATCTCATACTCTCATACCCTCATCGCTCGTTGTTGCTACCCTCATGAGCATAGTTGGACAAAACCATACACAACCTTTTTCACTTGATTATATCATTGATCCTTGCAACATGATGCATTGGGGCGGCAAATGCCCAGATGGGACAGCATGGCAAGGTATGGAATTAACTCTTTATGTGCTTCTAAATAAGGGCCTTACATTTTTTGGTGGAATTAAGAGAGATGTTTTCTTTGTAGGTGATTCTCAGCATGTGAATATGACTTTTGGGATAGCTTGTTGAGCCGTCATGTAAAGCAAGGGCAAGTGTTACTAGAGCTTTATGTTGGATGTGGAGATTGTGCTATGGTAGCAAAAAAATTAGGCATGAACATTGTTTGTATTGACCTTGATGAGGATGTAGACAACATAGGCTTTGAGTAGATCTAAGATAGTGTTGTTAGTAACTTTAGTTTGTCCATTTGTTTCTAGATGGAAAGGTGTTGAGAAATCTACTTTAGTGCCTAAGTTGGAGAATAATGTGATCCAAAAATTACTACAAAATCTTGAATCTCTATCAGAAACAATGACTTTGGGTAAGCCGTGATGTACAAAGATTTGTTTGATAAAGATATTTGCGGCTTATTGAGAAGTCAAAGTTTTCTTACAGGAGGTAAGAAATATGCTTGCTTACTCAATCGGTCAATTATTGTCCAAATCATATCGTTATGATTCGATGTAGTAGGCAATCCTGTGATGAAGTCCATGGGTATTTGTTCCCAATTATCGTTAGGAATTGGTAGAGGGGTAAGAAGTCCTTGGGTTTACCTTTGTAGCTTTTGATTTTCTGACAAACAGAACATTCAATCACAAATTTTGCTATATCTTGTTTGAGATGAGGCCAAAAGAATTCCCTAGATACTAGTTGTAAGGTATCTGAAACTCCTCGATGACCCATGTATGGTGTGGTTGATGCATTTCCTCCAGTATAAATTGTCTGAAAGCTTGTGTAATACACAATCTCTTTTGGAAGAAAAGATAACCATCATGGTATGAGTAATCACCAATAGGGTTCCAATTATTGTTTCTAAGCTTAGTCCAAATTTCAAAAAAATTTGGATCTATATCACAGGATTCTCTCATAGGAATAAGTGGTTAACTTTGAATAACAGAAACGTTGTGAATATTGGGACGTCTACTTAAAGCATTTGCCATAACATTTTCTTTGCCTGGTTGATATTGAATCGTGGGCTGGAAACTTTGTATAAATGAAGCCCATTTGATACGTCGATCAGAAATCAATGGTTGAGTCAACAAATGACGAATGCTTTGTTAGTTTGTCTTAATTAAGAATTCAGATCCCATTAAATAATGTTTCTAAAGTCTTAAAGCATGGACAACTGCAGCTAATTCTTTATCATATGTATTGTAATTTCTTTCTACTAGTTTAAGCTTACGACTTTCATAAACAATTGGATGTCTGTCTTACATAAGAACAGCACCTAAGCCTTGTCCACTAGCATCAGTAAACTACAACAAAGAATGGTCGTTGTTGAAAATCTAGTAATGTAAGAACTGGTGCATAGGTCAATGCTTTCTTAAGCTCAGCGAAAGAATGATCATGTCGATTAGTCCAATCAAAATATTTAGCTTTCTTAAGAAGTTAAGTCAAAGGATGTATGCAAAATTTCTAACGAACTTCCTATAGTAACTACATAATCCAAGAAAACATCAAACTTCGTGAATATCATGTAATCTAGGCCAATTAGTAATGCTTTCAATATTTTTGGGATCTACTCGAATACCATCAACAACAGTAGAGACAATGTGTCCTAGATATTTAATTTCTTCTTGTTGGAAGAATTTGCTCTTTTCAGGATTAGCATAGAGTTGATTCTCTTGAAGAAGTGAGAATACTTTTTCTCGTGTTCTTGATGATCCTTCCTGAAAACTAAGATATCATAAAAAAACACTACAACAAAGTTTTGATATTTCAAGAATATCCTATTCATCATTCTGTTGAAAGTAGCTAGAGCATTAGTTAAACCGAATGGCATAACAAAAACTCATAATGGCCAGTTTGGGTTCTAAAAGCAGTTTTGAAGATATCTCCTTTGTCCATTCGAATAGCTGGACTTTAGGTCGATCTTGCTAAAAACTCGGGCTCCTTTAAGTATGCCTAGCAAGTCATCTACTCGAGGTATTGGATATCAATTCTTAATAGTAATTTTGTTTAGTGCACGATAATCGATATGTACCATTCTTCTTTTTAACGAGAAGAACTGGAGCACCAAATGGAGAGCTACTAGGTCGAATCAATTCCTTATCTAATAGTTCTTCGACTTATCTTTGAATTTCCTTTTGTTCTAGCATGTTAACTCTATAAGGAGCTTTACATGGTGGTGAACTACCAGGAATTATTTCTATCTTATGGTCTTCTGGGCGAGGTCTAAGCCAGGTGGTAAGTCATCTATAAAGCAATTAGAGAATTTAGAGATGAAAGGGTCATGAGACATATTTGATTTGGAGTCATCCTCGACAGTAAGCTGGTTGACTAAAATCAAAAATGTCTTTTCCTTTTTTCGTACAACTCTTTTTGCTTGAGTATGAGTCAAAATGGGCCTAACTCAACTTTGTTTTGGCATTGAAGATAAATTTCTTGGTCTTTTATTAACCTCATGGTATGGGTGTCATAGTCAATATGGGGGTTATGGTCATGTCTCCATGGCATACCTAGGATGACATCCACACTTTGTAAAGGTGCCACTAGGATTGTTCTCTTTTCTTTTAGTGAACCCATTTGTAATTCCAAATCTCTAACCTCCCTAGTGCATTTGTACTTAGTACCTTGAAATGCAGCCTTTACTTTGTAACTAGAGTATGATGCATCTAAGTTAAGTGCTTTCAATGCTTTCTCAAAAATGAAATCATGCAAACTACCATCATCATGCAATATAGAAATTGATTTTCCTTTTATTTTTCCTTGAATTTCCAATAAAGTATGAATTGACAGCTTACCTGAATCTGAATAGTCGGGATCAGAGTTACCCTCTTGCTTGAAAGAATCTTCATTGTCTTCTTCAATGACGTTGAGTCGAGCTGTGGAAGTGGAATTCTTCTTTTTGTCAGGGCAATCTGGTATGATGTGTCCTTCCTTATGACAATTGTAGCATCTGACGATTCGATTCTTTGGTTATCCATTTGAAGGTTTGTTGTTGTTGTCCTTCCAAATACCTCCTTTAGTCACATCTTTACTCTTTTGCATCCTGGATTTATCAAAAGTACTAGCAGAGAAAGAAGATTTAGTAGATTTTGTAAAAGATTTATCATGAATCTTGAAATCTCTAGATGTAGACGTTTTACGTTCTGAATTTAGAGCAAGGTCCATAGCACTGCTAAGGTCATGAGGACGAAACATGTTAACATTAGCTCTAATGGTAGACTTAAGTCCTGCAATGAATTTTTTACGTTGCTCTTTTTCCTTGACTTTTTCAATGACTTGAACCTATAGAAGAATATCCCAAAACTTATCGGTATAAGCTTGGACATTCTCTTTATCAATCTGGCGCAAAGTGTCCCATTGACGTGCTTTAGCTTTGTACTGAGATGGTAGAAAATGTTTCTTTAAGAGTTTCTGAAACTCTTTCCAAGTTGAAGGTCGATGTTTACCTTGTTTAATCACATTCCACCATAAAGCCGTACTTTCAATTAAATAATTACAAGCATATTTAATTTTATCTTTTTCGGAGAATTTCTCGCTAGAGAAATAGTCATCTAGTTGGCTAATCCAAGCAATGAGAACTTGTACATCCTTCTTGCCATCATAATTTTGGAAAGTGAATGTCTTTCGAGACTGATGCGTGAGTCTTTCTTAGAATTTTGAGCACGCAATGTAGCTTTAACAGTGCATCTGACTTGGTCACTTTCTTCGTCATCTGAGTTGGAAGAATTAGAAGCATTGCATTTGCATTTGGTACGCTTGACTTGATGCTCTAACCCGCGTTGAAGTTCTAGTTCATTAGCAATTTGTTCTTGAAGTGCTGAAATTTGTTCTTGAACCGTGGGCGGAATGGGTAAATCAGCCATTGCAACCTTTCTCTTTGAATAATAGCTTTTTGTGGGGATAAATGAGGATAGGAATTTTTAAAAACCCTTGTTGCAAATTTGGTATTAAAATAGCTCTGGGTTTTTATGAGTTTTTCTGGTGGTATATGCCCTCGTGTTGCATTCTACCGACGTTAATACCTCTCTCTCTCTCTCTCTTCGAATTTTTGGTTATAAAAATGTACCCAAAAGAGAGTGAAATAGATGGTAATGGAAAAAAAAGTATAAAAGGTTTGTTGCAAAAGAGGGTTTTTTCCAAGCTTTAATATTAAGCTTAAGAGAGCTTTAATTCCAAAGTAAGCTTTAATAGTTAAAGCTTATAATTACTTGTGTAAAGAATTAAAGCTTCTTTTATGCAATAATCATCGCAGCAAAGCTTAGACAACTCCGCACGGCCAATCAATATGAGCAGCTTTGATAAAAGCTTTGGAGGAAAAAATCAGCGCACGGCGAACAGGAGCTTATATATATATATATATATATTTTAAAAGCTTATAAAGCTTTCATTAAATATAAGCTAAGCTAACAAACCCTTTTATGGCACTAAGCTCAATTTAAGGGCAAATCGGCGTCTCTCTGCAGCGCAGGCCGGGTAGTTGGAGAGAGCAAAATAAAATTAAAAAATTCCCAAGGCTTCAATACTTCGAATACTTCGTGGCAGAAGGATATAAAATTTTTGTTCTAATTAATCAAAAGATTAATTTGAGAAAATTTTCCCACATAGCTTATTTCTCCATAAATTGATTATAGGAGATTTGTACACGGTCTATTATAGGTTCCTTCCTCTCTCAACGGTTTTAACAATTAGAAAGCTAAGCAGGATTTGCTCTCAATTTTGGAATCCATTCATACATAGGAATCACAAAGAGGTCAAGAATTCAGCAAAACTATTTTTCAATTTGAGAGTGGTTTCATGATATGGTTTTCTCGTAATGGTTTACAACTCTCTCTTAGCGTATGGCTCTCTTAGCCTTTGGTTATTATCCTCTAATAGAGGTAATCCATCAAAGACCTTTGAATTTAGCTTTCTCCCACTCAATTTTATCCAAATACCTTTAAATTTAGCTTTAAATTTTATCCCTTTTTTCCTAGGTATTAGCTCTTGTACCACTCTCACTAGACCTAAATTTCTAGGGAGAGTAGAAATCAAATCGACTTTTCCTCAATCCTCGAAATCCTTGTAAGATTCCTCCCTCTAGTGAGAGGCTCTGCCCTACGCAAGAAGTGCTACTTCCGTTGCTAGCACCCCGGAATTCTTTGTGTGGAGGGGGCAAGGAACTTTCAGCTGGTATCAGAGCGAATTGGCTAAAGTGGATCAACCGAGAAGCAAGAAATGTCAAAAATTTATAAAGTACCAGTAAAAGATTATAATTGTGTGATGAAATTCATACAAATTGATATTCAGAATGAAGATTCATAAATTAGAAATTGGGTCTTCAGATGGAAGTACCGCAATTGATGGAATCTCTGACTTGCTTGAGGCCTAGATATGATGGTATTTACCTTATAACTCCAAGGACCGTGACTACCCGTATATACAGTGGGTATAGTTGTAGCTCTTTATACTGATAATATATACGAGTAAATCTAAGACCTTGAAGTTATAAGCAAAAATGCTATCCCGAGGATAAATTCGAATGCTGGTTGATATGATTTTTGAATTCTGGTTGAGAATTGATGAATTGATTTGGATTCTAATTTAAGGATGATGATTTCTGAATTCTGGTTGAAAGAAGATAAGTTGAACAAAGCCACAATGAGGATGAATGGGACGAATCCCAGTGATGATGTTAGTAACTAGAATGACGATTATGAATTCAGCAAATCACTATGAGATTAGTGTTGGATTGTGCTGACAGATTTTTGTTGTTTGACCTTTGACCCAGTGGATCTAATTAAGAAATGACAAATTGAGAACCTGCATAACTGAAATTTCCATGGAGGAATGTTCAGATGGAATTTTCGATTTGATGGACCATTATTGTGATCAGAATATGAATGAATTATTCTCTGGTAATGAGTTCTGTATGTTCTTCTTGTAGAAGGGATCTTTATCCCAGGATTCTGTTAGGGACTGACCAATCTTGCATTACTTTGGATTGAAACTGAGGGTTGGTTAGAGGGTCTACCTCTGGGATTTCCCTGATTTTGACGGAAAGGAACCTGATTACTCTGGAAGAAAGGAGCTGGAGTCTGGAATCTTGGTCCCTGACTTCCTTGCCCCGAAAACCTTAATCCAAAAGGAGTTGGGCAATCCATACTGCGATGTCCAAATCCTTGACAGATATAGCATTTCACTTCTTTGTTCAAGGGTGGAACTTCTGAAGTTGAATTCCAGGGGATTGTGTTTCGGAAAAAAGACCTTTCTTCCATTCTGGAACTTCCCATATCCTGAGTTTGACCTTGTTGTCTCTTAGGCGGTGGAAAGTTGGAATCACCTTCTGGAGTTAGAAATCTTTTGAAAGATGATGGTGCTGGCTTTGGCGGGACCTTGACATCAAAGGCCTTGGCGAAATCCTTCGCCATCCGCACTGCTTTGGCCATGGAAATTGGCTTGGCATTCTTCACTAGGATATTCAAAGGTTCGTTCAGTCCCTGAATGAACCTAGCCATCAACTGTTCTTCATCCAGCGGTGGCGAGTACTTGAAGAGGAGAGCGAATGCTTGGTGATACACTTCAATAGTTCTGTTCCCCTGGGTTAACCCTAAGAATTCATTCATCTTGGTTTCCAAAAAGCCGAGAGGACATAATCTCTTCCTTAGGTAAATCTTGAGATCATTCCATGTTTGGGTGTTCCGATCTAGACGGTTTATCTCGCAGTGGTTTTTCCATGCCACTCTAGCTGTTTCTACTATCATTAACCTTACAAGAGCCATTTTACTTTTCTCATTATACCCGATGACATCGAAGTATTCTTCCATTGCTTCGATCCACTTCTCCATAGCCTCACCCAAGTTTTCCCCTTTACCCTTGAAAGGTCCAGGCTGCTGCGATCTATGAAGAGTTTTACGAACATCCGAGTCGAGCTCTTCCTCATCGAGTTGGAGATTAACATTCTTACCACGACAACCTCGCTCCATGATCCTATCAATACGAAAATTCTTGTTAAGCCCCTTTTTTCCAAATTAACCAAGACGCTCAGGTGAAAAGACCACTTTCCACCTTAGAATAGGGGAAGTCAAAGAGAGATGTTCCCAAATTAGCCATCCAGTTCCAAGGCAGTAATGCTGGAAGTCATTGAAGAGGAAGAAGATGAAAGAGGAAAGAGTAACGCTGGAAGTCATTGAAGAGGAAGAAGATGAAAGAGATTATACTCCACCTGCGAGATGAGCACATCTCGCATTTTTTAAGTGGGGTAGGATATAAGATTCCTCCCTCTAGCTTTTGAGGTGTAAAGGTATAAGAACCTCCCCTTCTGTTCTTGTAATTATTCCCCTCTCTGAAATAGAAGAAAGATCTTGTTTTACCCTATTTTGGCCCAGAGAGAGATAATCTAAAATTGAGATATCTTTGGATATAAAAATCCTCCTAGTGTCTAAAATGGTTTCTCTTGAAACAGAAGTTCAAAATGAACTTTCTAATATGCATTAGGAATTAATTAAAAATAGTATAAGGGACCTTAGCCTTAGGGTCTATATTTTCAGAAATTTTTGGATTATGGTCCAATTAAGGTTTCAATGGGCCAATTGGATGAATCCAAGTGTGGGGATGAGATAAATCCAAAGAATAAAAGAAAATACCCAAAAGTGAGTAAATGCTCACATAAGATGAAGAGTTGACTAAGTACAAGGTTTATTAGTTAAAAATTATGAGATATTACTAAAAAATTTGAGATATTTTATAATAATGATGTATTTTTGACACCTTGGTAAGGGAAGGGGTACTCTTGAGGTAGGCGCCTCTTTCACATGTGTGGAAGGATTTTTAATTCAAAAAAATTATGATATTATTATCCCTCCTCTCTCCTGGATCAAACCAAATAAAAAAGGGAGCCAAACTGGTCCAAATCTTGTCCAAATTGAGTCAAACTAAACCTGAAAAATTCTAGAACCCAGTTGGACTTGGTTAGTGGCCTCCCTCACCTATAATAGACCCTCAGTCATTTGTAATTGAATATTGGAGTTATACTATGTCAATATTATATTAAAATAATCATATTTTCTATTATCCTTTAAATTTTTCTCTCTCTTGGGAGCTTGAAGCTCTCTCTCTCTCTACAACAACTCTTGGAGTTGCTCTTCTCCGCTTGGTGGACCAATTGATTGGTCGGGGGCTTCACTGCTAAATAGAGAATCAAGCCAAACTTGGAGGTAAAATCAAATTTTATATTTTTTTCCAATTTATCTCAATGACTTTCTTCTTCTTAACCCCTCTCAAGCTTGAGAAGCTTTCTAAATAATTGTTTTATTTCAAATCAAGCTTTTCCTTAAAGTCTTAATGCTTAAGTAAGAGAAAGTTAATCTTTATGCTTATTTGTAATGCTTTCTTTAAGTAAATCTCTATGGCTAAATTCCTTGAAAAAGGATGCTTCTCAATGATAGTCTCTTAATTCAAAGCTAAACTCTAGGCTTGGTAAGCTAGAGATTAAGAAAATGGTATTTTTATGATTTTGTGTTAACAAAATAATGGTTATTTCTTTTAGATTATCTTTAAGTAGTTAAAAACTACTATGATTGAAATTCATAGTTTGATTTTAAGCATAAAAGAGGAACTACTATCATATTTTCATTACAAGCTTTTATTCTTTATAAAAAATTGAGAATTATCAGTAATAGCAGCGAAGCTATGGCAAAATTTTTAGAAAATAATACATATCTTATTTTTATGCATAATGCTAAAAGAGGACTTCCTACCATTATAGGATTGGACATCCTATGCAAAAAGAATGATTTTTATCATATTCATGAGAAATAATTTTTTTATAATTATGCATAATTAGTAATTAATTAAGAAAAGAGTAAATTTTGATAAATTTATTTTTATACAAAAAGAGAAATTCCCATGATATTTGAGATCCAATTTATTTTTATGCAAAAAGGGGAATTTTTGGTAAATTTATTTTTATGCAAAAAGAGGAATTTCCATGATAATTGAGATCCAAGTAATAAAATGGTAAAAGAGGAATTTTTGGCATAATTCAAATTATGAGTATTTATCAAAAGTGAAATTTTGAACATTATTAATTTTATTGAAAAATATAGATAGAATTGATTTTTGTAAATCCCATGAATCTTTTACTCAAAAGAAGAATATTGAATATATTTCACTTGAGAAATTTGAGAAAGAATATGAAAATATCCATCGAGAAAAAGTACCTTTAACTAAGCCAAGCAATTGGCAGAAACTTAGAAAAGTCCTATCGGTATTGAAAGTAGAAAATGGTACTAAATGTGGATGAGATGTGATGTGATGTAAATGGATGTGGATGTGGATGTGGATGTGATGTGATGTGATGTAAATGGATGTGGATGTGGATGTGGATGAGATGTGATGTGATGTAAATGGATGTGGATATGAATGTGGATGTGGATGTGATGAGATGTGGATGAGATGTGATGTGATGTGATGTAAATGGATGTGGGTGTGGATGTGATAAGATGTGGATGAGATGTGATGTGATGTAAATGGATGTGGATTTGGATGTGATAAGATGTGGATGAGATGTGATGTGATGTAAATGGATGTGGATGTGATGAGATGTGAATCAGATGTAATGATATGTGAAAGGATGTGATGTGATGTAAATGGATGAGAATGAGATGTGATTATATGTGAAAGGATGTGATATGATGTAAATGGATGAGAATGAGATGTGATGCTATGTGAAAGGATGTGATGTGATGTAAATGGATGAGAATGAGATGTGATGTGATAGATATGCATGTGAATGAATGTGGGATGTGAATGGGTGTGATGGATGTGAATGGATGTGATGTGATAGATATGCATGTGAATGAATGTGGGATATGAATGGGTGTGATGGATGTGAATGGATGTGAGTGGATGTGGTGAGATGTGAATGTGATGTAATGAGATGTGAATGGATCTGATGTGATGTGGATCTGGTTAGATATGAATGGATGAGATATGATGTGAATAGATGAGATGTGATGTGATGTGGACTTGGGTAGATGTGAATGGATGTGAAATGTGATGTGATAGATATGCATGTGAATGAATGTGGGACGTGAATGGGTGTGATGGATGTGAATGGATGTGAGTGGATGTGGTGAGATGTGAATGTGATGTGAATGGATGTGATGTGATGTGGATCTGGTTAGATATGAATGGATGAGATATGATGTGGATAGATGAGATGTGATGTGATGTGGACTTGGGTAGATGTGAATGGATGTGAAGTAATGTAAATAGATGTGAACGTGATGTGATGATATATGGATGTGATGTGGATTTGAATGAATATAGATGGATGTGATGTGGATTTGAATGAATGTAAATGGATGTGATGTGATATGAATGGATGAGATGCAATGTGGATATGTTGTGATGTGATGTGATCAGGATAGATGTGGATATATGTGATGAGATGTAATATGATGTGATTGGATGAGAATGAATGAAGGACAATGGGAATACATATGACTGGATGTGAAATAAGCAATATGAATTGATGTAGAAGAATGTGGAATAACGAGAAATGATGTGGAACAATGTGGAAAAATGAGAGTTGGAATACATATGACTGGATGTGGAATAAGCAATGTGAATTGATGTAGAAGAATGTGGAATAACGAGAAATGATGTGGAACAATGTGGAAAGATGAGAGTTCGTTAGAAACTGTATTTATGAAACCTCTTTTTAAATGACTATTTTATGTCAAGAATGCTAGGAAAGCATTTTGACCATCTTGTGAATGAGGTCGTGGAGACCTAAGTGATAAAGTTGCAACAGCTGACGGAGAGTCAATGGAGGACGTCTCGCGTAGCAAGGTCGGCCGAGGTCTTGACCAGCCTCAGTTCGATTTAAATGGTGAGCTTCTGGGTACGGTGGATGAGGGACCAAGGAAGCGGCCTATGAGTGAAGGGCTAGGTGACCTGCGAAGGAGCCTAGAGGGTGCTCGGGCTCGCCGAAGATACCCACACGTGCATTGGGGAAGAAAAATGAAACAAGGTGTTAGAGTTGTTTTCTAAACTCGAGCATGGATCTGGTTGATTGTCCTTGCTGGTCTTCAACGGATGAGTCCATGGCTCTTTTTACATGGATCTGTTGGTTGATTTTGTTGATCTTCAACGGAGAGTCCATCTGGATTTTCTTATGTGATCATATTACCGGGTACTATGAGCTAGGAACTATTGAAAAGGCCCATGAGTGAACAGGTGGTGAGTGTTCTGGTTGTTGCTAATGATGCCATCGATGAAGGAATGATTAGAAATTAGAATTCAAGCTGGATATTTTTGATGATTATGATTAGTGATACTATGGTTTCATTAAAAGATTGTTTTAAAGACAGCTGAATTTGTGAAACAGGCAATTTCATATTGGGTGTGTAAGTGGTGTGACTATCTTGAAGTTTGCTTGAAACGATGGCTAAGGGGCCTGGGAACTCTTTTCCCTAGTACCCGGGGCAAAATATAACCAAATTTCTAAATGGATCCTATCACTACAGTGGTTGGGCTGTTGGTTAACCCATGGGATTGGATGGATCCCTAAAATGAGACTCAATTCTGTTAAGTTACGATAGTTGAAGTAAATCCCGGATAACCCTTGTTCTATGGAAAAGAATCAACGGCTGTGCCTCTATGATCCAAATGCAAGACTCTTCCTTGATCTGACCATGAGACTTATGGGTTCAGTCGGATGAGTTTGGTTAGTGATAACCTCGACTACGTTAGAATAAAATATCCTGGAGGAATCGCCTATGTCTGCTGGGCGGCGAGGGAAGTTTTTTCGGGTTCGTTTTGGAAGAACCGAGGGATTAGTCTCTTGTCCGGATATCTGTGGTGGGCGAGGCCCTGAGTGAGAGGCTCTGCCCTACGCAAGAAGTGCTACTTCTGCTGCTAGCACCCCGGAATTCGTTGCGTGGAGGGGGCAGGATCTTTCAATCCTCTTTACCTATAAAATAACCAACAATAAATTGATGAAATAAATATTCCATAAGCATACAAACCATCATCACACACATGTTTTCCAGGCGTAAGCAACCTAAAAATCACCCCTACATATGAACCAACTAAAACAAACATTGGAGATTTATCCTAGATGAATGATAAATGGATAAAATCAAGTTTTCATAATGTTTCTCTTAAATAGGTAGAAAATGTTTACATTAGAATGATTTAAATACTCTTGGTGAGATTCTAATTAATTTTAGAGAGTTAAAAATTAAAAAATGGTCAGCCATACAAAGGAGGTTATGGCAAAATTTTCTAAAATTGTGTAAATAAGTTTTAATTTTTTTAAAATTCAAAAAGAGTAATTCCCATCCTATATGTATTCTTAAAGTGTTATTTTTCATCCTAGGTATAGAAAAATGCATACTAAAAATATTTTATTAAAAAAAGGTTACTTTCTTTAGAATTGAATTCTATGCATGGAAGGAAGCATATTGAAATTTTTATTTTGATTATAAAAGTGTTATTTTCATCATAAATGAATTGTATGCATAAAAGATTTTTTTTAATATTAAAAGTGTGATTTTCATCATAAATGATTTTTATGCATAAATGGATGCATAAAAGAAATTCTTTTATATTAAAAGAGTGATTTTCATCATAAATGATTTCTATGCATAAAATATTTTTTTAATATTAAAAGTGTGATTTTCATCATCAATGATTTTTATGCATAAATGGATGCATAAAAGAAATTCTTTTATATTAAAAGAGTGCTTTTCATCATAAATGATTTGTATGCATAAATATATGCATAAAAGATTTTTCTTATATTAAAAGTGTGATTTTTATCATAAATGATTTTTATGCATAAATGGATGCATAAAAGAAATTCTTTTATATTAAAAGAGTGATTTTTATCCTAAATGATTTGTATGCATAAATATATGCATAAAAGATTTTCTTTAATTAAAACTGTGATTTTCATCATAAATGATTTTTATGCATAAATGGATGCATAAAAGAAATTCTTTTATATTAAAAGAGTGATTTTCATCATAAATGATTTGTATGCATAAATATATGCATAAAAGATTTTTTTTATTAAAAGTGTGATTTTCATCATAAATGATTTTTATGCATAAATGGATCCATAAAAGAAAATCTTTTATATTAAAAGAGTGATTTTCATCATAAATGATTTGTATGCATAATTATATGCATAAAAAAAATTTATACGTATTAATATTTAGAATGGTATCACCCATAATATTAACATAATTTGGCATGACACAAAGATAATCCAAGCATCCCCGAATTATCTAAGATGGTAGAATAATATTATTAAGAGGGATTAAAATATATTCCCATAAGAGAGAGAGAGAGAGAGAGAGAGAGAGAGAGAGAGAGAGAGTAAAGAGAAGGATAGAGAGAGTGAGCAACAAGATGGATAGAGAGAGAGATGAGGATATAGAGAGCGAAAGAGGGAAGGAGGATAGGAGGTAAGAGAAGGATAGAGAGAGAGAGAGAGAGAGAGAGAGAGAGAGAGAGAGAGAGAGAGAGAGAAGGATAGAGAGAGGGGAGAGAGAGAGAGAGAGAGAGAGAGAGAGAGAGTAAAGAGAGAGAGAGAGAGAGGGGAGAGAGAGAGAGAGAGAGAGAGAGAGAGAGAGAGAAGGATAGAGAGAGGGGGGAGAGAGAGAGAGAGAGAGAGAGAGAGAGTGGGCAAAGAGATGGATAGAGAGAGAGAGAGAGAGAGAGAGAGAGAGAGAGAGAGTAAAGAGAAGGATAGATAGAGTGAGCAAAGAGATGGATAGAGAGAGAGAGAGAGGAGGATATAGAGAGCAAGAGAGGGAAGGGGCATAAGAGGTAAGAGAAAGATAGAGAGGGAGGGACGGAGGGTGGGAGAGTGAAAGGGAGGGAGAGAAATGGACAGTGGTAATAGAAGAGAGAGAGAGGTTAGCAAAGAGAGACAAGGATAGAGAGAGTGGGAGAGGGAGGGTGGGAGAGGAAAAGAGAGGGAAGAGAGGGAAGAGAGAGGGGGAGGGAACAGGGTGGGAGAAGGAGAGAGAGGGAGGGTGGGAGAGTGAAAGGGAGAGAGAGAGAGGGAGGATGGAAGAAGGAGAGAGGACGATCTCCTAGAGAGAGTGAGGGAGGGAAGAGAGAGAGTGGGGGGAGGGAAGAGGGTGGGAGAAGGAGAGAGAGGGTGGTCTTTCTCAAATTTCTCAAGTAAGATATTCAATATTCTTCTTTCTGAGTAAAAGATTCATGGGATTCAGTGGTGGGCAGAGATGGTGGTGGCGATAGTTAGAGAGAGATTGTTCAAGTAGAAAGAGAGGGCAACCAAGAAAAGCTCCCTCCACACCAAGCTCGCTCGGTGGCCATCCCCCTTTGACGTAGACCCATCTCCTTTGTCCTATCCATTTTGAGTGCATGACTCTTTGTCATCAGCACCAATTGTGGCATACTTGAACTACAAATCATCTATATTTTAGCCTATAACACACTAGCATCCAAACACTCACTTGCCAAAACCACAACATTTTCATGAGACCTTTAAGGTATCTTTCATGTAAAAGATGGTTTAGAATAGGGTGTCAAATATATGCTACTCACTGTTTGGTTGTCAAGGTGTCCAATGAACCCATCTCTTGTCCCTTAAGTAGACCTTGCTTATCTACTTTCTTTTCTCCTTTCTTCTTGTAAAGTGATTGCTTAGCCAACTTCTTCGTAGGTTTACCACTTAATGGGAAATCTGTATTCGCCGTCTTCGATGCTACAACCATAATAAAAAGAATCACACAATTTTTGCACTTGATGCATATGATGACAAGGAAAAATCTTACTTACCCAGCTGATCCACAACCACAAGACAAGCATCCTCATCGTAATCATTTTTCTCGTCATCTATTGCATGGCTTCTTCTTTTTTAGATCTCCCTCTTTTTTCTTTAGAGTCTCCGTATTAGCACTTGCAATGGAGACACGTTTCTTGCATGAAGTGGATGTTTGTAAGCCCGATTGTGGAGACATCTCTGGTAGTGTAGTAACACATTAAAAAAATGTTCAACAACTCAAACATTCTCTTGTATGATGAGGAGATGGGACAACCCATTTCAACAATACATGCAAACCAACATATACTATATAGTCAGTTCAAAATATATACTATAGGAAGTCCAACTCCACATGAAAAATATGTTGAGCACCTCAAAATTATAGTCATGTATTATGAGGAGATGTGAGTATCTAGTTTAAGAACACATACTATGGCTAGTTCATTTGGTGTTTAGGTAATGTCAATAGTATTGTACAATACTATACTATATGTGTTTAGGCAATGACAATAGTATTGGAAAGTACTATACTAAGTTCTCCTTGGTAAAACTATAAGGAGTACTTTATCAACTTGTATTGTATTAAAAAATTACTACAACATATACTATAGCTAGTTCAGTTGGTGCTTAGGCAATGACTATAGTACTATACAGTACTATATTATGCTTCCTTTGGTAGATTTACTGTACTATACGACATTACTTTGCCAAGTAAGTACTGTAGTAATTCATGTGTAGTACTGTACTATACTAACAATACTTTACCTTGTACTGTAGTAATTCATATATAGTTTTGTCCTATACTAACAGTACTTTGCCTTGCACATTAGTAATTCATGTGTAGTCCTATACTTATTAATAGTACTTTTCGTTCACACAATAGTACTTATTTATAAAAACTATTTAGTTAGTGCTAGTGAATAATTTCTTACTATACTAATAGTATTTTGTGTAAAGGAAAAGTACTATATTAATAGTACTTTTCCTTCACACAATAGTACTTATTTATAAAAACTATTTAGTGCTAGTGAATAATTTCTTGAGATTTCTAAAAGGTGTACCTAAATTATGTCATGTTTATAGCCAATATTATACTATTTATGTAAAAAGTACAAGCTAGTACTATACTAGTTATTTGGACAGTGCATGGGACCTCAATTTTAGGACTAGGACACTGTACTATGCAATAGCTTGTACATGTAGTCCTACAATAAAAGTATTGGTGATGGGAATTAGTACAACTGTGATATTATTGCATCCCTATGACATCAATGTACTTTGCAATTACTATAAAAGTGAAAACCATGCTAAAAGAGTATGGTACCTTTTGGTAGTTATGGTACAATCCTTTGTCAAGTGAAGCCCAATTGTTTGACCCCTCATTTTCAAGCTCATCCTCGACGAACTAACAATCCAATGCGGATGATTTGCAGCCAATTATAACCTTTTCCAAGGCTTGTTCTTACCTAATTAACTGCTCTTTATAGTCTTGTAGCAAAAAGGAGCGCTTTTGCAAAGCCGAATTACCACCTTCATGATCTCCCAAATCTACCACTTGTGCAGACAACTCCTTCACTCTGTCCATAAGGAATATCACCTTTTCATTTGCCGCATTTGCGCTAATTTCTCTTCACTTATGGCAGCTTTGAGTGATGCAATGAGTCCTGCTTTCCTACCCTCTTGCGCTTCTTGCCAGTCTGACAACATGTGCAAGTGGTTTGCCTTCATAGACAAACCACTTCATAGACATTCACTAATCGTTGTGTCTTTTGTGCATGCTAAAAGAATGAGACATGACTGGTTTCACATCCCCATCTTCATCACTATCAACCAAAATATGAGACCTTGACTCCCTATGTTCTGCAAGAAGGCCAATCCACATCTACCCCATGCACAAAGGCAGCAAAAGCTCGTGCTAGAACCATAGGAAATTTATTTTTGATGACCTTGTGTACTCCTATGACTTCACTATAGACCTGCATGAAGCCTTT
Organism: Cibotium barometz; assembly: GCF_041138505.1. Taxonomy (NCBI): domain Eukaryota; kingdom Viridiplantae; phylum Streptophyta; class Polypodiopsida; order Cyatheales; family Cibotiaceae; genus Cibotium; species Cibotium barometz. Next base: position 2,206,861 of record NC_141085.1, read on the forward strand.
TGCCCATGCAGTATTCAAGTTTGTGATGTGGTAGCCTCTCCGAGTGTCCTTCTCGTGCTTTCCCCATGTTGATTTCATCCATTTCTCGAGGTCCCAGTAATTTGTAGGCTTCACATTATAGAAGAAGTTCCAATCCTTTGTCTTTTGCATCTCAAAAATGCTCTTCTTCCCTTTAGCAACTTTCAGCTTATATGAACCTGCAGAAACCATGTGTGGATGCTACTTATCTACATATCCTACACCCATTGTGCAAGCATACCATAGCCATTTTATGTATAAGCTAGATTTTGAACTATGAAGAAAACGTTCAATCTTGAAAGATCTGATGCAATTTGTTGAATATTACCATAGTTTATATGAAATTACAAAAAATGTTAGAACCAATTGATATGTGCACAACCTCTCTCTTACACACACTCTCTCCTTCTCTTGCACACATACTCTTTTATAGACACTCTTACGCACACATACACACACGCATGCACACATACACACACGCACACGCACATGCACACACACACACGCACACGCACATGCATGCATGCATGCATGCACTCTCTCTCTCTCTCTCTCTCTCTCTCTCTCTCTCTCTCCATCTCTCTTTCATGCGCGCGCGCGCGCACACACACACACACACACACACCTCTTTTTTCACACACATGTAGCATTAGTTATTTCTGCAATTCGAATGTCAAGTGTCTTGCCATGAAGAAGGAGAGCATGATTTCAAGAACACTCTCAAATGCCCTGTTTCTTCCTCTGTTAATCTTACACTCTGAACTTATGTGTGTGCGTGTGAACAAAAAGTGTATATAATGAAATCAAACAAAAACAAAGATATTATGTAAAATTATTATGCAATTAGGTTGCTCTTGTGAACTTAAAATTGTAAGAAGATAGAGTGTGTATGTGGAATGTGTGTGGACTGAGCACTATAAAAACATACATTCAACCATACTTTAACAAAAACAAAATCTAGAAATCAAATGCAATTGTGGAGTTTAAGAAGAATACCAGTGCAGTTAAGAAAATAGGCGTAGTAGTTGAAGTTGATACTACAGAGGAGTAAGGAGTTATGCAACATCTACTGTGTGTGTGTGTGGGGGGGAAAGAGCATGCAAATTGGGTTGGCAACTCTCTCTCTCTCTCTCTCTCTCTCTCTCTCAGGGAAAAGATTGGGCTGGAAACTCCCTCTATCTCTCTCTATGTGAGGGAAATGAGTAGGCAGCAGCTCACATGAGGGAGAGTAGTACTTGGCGATAGATTCAGGCATCATGAACAAGTCAAGTTAACGTCACTCACATAGCTACGTGTACAGATTCAATTTGCATGTCACCTAACCATTACCCAAATTGGACCAACCTTTTTATTCACTTAAACTTTACCCCAACACCAAAAATAAACATTCATTTATTAAAACCAAATTACTCCTATAGCATTCAACCATTTGATACCAACCTTTTTATTCACCTAAACTTTACCCCAACACCAAAAATAAACATTCATTTATTAATACCAAATTACTCCTATAGTTTCTCCTATAACATTCAATCGTTTGATTGCAGTAAATGGTGTTCACACCACCTAAATTTATCCCAATTCAACCCAAATAACAAAGTATTCCCCGGTGAATTCACTTTCCATAGAATGGGGACGTCACCTGCATGCATGAAACTCATAAAAATCCCCTATTTAAGTTTCTCTAAAAAAATAAACTATAGCCCTTTCACCCATTCTTAAGGTTAACAAGAGCTACCGCCATTATCTTACATCAAGGATTCAAAATGTAGATACACTAAAGGGTCATACATTCAAGATATGAAGCAATGGTGTCCAAAGCTACAACTTGGATAGGCACCCGTAATAATAATGGTCCGATCGAATACTTAAGGCGATTCCTACTTTAAGAGTAGGTGGTAGCATGTAGGATGAAGTCCCAAGTGATGTACTTCATATGGATATATTATGAGAGAAATCATTGTAATAGCATTAGGGCTCTTATAAGCCTAAAGTGTCTAGCTGGCCACAATTTAAGTGAGTGTGAACACTTATGGCCATGTATATAAGTGAATTTCTCTCATAATATAACATACTCTCCCATTGTGTAATTGAGTCTTGATCTTGTTAATCCTCTTGCTAATGTGACAACGCTCGTAGGAGGCACGGTGGAATTGCTTCTCAAGGAGTTGTAGAGCTTGGAGACCTCACGGGTTACGAGCTCGGCCATTGGAAAGATCCTCACGACAGTTGCGGTTCACCAAGAAATCTCTTGTTGGATGTGTTTTAAGGGGGGTTAGGTTGAGCCATAAAACATGTGGGCCAATGTTAGGATTCATGAATTTAACAAGTAGGAATCTCTCCCCCTATAAGTATAATATTTTGAGGGTAGGGGTCTTATCCACCTTCCAGGTCGTGAGCACCACCTTGGTACTGCATGTGTGAAGGTGGTGTGAGGTGAAAAAAAGAAAGAAATACCTGTCTCTATAGCTCTTCCACCTCCCAAACTTGGAAAAACTACCACGAACGGGACACCACCAGCCACCGGCTGGAACAATTCTCGCACTCACCACCCAACCCACGCCAGACAGACAGCAAAAAACAGAGGCACCGTAGACAAAACAACCACCCAACAATTTATTCCAGATCAAAACATCATACAAGCTTCTCCCGACACAGAAGCTTTACTCACACAACCCACAAACAAAACACTCAGGCCTGTCAGCCGAGGATACACCACATCCCTGATCACCACGAAATCGCCTGCCTGCTGTACCAACCACACCAGAATGAACCCGGCCACTCTCACTCCAGAAGGCGCCCACACCAGCTAACCCTCGAGTCCTCTACAGCCCATCACTTCTGCATGTGTCGTCACCAGCAGCAGCTACACCATCATCTCTCTCACTCTCTGTGCTGATCCTCTGTCAGCTTCACAACAAACCCAGGCAGCTTATCTGCCTTGCTACCGGCCCACCACCAAGCAGCAACACTTTATCTCTCTCTGCTTCACTCGGCACCCACTCTGTCCACAACCCTGTCTCACCTACGGGCCCACACCAGCCTCGTAGATCACGTGCAGCTTATCTGCACCCCCAACTTGTCCACAGCCACAAGCCCACTTCTCTTCTTCTCTCACCACGCCTCTGCAATGCGGCCCACTAGCTTGCACCTTGCCCTCAGCAGCTCCCACACACGGCTGCAACTCTTTCTAGTCCCTTCACTCTGTCCTGCGGCTCTTTCCAACCGGCGCCCTTAACTTTGTCGCCCGAAGCCCCTCTGGCCTCTACACGCCAACAGCCCGTCTCTGTCCAGCGACCTCACACTAGGCGACCACCACTCGCCTTCACACTGCACTTCTGCGCCCACTTCATCTCTTTCTGCAAGTTGCCAGCCCGTCAGCTGCGCTCCAACCCTGCTTCTCTTCTCACGCGGTCAGCCCGCTTGGCACTATTTCCACTCGTTGAACCTTGTGCTGTCAGCCCATCAACCAGGCTCTACTCGACCAGCTACCTTGCGCCAACACAGCAGCGCCCTCACCAAGGTTTCATGCTGCCTGTACACGCTAGCCCACGTCCACTTCTTCACCTGGGAGGCCCACCACCTCTGCAGCCCGTTTTAGCAAGGCGACGACCTCAGTCTGCGCCTCTCACTCAACTGCACTCCACAGCTCCAGAGAACCCCCACGTTCACCTTCACACGCAGCTGTAGTGCCTCTCTGCAGTAGGACCACCGGAGAGCCCCCACACAACAATACGGCCGATCCTTCTTCATCTGCAGCGCCGACTCCACCAGCTCGCTAGCTTCTGGAACGCTGCGTGGCAGCCCTTCAGCGCTCCACGCCCACGTTACCTTTTTGGCCATATAATATTATATATATTTCATTTTACCTAAGAGACGGCCACCCCAACCTTTTCACACCAATACCCATGACACATAGCCCCTTAAATCTTTTATTGCTCATGCACCTCTTCAAATGCCATCTTTAATTGCCCCGATGCTATCACACCTTCAAACAAACCGGCTAGTGCCTATTCTTTTCTTTGACGCCCACACACTTCAAGGTCATCGAGTAGCTGGAACCATCTGCATCTGACTTCACTCCGGACAAGCCTGCCAACAGCTCAAACCAAATCTGTCCACACTAAACACCTGGCCAGGCATTCCACGGCCAAATTCTTACACACGCCACGCATCCATATGTACACTGACCAGAAAGACGTCTCAGAAAAACGCCTGACATACTTTGCCACCCCCCCATCTGCTAGAGCATTCATGCTCAGCAGCATTCAGCATAGTCCAGTAGTCATCCACCAGGATCAAAAGGAAACAGCAACTCACCATCCCAGTCCCCAGCATCCCTCAAACACCATGGCTGCATCACTGCACACCAAACATCCACCACATGCATCACAAAATCATTTCCATGCACTTCACCCACAACCAACCTCCCTGTCTTCAGAACCTGTGGCATTTCAGCATCTAGCATCCCATCCATCAACTCCAATGAAGGCCAGCTTCCAGCATCTTGACCTTTCTGCACACCAAAATCCAGATCCTCTCCAATGGGAGTGTCCTCCAGCACTTCCAGCTCCTGCAATTCAGGCATCTCTTCACAACCATACAGCTCACCTGGTTCCGAATCCTTGTCATCCTTGGACTTTGCCTTCAGCGTCTCAGCAATCCGTAAGGTAGCCTTGGCTACACTCTCAGCCATATCTGCATCCATCTCCACTTCTGGCTCCTGCTCATCAAGGCTAGCAACTTCCCAGATATCATCCTTAGGTACAATGCTCACCACACAACGCTCTTCATCAACCAAATCCACATGCATACCTTCTTCAGTGCTGCCAACCCCCCTGGTATCATCGTCCAAAGACTCCCCAGCACATAATCCATCAGATGGAATATCATCCACATCATTCATCGCAGGTACCAGACCATCATCCAGCTGTCCCAGAAAATCCATAATGATAGGATCTTCCTCCACGCTCTCCACATCCGCATCACATGCCATCTTCACTTCATCACAAGTCTCTACCCCATCCTCCTCCCTCGTAGAATCTGACAAAAAACCATCTTTAAAGTAACCTGTATCCAGCTCCTCTTCCTTCTCATCACCAGCCAATCCCAAGGCATCATCCTCTTTGCTTCCCTGTGCATGCATATCCTCCAGATCACTGTCATGTACAGCCACGACCTCCAAATCCAAAGAAGAATCCACTGGCAACTTCTCATCTTCACTTTGCTCCTTCACCTGCTTCTCATCCACCTGCACATGCTTTTCAAACTTTGGAAAAAAATCAGAAGGCATATAAAACATCCCCCTCTGTACCTGTACTGGCCTTTGAGGCTCCTGTCTAATCACACTTTGCATAGGACTCTTATCCACCTCAACCAAATTTACCTGCATATCCCTTACAGACATAACACCTTCGTACGGATAAATACCCATCTCCATCTGCTTCAAAACTTTGCCTTCCTTTTCCCTAGCAACCCTAACAGCATCATCAAATGACCTGGGATTCTTCAACTCAACTCTGACCCTCAAATGGGGTAGCAAACCATCAATAAACAAGCTCTTCTTCAAAAACATTGGAGGAACTTCCTGCTTCAATGTCATACACCACTTACTCCACAAACATGTAAATACCTTCACAAAATCGTCCAGTGATTGCCCATGTACCTGCTTCAAGATGCTCAACTCCTGCCAAAGCACGCCAGCATCCTCTACTTGCTGAAAACGTTCCAAAAGGCCTTCCTTCAACCTGTCCAAGGTCAAGACACCAACATCCTGTGCTTCAAAACCCTTCAGCCAGCTTCGGGCATCTCCCTTCAAGAAAATCCTTATCAGCCTCAGAACCTGCTCTTCATCTGTGACATGGTTGCTAATGCATGCCAACTCCATCTGCTCCAAGAAGTCACACACATCCTCTCCCTTCCTACCATGAAACTCTGGATAAGACCACATCATGACAGCCTGTAACAATCCCTGAGCTCTCCTCAGCGGAACACACGCCCTTCTAGGCAAAGAACAACGCCAGAGCCACTCCTCAGTGGCACAATCCTTGAGAAATCCTCAGTGGGGGCACCAGAAGGATGTGAGGTGAAAAAAAGAAAGAAATACCTGCCTCTATAGCTCTTCCACCTCCCAAACTTGGAAAAACTACCACGAACGGGACACCACCAGCCACCGGCTGGAACAATTCTCGCACTCACCACCCAACCCACGCCAGACAGACAGCAAAAAACAGAGGCACCGTAGACAAAACAACCACCCAACAATTTATTCCAGATCAAAACATCATACAAGCTTCTCCCGACACAGAAGCTTTACTCACACAACCCACAAACAAAACACTCAGGCCTGTCAGCCGAGGATACACCACATCCCTGATCACCACGAAATCGCCTGCCTGCTGTACCAACCACACCAGAATGAACCCGGCCACTCTCACTCCAGAAGGCGCCCACACCAGCTAACCCTCGAGTCCTCTACAGCCCATCACTTCTGCATGTGTCGTCACCAGCAGCAGCTACACCATCATCTCTCTCACTCTCTGTGCTGATCCTCTGTCAGCTTCACAACAAACCCAGGCAGCTTATCTGCCTTGCTACCGGCCCACCACCAAGCAGCAACACTTTATCTCTCTCTGCTTCACTCGGCACCCACTCTGTCCACAACCCTGTCTCACCTACGGGCCCACACCAGCCTCGTAGATCACGTGCAGCTTATCTGCACCCCCAACTTGTCCACAGCCACAAGCCCACTTCTCTTCTTCTCTCACCACGCCTCTGCAATGCGGCCCACTAGCTTGCACCTTGCCCTCAGCAGCTCCCACACACGGCTGCAACTCTTTCTAGTCCCTTCACTCTGTCCTGCGGCTCTTTCCAACCGGCGCCCTTAACTTTGTCACCCGAAGCCCCTCTGGCCTCTACACGCCAACAGCCCGTCTCTGTCCAGCGACCTCACACTAGGCGACCACCACTCGCCTTCACACTGCACTTCTGCGCCCACTTCATCTCTTTCTGCAAGTTGCCAGCCCGTCAGCTGCGCTCCAACCCTGCTTCTCTTCTCACGCGGTCAGCCCGCTTGGCACTGTTTCCACTCGTTGAACCTTGTGCTGTCAGCCCATCAACCAGGCTCTACTCGACCAGCTACCTTGCGCCAACACAGCAGCGCCCTCACCAAGGTTTCATGCTGCCTGTACACGCTAGCCCACGTCCACTTCTTCACCTGGGAGGCCCACCACCTCTGCAGCCCGTTTTAGCAAGGCGACGACCTCAGTCTGCGCCTCTCACTCAACTGCACTCCACAGCTCCAGAGAACCCCCACGTTCACCTTCACACGCAGCTGTAGTGCCTCTCTGCAGTAGGACCACCGGAGAGCCCCCACACAACAATACGGCCGATCCTTCTTCATCTGCAGCGCCGACTCCACCAGCTCGCTAGCTTCTGGAACGCTGCGTGGCAGCCCTTCAGCGCTCCACGCCCACGTTACCTTTTTGGCCATATAATATTATATATATTTCATTTTACCTAAGAGACGGCCACCCCAACCTTTTCACACCAATACCCATGACACATAGCCCCTTAAATCTTTTATTGCTCATGCACCTCTTCAAATGCCATCTTTAATTGCCCCGATGCTATCACACCTTCAAACAAACCGGCTAGTGCCTATTCTTTTCTTTGACGCCCACACACTTCAAGGTCATCGAGTAGCTGGAACCATCTGCATCTGACTTCACTCCGGACAAGCCTGCCAACAGCTCAAACCAAATCTGTCCACACTAAACACCTGGCCAGGCATTCCACGGCCAAATTCTTACACACGCCACGCATCCATATGTACACTGACCAGAAAGACGTCTCAGAAAAACGCCTGACATACTTTGCCACCCCCCCATCTGCTAGAGCATTCATGCTCAGCAGCATTCAGCATAGTCCAGTAGTCATCCACCAGGATCAAAAGGAAACAGCAACTCACCATCCCAGTCCCCAGCATCCCTCAAACACCATGGCTGCATCACTGCACACCAAACATCCACCACATGCATCACAAAATCATTTCCATGCACTTCACCCACAACCAACCTCCCTGTCTTCAGAACCTGTGGCATTTCAGCATCTAGCATCCCATCCATCAACTCCAATGAAGGCCAGCTTCCAGCATCTTGACCTTTCTGCACACCAAAATCCAGATCCTCTCCAATGGGAGTGTCCTCCAGCACTTCCAGCTCCTGCAATTCAGGCATCTCTTCACAACCATACAGCTCACCTGGTTCCGAATCCTTGTCATCCTTGGACTTTGCCTTCAGCGTCTCAGCAATCCGTAAGGTAGCCTTGGCTACACTCTCAGCCATATCTGCATCCATCTCCACTTCTGGCTCCTGCTCATCAAGGCTAGCAACTTCCCAGATATCATCCTTAGGTACAATGCTCACCACACAACGCTCTTCATCAACCAAATCCACATGCATACCTTCTTCAGTGCTGCCAACCCCCCTGGTATCATCGTCCAAAGACTCCCCAGCACATAATCCATCAGATGGAATATCATCCACATCATTCATCGCAGGTACCAGACCATCATCCAGCTGTCCCAGAAAATCCATAATGATAGGATCTTCCTCCACGCTCTCCACATCCGCATCACATGCCATCTTCACTTCATCACAAGTCTCTACCCCATCCTCCTCCCTCGTAGAATCTGACAAAAAACCATCTTTAAAGTAACCTGTATCCAGCTCCTCTTCCTTCTCATCACCAGCCAATCCCAAGGCATCATCCTCTTTGCTTCCCTGTGCATGCATATCCTCCAGATCACTGTCATGTACAGCCACGACCTCCAAATCCAAAGAAGAATCCACTGGCAACTTCTCATCTTCACTTTGCTCCTTCACCTGCTTCTCATCCACCTGCACATGCTTTTCAAACTTTGGAAAAAAATCAGAAGGCATATAAAACATCCCCCTCTGTACCTGTACTGGCCTTTGAGGCTCCTGTCTAATCACACTTTGCATAGGACTCTTATCCACCTCAACCAAATTTACCTGCATATCCCTTACAGACATAACACCTTCGTACGGATAAATACCCATCTCCATCTGCTTCAAAACTTTGCCTTCCTTTTCCCTAGCAACCCTAACAGCATCATCAAATGACCTGGGATTCTTCAACTCAACTCTGACCCTCAAATGGGGTAGCAAACCATCAATAAACAAGCTCTTCTTCAAAAACATTGGAGGAACTTCCTGCTTCAATGTCATACACCACTTACTCCACAAACATGTAAATACCTTCACAAAATCGTCCAGTGATTGCCCATGTACCTGCTTCAAGATGCTCAACTCCTGCCAAAGCACGCCAGCATCCTCTACTTGCTGAAAACGTTCCAAAAGGCCTTCCTTCAACCTGTCCAAGGTCAAGACACCAACATCCTGTGCTTCAAAACCCTTCAGCCAGCTTCGGGCATCTCCCTTCAAGAAAATCCTTATCAGCCTCAGAACCTGCTCTTCATCTGTGACATGGTTGCTAATGCATGCCAACTCCATCTGCTCCAAGAAGTCACACACATCCTCTCCCTTCCTACCATGAAACTCTGGATAAGACCACATCATGACAGCCTGTAACAATCCCTGAGCTCTCCTCAGCGGAACACACGCCCTTCTAGGCAAAGAACAACGCCAGAGCCACTCCTCAGTGGCACAATCCTTGAGAAATCCTCAGTGGGGGCACCAGAAGGATGTGAGGTGAAAAAAAGAAAGAAATACCTGCCTCTATAGCTCTTCCACCTCCCAAACTTGGAAAAACTACCACGAACGGGACACCACCAGCCACCGGCTGGAACAATTCTCGCACTCACCACCCAACCCACGCCAGACAGACAGCAAAAAACAGAGGCACCGTAGACAAAACAACCACCCAACAATTTATTCCAGATCAAAACATCATACAAGCTTCTCCCGACACAGAAGCTTTACTCACACAACCCACAAACAAAACACTCAGGCCTGTCAGCCGAGGATACACCACATCCCTGATCACCACGAAATCGCCTGCCTGCTGTACCAACCACACCAGAATGAACCCGGCCACTCTCACTCCAGAAGGCGCCCACACCAGCTAACCCTCGAGTCCTCTACAGCCCATCACTTCTGCATGTGTCGTCACCAGCAGCAGCTACACCATCATCTCTCTCACTCTCTGTGCTGATCCTCTGTCAGCTTCACAACAAACCCAGGCAGCTTATCTGCCTTGCTACCGGCCCACCACCAAGCAGCAACACTTTATCTCTCTCTGCTTCACTCGGCACCCACTCTGTCCACAACCCTGTCTCACCTACGGGCCCACACCAGCCTCGTAGATCACGTGCAGCTTATCTGCACCCCCAACTTGTCCACAGCCACAAGCCCACTTCTCTTCTTCTCTCACCACGCCTCTGCAATGCGGCCCACTAGCTTGCACCTTGCCCTCAGCAGCTCCCACACACGGCTGCAACTCTTTCTAGTCCCTTCACTCTGTCCTGCGGCTCTTTCCAACCGGCGCCCTTAACTTTGTCGCCCGAAGCCCCTCTGGCCTCTACACGCCAACAGCCCGTCTCTGTCCAGCGACCTCACACTAGGCGACCACCACTCGCCTTCACACTGCACTTCTGCGCCCACTTCATCTCTTTCTGCAAGTTGCCAGCCCGTCAGCTGCGCTCCAACCCTGCTTCTCTTCTCACGCGGTCAGCCCGCTTGGCACTGTTTCCACTCGTTGAACCTTGTGCTGTCAGCCCATCAACCAGGCTCTACTCGACCAGCTACCTTGCGCCAACACAGCAGCGCCCTCACCAAGGTTTCATGCTGCCTGTACACGCTAGCCCACGTCCACTTCTTCACCTGGGAGGCCCACCACCTCTGCAGCCCGTTTTAGCAAGGCGACGACCTCAGTCTGCGCCTCTCACTCAACTGCACTCCACAGCTCCAGAGAACCCCCACGTTCACCTTCACACGCAGCTGTAGTGCCTCTCTGCAGTAGGACCACCGGAGAGCCCCCACACAACAATACGGCCGATCCTTCTTCATCTGCAGCGCCGACTCCACCAGCTCGCTAGCTTCTGGAACGCTGCGTGGCAGCCCTTCAGCGCTCCACGCCCACGTTACCTTTTTGGCCATATAATATTATATATATTTCATTTTACCTAAGAGACGGCCACCCCAACCTTTTCACACCAATACCCATGACACATAGCCCCTTAAATCTTTTATTGCTCATGCACCTCTTCAAATGCCATCTTTAATTGCCCCGATGCTATCACACCTTCAAACAAACCGGCTAGTGCCTATTCTTTTCTTTGACGCCCACACACTTCAAGGTCATCGAGTAGCTGGAACCATCTGCATCTGACTTCACTCCGGACAAGCCTGCCAACAGCTCAAACCAAATCTGTCCACACTAAACACCTGGCCAGGCATTCCACGGCCAAATTCTTACACACGCCACGCATCCATATGTACACTGACCAGAAAGACGTCTCAGAAAAACGCCTGACAGGTGGCAGGCTGTAACCACCATCATAGCCATTGCTAAGATCAAGAAGACAAAGCTTAAAAGGATGGCTGATCACTACTGCAAGGAGTTTGCAAGCACGCAAGTTCACAAGGGATGCACAAGTTTGAAGGTTGCAGAGGTTGCATGCTGCAATTAGCTCACAGCTAGTAGTTGACAGCCAGTAATGTGAAGCCTAACATGGTTATAGTTTTTAGGAAGTAATAGCTTTGTGTTGAGCAGTTGCTATGTAGTGATCCTATAATGATTTATGGAAGTAATACAATAAACAAAGAGTAATGTTACCATTCATTATGTCTCTATGATACTCTCTACAATTTTTTGAATAAGAGTGTTGTTCTAGCATTCAAGAGAGCATACACATACAAGAGAGCAAGCAAGCATACAAGAGAAGCAAGCAACAACTGGTAAGTCTCAAACCCTAGATTAGTGTACTTTCAAAAAATAAAATATTAAAGAAAACAAAGAAGATAAGGATAGTACATACCTTGATAGGAGGAGGGCTTGTGAAGTTGGGAAGGGAGAAGAGGAGGAGGGCTTGTGAGAGGGAGATGAGGAGAAGGGGTTGTGAAGGTGAGAGAGAAGGGCTGGAGATTAAGTAGCCTCCAAAATAGCTTGCAACAAACAATAAATGCAAGAATACGAAAGTAAAAGACACAGCGTGGGAGGGAAATATCTGATTTTTTTCCCAATACATGGCTATGGGCATGGCTATGAGCACGACTCTAGTCGTGTCTATAGCTACATCGATAGCCGCATATTGGAAAAAATCCAGAGAGCTATTTTTGGCAGATTCCAGAGAGCGAAATTTGTGTTTAATGAAGTTGAATGGTAATTTCACACACTTGTATTGCTTTTTAGGTGCCCACTATCCATAGATGATCATCGACACCTTCTTCTTTCGATGATGATGATGATGACGCCTTCTTCTTTCGAGCATACACTCTACGAGGGGTGTGCATACTCCACCCTTTGTCCAACCATGTATGGTTGGAGCAATGTTAGTGTTATAAGACTCTTTTAGTGAGTCCTTGGTGTTTGTGGTTAGCAATTCACAATTTTGACATACCATATCTTTTATAAATAATATTTGGAATTCTCTCAAACCCTTTGTCGGCTCATGAAGAAGATGCTTCCTTCAAACAACAAGATGCCAAGTGCAAGGGCGCATGCTAAGAGAGTATTGACGGCACTTGGCATGGATTACGATGTTAATGGTTGTGTGCTATTTTGGGGTGCTCATAAAGATACAACTTAATGTCCGAAATATGGAGAGTCTTGTTACTGAAGTGATTTGCAAGGTACGATGATTTCTCAAAAGGTGTTGAGGTATTTTCCTTTCATACCCCGCATTCAAACACATGTTCTGATGCACGTCTATTGTGACATGGCATGCACACATCATTCCACCAATGGCATGATGAGGGTCCTGATGGATTCACTGGCATGGTAACACATAGAAGAGGAGTGGTCCTTGTGAATGGGTGTGTGCGGGAAGCTAGAGATTGTAAAAGGGAGTCCGTAATTGAGTGGGTAGCAGTGAAAAGGTGAGAAGAATCTACTGAATGAGAGAATCAAGGGTAGCATGAGTGAATATAGGGGTGTGGAAAGATTCTAGGAAAAGGTGCACCCAAATGTAGGGGAGGTGGCATAAATCAAGGAGAAATCAGTGGGATTAGGTGCTTGGCACCTTGTGGATGTAAAAGCTATAAATTGAGGCATTGGCCTAATGAGAATTTGCTGGTTTTTGAGTATCCATGCCTACATTACATTATTAGATTAATTGTGCACTAATCACTTTCTAATATTACCTTAATCACTTTCTAATCATGTTGATTCTTGCATTTGATCCACCATGGCTCATCACATTGCTGAAAAGTCAACATGGTATCAAAGCCAGCTTAGCATTCAACTACTATTTTAAGCCTAATCACCCTTTTAATTTTACTAATTAGTTGCTAATAGCCTTATAAGCCATTTTTTCACCTTCTACAGTACCTACACTTGGTGGAGCCTAGATCTCTCCCTCCACATAGCTCCATTACCTACAAGATTCACACACCCACTTGCCAACACCCTAGCACCTAGGTGTGGCATCTCAGAATCATAAATCGCCGACGGACACAGCCGGGAGACGTCAATTTGTAGGCATCTTTTTTCTAGAGAAAAACGTAGATCCACACTTCCATAGATGGAATTAGTCTAATTCCTCTCGGTCCCAACCATTTTCAAGGGTGCTCTACATGCCTATGATCTCAGATTTCTGAAATTTGTCAAGGAGAAGTGGCATCAAGCTCTGGATCTGCAAGTGACTTTGGTAAAATAGAGATTAAGCATTCAATATTTGGTTAAATCTTATGTTTTTGGGCCTGATCCTCTACTAGAATAATTTCTATTGATGCCCTTGAAAGGACTTGAGCTCATTTGAACTCTAAGGCACCAGATCTGGCCTCCCCGTACACTCTACTTTCTACACATAAAACATGGGATTAATCTCACTAATTAGTGATTAATTAGAACTAATCATTGATTTTTGGTGCAATTAATGGTTCAAACTTAACATTGGGTATCTGATACAAATCTCTATCACTTTAGATTTCAATTTGAAGTTGGTTTGATGTCCTAACCATCTAGTACAAAACCAACTATCCTTGGCTTTATACAAGTTTTGGTGTACTTATGCATGTAAACTTGTTGTAATCATCATTAAACACCAAATTGGAGTTGTAAAAGGGTAGACACTACCCTTGAATCTTGAATTTGATCAAGAGGTAAGACCTCCTTCATATCATCATGAGCATTGCACAAGAAGTAGATAAATTCAACGCGGAGCAATTCCATACATGGCAAACAAGGACCATGTATTTGCTCATGAGGAAGAATCTATGGGGGCTAGTTGAGGGAAGAGATGAATGTCCAGAGGAGAATGGGGAGAATGAGTGGAAGAGAAGAAATGAGAAAGCATTAGGACTCATTGCACTTAGCTTAAATGATAAAATCATTCACCACATTGCAAGGATACAACAAGCTAAAGATGCATGGGATGAACTTAACAAATTATTTGGCACTCAAGCAAAGAATTCAAAGATAAATCTGCTAATGCAATTCTACAAACTTGACATAGAGGAAAGTAAACCTCTAACCACACATTTGAACAAATACAAATGCATCAAGTAACAACTTGCAGCCATTGGAAAGAAAGTAGAAGATGATGAGGCACTAGTAGTGCTTCTAAAGAGTGTGGACAAGGGAGAGTATGAGAACATTGTGGCAACCTTAAAGAATGTACTAGATTTAAAGTTGCATGAGATAGAAGGAGCTCTATTAGAGAAAGAGAACAAGGTCAAAGAAAAGAAAGGATAGGACTCAACAACTGGAGCAGATAAAGCACTCTACACCTGAGGAGGCCTCGCACGAGGATGAGGAAGAGGACAAGGAAGAGGTATGGGAGGAGGAAGGACCTTCACTTGCCATAACTGTGGGAAGCCAAGACACATGGCTAGAGACTACTACAGTAAACCAAATGAAGAAGGATCAGCATCGGCAAACTTCATGGAGACTCCTAAGGTAGAGGAGTCAGAATATCTTCTTTGAGAGAGAGAGAGAGAGAGAGAGAGAGAGAGAGAGAGAGAGAGAGAGAGAGAGAGAGAGAGAGAGAGAGAAACCCCACAACCCAATGTAACCTGCCCCAATAGAGTAAAACCACCTCTGAGCCACCGATGATATAGGCCATGTGGTAGATATATGTGTGAGCATTTTAGTCAAAGTTACGAGCACTTGTAGTAGCCTTGGACAAATAGAGAGAGGCAAGGACTATGAGTTGGAGACTTGAGGCACTGGTCGCAGGCTACCAAGTAAGACGGAAACTTGGTATAGGGTCTAGGTGTGCTAGAATTATTCACTTGAGGTGGAGGTTGAAATATACAAGTGAATGGGTGTGTGCGGGAACAAGCCCTTAGAGCTAGAGACTGTAAAAGGGAGTCTATAAATGAGTGGGTAGCAGTGAAAAGGTGAGAAGAATCTACTAAATGAGAGAATCAAGGGTAGTATGAGTGAATATAGGGGTGTGGAAAGATTCTAGGAAAAGGTACCCCCAGCCAGATGTAGGGGAGGTGGCATAAATCAAGGAGAAATCAGTGGGATTATGTGCTTGGCACCACTTGTGGATGTAAAAACTATAAATTGAGGCATTGGCCTAATGAGAATTTGCTGGTTTTTGAGTATCCATGCCTAAATTATACTATTAAATTAATTATGCACTAATATTATCTTAATCACTTTTTAATTACTTGCTAATCATGTTGATTCTTGCATTTGATCCACCATAGCTCATCACATTGCTGCAAATTCAATAGTCAGAATTCAAGGATAATCCCCATCACTATAAATTGGATTGGGTATGGATGATTCAATCCTATTGGTCTCAAATCGATATCATGGGGACCACATGGCCAATTGTAGTAGTGAACTACAATCTCCCTCCTTGGAAATCAATAAAGAAGGGTTATGTGATGCTAGCTCTTCTTGTGTCCGACAAGCACAAGGTGAAGAACATGGATGTGTACCTCTTAAATCTTTGATCGAGGAACTTGAAACACTATGGCATGGCATCCAAGTGCATGACGTGTCCCGACCGCTTACTCAACGTAGCACAGAGGTGAAGGCAATTTTAATCTAGACAATGCATGACTTTCCGGGAGATATGGAGAGTTCTCCGCTATGTTTTCTATTCTCAATCATCTTCCATTTTATTTGAATGAACTTGAAACACTATGGTGTGGCATCCAAGTGCATGACGTGTCCTGACCGCTTACACAACGTAGCACAGAGGTGAAGGCAATTTTAATCTAGACAATGCATGACTTTCTGGGATATGGAGAGTTCTCCGCTATGTTTTCTATTCTCAATCATCTTCCATTTTATTTGAATGATCTAATATTATATGGCTCTAAATATATTTTATTTGTGCATTGTGCAACATAATTAGAACTCTGGTCACAATGCTTGTCCTATTTGTGGGCCGTTGCTTGTTACATCATGACCTATGCATCTCAAGAAAGTCGTGTATGAAGACCTTCACCGATTTTTTCCAATTGATCATGAGAAGTTTGTTCCATCTACAAAAGGAGTAGATTGGGAAGCATTGTGGAAAAGATCATCCCATACACCACCACCGGGAACGACAAGGTACTCAATTTTCTTTCGTCTCCCATATTAGACAAAGCTAAGAATCAATCATCTTCTAGATCCAATGCACATCACAAAAAATGTAGCATCAAATATTTGGGACCACATAATTGGCAAGAGAGATTCTCTATCGATTCGGGAGGACTTGAGATTGATTGAACGCCTCCCCACCACTTGGCCAATAGTTTAAGAGAACGGGAAGGTAATTTTACCTAAAGCACCTTGGATCTTGACAAAGAATAAGGAGAAGAGAGTGAAGGATCAAATTACCCCCTTTTGTATCCCTATGGGTGTTGTGTATTCTTTAAATGGTGCACTCACAAAAACAAAGAAGAAAGGAGCAACTCAATTGTATGGTCTTAAAACGCATGATTGGCACAAGATGTTTTAGGTATGTTCAATTTACTTATATGAGTGGCATGATGGTCTTTCATTGTAATTACATATCATTGATTGCAATGTTTTGTGTTACATAGTTCATTCTTCCCATATGCATGCGGGTGTGGAGATCAAAAAGTGTGTGAGGCCATCTACAAAATGGGAGTGGTGGTGAGGTATGAAAAATTAAAATTCTAACATGTGCTCGTTTGTGAGACATGTCATGCTAATTAAACGGAATCAACTCCATCTTAGGTAGATAAGTTCTAAGGATATCCATCCATCCACAATTCATGCAGCCCGAGTAATGGCAAGAGCGTTGTTTCTCACCGATTTCTCTCTCGGTGGAATGGCAAGATAGCAGGCTGAAGTAACAGACGAGTCACGTAATGCCGTGTGTAGCCACCCAGCAGATCTTCTGGATTCGAACACCAACTCTTCAATGGTCATGGTGGTGACACTTAGAACATTGCCCCACTTTAGAAATTCACACGCGCTCACTTTGCTCTCACTCCGCTACGTAACTCTCTCACTCTCTTTCAGGTGCACAGCATGTTTATTAAAACAGAGACATGGCACTCTTATTCAAAACATTACAAAGAGTATCACAGAGACATAATGAATGGTAACATTGCTCTTTGTTTATTGTACTACTTCCAGAATCATTATAGGATCACTACAGAGCAATTGCTCGACACAAAAAGACTAAGAGGTATAATCATTTTAGGCTTCAATTACTGGCTGTCAACTACTAGCTGTGAGCTAATTGCAGCATGCAACCTCTACAACCTTCAAACTCGTGCATCCCTTGTGAACTTGCGTGCTTGCAAACTCCTTGCGATAGTGACCAGCCATCCTTTTAAGCTTTATCTTCTTGATCTTGGCAACGGCTACTCTGGTGGTTACAGCTTGCCACCTTCACATGTGTAGTACCGAGATGGTGCTCACGACGTGGAAGGTGGTCTGAATGAGCAGTCTATCGCCACTGAGCCACTGGTGGGCACAACACCTCTTCTCTCACTCTACTACGTAACTCTCTCACTCTCTTTCAAGTGCACAACATGTTTATTAAAATAGAGACACAACACTCTTATTCAACACATTATATAGAATATCACAGAGACATAATGAATGGCAACATTGCTCTTTGTTTACTGTGTTACTTCCAAAATCATTACAAGATCACTTCAAAGAAATTGCTTTTGACACAAATCTACTACTTCCTAAGAACTATAACCATGTTAGGCTTCACATTAGTGGCTGTCAACTATTAGCTATGAGCTAATTGCAGCATACAACCTTCAAACTCATGCATCCCTTGTGAACTTGTGTGCTTGCGAACTCCTTGCAATAGTGATTAGCCATCCTTTTAAGCTTTATCTTCTTGATCTTGGTAATGGCTACTCTAGTGGTTACAACCCGCCACCTTCACACGTGCAGTACCAAGGTGGTGCTCACAATGTGGAATTTGACTGAGCTCTCTGTTGCCATTCAGCCGTTGGGCGCAAGACCTGGCATGTATGTTCCCTTGACAAATTGAACTTTAAAATTTATGAACATTTCTAGAGGAGTGCAGTCCAGAATGTATACATTATCTGGGTAGGTGGCATATTTTTGCATCCTCTTCAACTTTGTTGCCTTCTCTTCTATGCACCCAAGACCTCCCAAGACCTTTGTTGTCGGTTTGCGGAGTCTGCGAGTCAAAAACTCTCACCACCCCACAGGTCGAAGTGGGGTTTGCCTTAGAATTCCCTTTTTTGTTATTAGGATAGGCCTCCACTCAACCTATGCAGATTCTTCGTATTTTGTCAGATGTTTTGGAAGTGGGCTTTGTGTCTTTTTTGCATTTGGATTTTTGATGCCCCACTTCAAGACATCGGCGCTGGTTGGTGGTTGCATCCTTGGTGGAAGATCTTCCTTCCCTCTGGAGTCTGAGAGAGAAAAATTATTGAGATCATGGATGCTCCAGAGGAAGGGGTTTCCTGGTCAGTATGGACCTTATTCTTTCTCCATTCTGAAATTATGGCGGTAGCTCTTTGTTAGCCTTCAACAGTTCTAAGAACATTACATGGGAGGCTTCAAAGAATGGATTATCCATGCTGGCCCAACAAGGCTGCTTAGCTGTTGGTGGCTAGTCTATTTTTCAGGTGCACTCATTTTCTTTGGTTAGAGATTGGTTGGCATCCTGCAATTTCTGGACCTCAACCAGCAGCTCTTCGTGCTCTTTTCTTGGCACGTCGTCTGGCAACATTTTCGGGTTGTCTGTGGTGGCTAATTTAGCATCAACCTTCACCACTGTAAGTTTTGCTTGTAGCTTGGCGACCTCTTCTTTCCATTTGCTGCTTGCTTGTTCTTTTCGGAAGTACTTGGGTTGGGGGACCCTTGGCCTACAGGCTACTATGCTGTTGCGGTTGTTGTTGCTACTATTATTGTTTTGCTGATAATGTTGCTGTTTGCAGATGTTCCTTTTCTGCATCATCATCTTTATCTAGGTCATGGATGACCTTTTGTGCCTACAAGATATCTGTTCCTGAATTTGTATAGTAGGGCTTTTAGGGCTTGGTCCCAGACCTTGCTGAGTCAGGCCTTTGCTATTTTAATGATTGTCGATTTAGCATCAAGAGGAGGAAGGCACAAAATCTCTTCTTCTTCTTGGGTCTTCAGGGCTTAGACCTTTGTCTAGGTGACCGCCAATGTTGTTGTGTGCTCTCTAACGCTTCTTCTTTTAGCCCTTGGATGGCGTCGCTCCAAACCTTGATTGGCTTTTGAGATTCTGCTAACTCTGCTCGCTAACTCTGCTCTGAGCCTGTCCACCTGAGCTTTGAGCATGTTTTTCTTGCTGGAGAGGGTTCTGATCATCCCTTCACTTAGCTCTTTCTACTAGACTAAGGCCTTCTCTGCCAGAGCGAGCTTGTTCTGCACTTCTACATTATGCTAAGCCATTACATTTGTTTTTCTCTCCAAGTCCCTAGATTTAGCTCCAACATTTTTAAGTAGCCTATGTTGTTGCTGATTCAGGGTGCACATCTGATTGATGGTGCTCCGGACCTTTGACTCATATTCCTCCATGGAGGTGAGGACATGAGAGAGAATGTTATGGGCCACGGTTATCAGCTCTTTGTTAATGTTATGGGCTACCACACCTCCAAGAGGGAACTCAATGCATTCACCTAAGGGAAGAGCAATAGAACACAACTATCGTAGGGCACTTACCAATGCTTCGAACTTGAGTCCCTTGAGGCCTCCAAGCTCACTTGTTAAGCTCCACCTCTACACTGTCACTATAGAGTTACTCACACCGTCGCATAAGGCAATCACTCTCTCTCACTCTCCCACACAAGCATGAACATACAAGCATAGAAGAGGCACAAATGCTAGAATGCTCTCTCTCAATCTCTCTCAAGACATAAGTAGAGCTCTCAATAGCACAAAGGGGGATTATGTCTTTTCATTATGAGAAAATACCTTATATACATTTGGCCCTTATTCACACTTGGGCACCCAAAACTTACTTAACTAAGGCCTTGGGTAGCCAATATCTCATAATGTACAACTTTTATAGTGCCTGTTCATGACACTTTTAATATCCTCAATTGGAGGAGCATACTTGTTAATCCAAAATGTCATAAAAACGTAAATAATATCTTAATATTCACTAATTTATAATAATCTATTAGTTATTATAATTAGTGTGAGTGATTAGGAGAAGAAACTAGATTTGGAGAAAATGCTAAATAGCACCTCTAATTTTAGAGGAGCCTTATCATTAAATCACAAGCTCTTAAATTTTTCATGAGAATATTTGATTGCGTACTTCCATGAGAAGGTGTAAGGGGGTAGCTATAAGAAAGGGAGTGGTGTCCATGTGTGTTAAAAAGTAACTCCCTTGGCCGCCGTTAAAATAATAATAAAAACCCTCCTTGAGAATTGATTAGGGGAAAGTGTGGATAATTTTTTAGGGTTGGGATGCCCTTCAAAATGATGAGTTTAGTAGAAATAGTACCCATTTTTTCACATTTTACCTTATTTTTTGATGGCTAGTAAAGATGAGGGATTGTATTTATTCAATGATCCAAATGCTAAACAATGGGCATGATGCCTTTCAAAAAGCAACCCAAGATTCCCCCTTTTCTCTTTCTTTTAGAAGCCATGGGAAAAAGTTAAACGTGCTCCCTTGTCATTTTCCTTGGATTGTGTGTAGGAAAATCTTTTGGTGGGATTCCTTCTCTCTCTCTCTCTCTCTCTCTCTCTCTCTCTCTCTCTCTCTCTTCTTTTCTCTTTCTACTTCTTTTAATTAGTTATTTTCTTTTTCTTTTTCCTTCTCCCATTTTCATTCTCTTTCTTGCTTCTTTTTTCATTCATTCTCTATCTTGCTTCCTCTCTCTATTTATATTCTTCTCTCTATACTTATTTTTGTAACACTAACTCTTAGTAATTCTTCTCTTTCTTTATTTTCTCCCTTTCCTCTTATTTTCTTTTTCTTCTCTCTCAAATTTCCTTCTTTTAAATATAACATATCGGACTCTCTTTCTCTATCTTCTAATCTCTCTCTCTCTCTCTCTCTCTCTCTCTCTCTCTCTCTCTCTCTCTCTCAATAACCTTAAAAAAATTTAAAAAGCAAAAAAGCAAAAAAAAACAACCTCTTAT